>NC_088777.1:51584001-52033539 GCF_954871325.1 Gordionus sp. m RMFG-2023
GTATAATTAGTCGCTAATTCACGCTAACTGTGAAAGCGGGATTAAGAGGAAAGTCAAGAGTGGTGTCAGTCACTACACCGGCTTCTATATTATACGGTTTTTCAATTTTTTTATTGATTTATTATTGTATGTTAATACCAAAATAGCTCTTGAATTAGGACAACACTATTTTGGTTTGTTTTAAATGTTTTGGTGGCATTTATTTTTTTTTCGTTTTTTGTTTCTTTTCTTTTATTTTGCTTTATTTTCTCTCATTTTTTTTAGGTTATTTCGCTTGTAACTCTATAGCCGGCTAAACAGCCGACTGTGAAATAAGTCAAAATCAGAAACACGCCGTTAATTTTGTGTTTATCTATTTAGTACATCTAAATTTTTAATTAATATAATTTTAATCTTAGTTTAAAATGATTTATTTATATATTTATGGCTAGTTTTTCTTTTCCCAAGTATAAGGCTTCCGACATCCGGTGTAATTTTCATTGGTTTTAAATTATGGTATATGGTAATGGCTAAAGTATTTAATTATAAAAACCTGTCATTCACTTTCGTAGTTAATGAGATATTCTTCAAATCCCCTGATGACGAAGTCAAGGATGTCAACAGCTGAATTCTCAAATCCAAAGGAAAAGGGGGAGACAGGTAATCCTTGCTTAAGTCTAATGATTTTGAATGCTACATATTTTTTATCAATAAAATTATAATATAATAATTCATCGAATATAATGAGGTAGACTAAATACTTGCGATCTTTCTTTTTCTTTCTTTCTTTCTTTCTTTCTTTCTTTCTTTCTTTCTTTCTTTCTTTCTTTCTTTCTTTCTTTCTTTCTTTCTTTCTTTCTTTCTTTCTTTCTTTCTTTCTTTCTTTCTTTCTTTCTTTCTTTCTTTCTTTCTTTCTTTCTTTCTTTCTTTCTTTCTTTCTTTCTTTCTTTCTTTCTTTCTTTCTTTCTTTCTTTCTTTCTTTCTTTCTTTCTTTCTTTCTTTCTTTCTTTCTTTCTTTCATTCTTTCTTTCTTTCTTATACATACTGCACCCGATTAAAGTAAAATCGTATTTCTCGATTGACGTCTTCGGGGAAAAAATAAGCGATAATGATTAAAGTATGCGTAATATATATTTTTCTAATAGTATTTAAAGTTTATACCCGTTTGTAACACGATTCGTTTAATCTGTATAGTTTATCCACTACGTCCCTATTCATCACAAAATTGAAAGCCACCTCCGATAATTTATTGACCATGAAATGATGTTCTACCGCTTTCCTGTCCCAACAAACATAACTCGTGTCTCTCTGAGTCGCGAATATACTAACCTATAGAATGTGAAATTATGATCAGTATAATTTTTTATATATATATTTTTAAATTAGTTTTTTTTAGCAGACATCTAGGATTCTGGAAGTTCCCATTTCCGCCCGATCATTGCATTTAATTCCAATCTTTCTTTCTTTCTTTCTTTATTTCTTTCTTTCTTTCTTTCTTTCTTTCTTTCTTTCTTTCTTTCTTTCTTTCTTTCTTTCTTTCTTTCTTTCTTTCTTTCTTTCTTTCTTTCTTTCTTTCTTTCTTTCTTTCTTTCTTTCTTTCTTTCTTTCTTTCTTTCTTTCTTTCTTTCTTTCTTTCTTTCTTTCTTTCTTTCTTTCTTTCTTTCTTTCTTTCTTCCTTTTCTCCCTTTATTTTCTTCCTTTCTTTTCTCCCTTTCTTTTCTCTCTTTCTTTCTTTTTTTTAAAAAAAGAATTCAATTTAACATTATTCACGCCTATTAATGCAAATATATTGTATAGACAAGTATAGATAACCTATTATTATAAATGATTCGTCTTATGCATTAAATATTGTTGTATAATTACTAAAAAAAAAGATTTAATAATCCTAAATATTTACAAGCTTAATCGAATTAGGACAGATTCATTCTAGAAACAAGGGAAGAAAAAAAGGGTTTAAAATAAAATGTATATTTTGTCATCTAGCAAGAAGAAAGAAAGAAAGAAAGAAAGAAAGAAAGAAAGAAAGAAAGAAAGAAAGAAAAAAAGAAAGAAAGAAAGAAAGAAAGAAAGAAAGAAAGAAAGAAAGAAAGAAAGAAAGAAAAGAAAGAAGAAAGAATATTAAAAAGATAGTAAGTAAAAATGTAAGAATCCTCATTTTTATTTATTAAACTCGTCGGGCAGCAAATGCCTCCTTAATCTTTTCAATTGTTTCAAATTGGACTGAAAAAAATGGATTTCTATTATTTTTCCATTCAAAAATCGAAAATATATTTTACTTTAAGCTCACCACTCACATATTAAAAAAAAAAATATGTTGTATCTATATAAAATTTTTATAATAATTTTATAGGCTTGTATAAAATGTTTAATTATTACCCTTAGTTTAAACAAATATTATGAACAAATTTAAATTACCTTCGAATAACAAAGGGTCAAATAATATACAATTTGTTAATATTACTTAGTTAAAATATCTAGATGATTTAGGGTTAGGGTTCAATCTAAATAATATTATCGTCTTCATTATATGACCTTCGTTGTAGAAGAGTTCAAATTTAAATATGTTTGTATATTATTGTACAACAATATCAATCTTTTTAAAAGATTAAAAATTTTTATCAATTTTTTTAAATATTTTAATTATTCAAATAATCAAAATTATTTTATTTTCTCTCTAGGATGTTTTTCCATAGTATCTTATTACTCACAATGGCTTTTATAGGACTATCTCAAGGTATTATCATATAATTTTTGTTAAATATATATATTTTTTAAAAAAAAATTGGAACCATTATATTATTAAATATTTAAGATTTATTTAATGCTTAGGGGGGAGTCATTAGCTTTTTAAGGAGATGCTGAAAATAATTCTTTTTTTTTGCCCTTATTATCTATATATATTTTTGGCCCAATTTTCCTAGGAATCTCGAATCGATTCTATGCCAATAGATTTTTTGTATCTTCTTAACTATAATATATTATAATAATTATGTATTTTACTCAAAATAAGTATCTACCACGTATTCATTATAATTCATATTCTCTACCCTTTTTTCAATAAATAGTTCTTAGATGACCCCCCATATCTAAAAAGCTTTTTAAATTTAGATATTCTTATCTATAAAAATTTAGAAAAATATTTTATCCTTTGATTCTGAATATTTTTCTTTATTAGAATTAAAATGTGGACTAAATTTAAAAATGAACATATTAAATTAATTGGAAAATAGGTACGACTCTTTTGTATACAAAATCAGCTTATGGTATTCTAAATATTAAAAAAAAAACCTTAACGTATTATATGTATTAGATTTTGTTTCCTTTCAATGTTGTGATCGTTTAATATATTTAATTATTTAAAGATTACATAAATCTCTTTATTTATATAATTATAAATTATTTAAATAGTCTCCTTAAACGGTTCAATTTTTTTTTAAAATAGCTTAAACCCCAAGATATTAGCCAAAAAAAATATTATGAAAGCTTGGGGGTTTTTCTTATTAGGTGGCAACATAGGTTTGGACATCTATTAACGAAATCTAGAGGCTTTGTAAAACATTTTTCTTGGCTAAAATGTTGGAATTCGCTCGCGGATAAATAAAAATAATTTAAATGTTCCCAAGGAGAAATTATAATATCTATTTATAATAAAACCTTAAAATTTCGTTTATATAAAAATGCTATATTTTATATTAAAATATTGGCATAAAATTTTGTTTTAAATAGGTATACTAATTTTTTTTTAAAAACTTGCTGTTTAAAAATAAGGATTCATTTTTTGTAGTACATAAACCATCACAGCATAGAACCACCTTAGCATTCGAAACCCATGGTAATATTATTTTGTAAAATTTGCTCATTTTAAAAATTTCGTAAATCATAATATAAACTTCGCAAAATAAATGTTCACAATAATATCAATTATTATGCTATGATTTTTTTCAAATTCGCCAATGGCGTGTCTCATCTCCTGGCATTAGATCTACCATGAATTTAAATATAGAAATGTGATTTTGCAGGGAATAAATTTATTAGCATTGTTCCCAGACTATTGTCTCGAGTTAGTAATTTACTAAAATATAAATTTCTTTAATTTTTTAAATATACTAATTAATAGATATTCAACTTTCAATATTTTTCTTATTTATTAATCAAGAGGCTACTGGTGGTAAGAATATGTTACATATTGCTAATTTTAATTATATTTAATCATGTATTTTTTTTTTGAATTTAATTTTGATTTGTATAAGGTTGAGTTAATTTTTTTTTTATTATTATAATAAGTAATATTTAATAAAACAAAAAAAAATTATCAACGACTTCAATAAATTAGTTCCGCATTCTTAATTAAACTTATTAGATTAGAAGGAATAAATCTTAATAGTATATAATACTATAATTTTACGAATATAACAATTAAAATTCTTTATATAATTCTGAAACAAACCCTATCTTTCTATAATTTTTTTAAAATCAAATTTAAAAATAAAAATAAATAATATTTTAAGATTTTGATAGTCATTGGTTCAAAATAGGTCTCTCAAAATTAATAAATTTTTATATGATTCAAAATTTTTTAGTAATTTGAATAAAAAAGCTAATTATGATTCGAATATGAACAAAAAATAAAATAAAATTTTTTAACGAAATATATAAAATTTAAATTTAAAAAAAATTTTTGAATTAGTTATTAACATTCATTTCTTAGATTTTAAGGAATTGAGTTCATCTATAAATATTATCGACGGTCTGTTTACAAGTCAAAAAACACACATCTACTTCTTTCTGTCTCTCTCTAAATATTTATTCAGATCGCATGAATCTCATGATCTATTAAGAAACAAACCAAATTTGTTCCTATTTAGGATCATCTTAGTTTAATCCCAAACGCACATGTTAATTATTATTTTGCAATAATTTCTGTAAAAATAACAAAATTGTGGTGACTGTAAAAAGCGTGATTGAAGGTTAGCGATTGGCAAATAGTTTGAAATAGATGATAATATATAAAAACTGTTGGCAAGCAGTAAGAAACTTTTAATAAGTTAGGGTTGGAAAGACTATGTAACCTATATAAATATAAGGTCGCTAAAAATAATAATCACCATATATATATATAAATATGAATAAATAATAATTTTATTATTCACTTTCCAACATAATTATAAAAATTTGATAAGATTTTAAAAAAATATAAGTAAATAAATTTAAAATTAATTATAATAAATTAAGAATAACGAAAATTCTTTTACCATCCACCTCCCCCTACCAAAAAAATAACTATATATATATATATATAATTTTTCTTTAAAATCAACATCTTCAAAAATATTCTCATTTATAATAAGTCTAAAATTACCCCACATATTATATCGTAATAATTCATCTAAATTTGAATAAGAAATATTTTTTGTCTAAAAGTGAATTACAATTTCAAGTTGATAATATAAGTTAAAAGGCAGTAACTTCACTAGGGGAGTTTAAAGGGGGGGGGGGTGGTTAGTAGCTGAATCCCTCTGAAAAGGTCACTTAAAAAATATTCGGTGGATCAATTTGAAAAAATATTTTGAGTCTCCTGAGATTGTAAAGTTGCTAGAGTGAATTGAAGGATTTTATTAAATTAAAAAAAATTAGTTTTTTCATGATTTATTTTTATAATAAAATGATATAGGTTTAAATGTCAAGAGGATTTTATTATATATTTTAATTTGTAATTAGGTATAAAAGGTACAAAAACGTCGTCACAAAGCCAAAGTATAATATATTTTTTCATTGCCATTTCTCTATTCTCTATTATATATTATTATTTGAATTGAAAAAAGGATTTAATATTAGTATAGGTGTCTCTCCTTTATTTTTTTGTAGATAAAGACTATTAAATTATTCCTTTATTAGTTTAGAAATCATTTTTCAATGGCCCCTATCTGATTCATGGGATCTTCATCATAGGTCTTAAAGCTTTAAAACAATCTTCTATTCAAATGGTTACCCCAGTGCAGGTTTGTATTTGTTTCATCTTTTTTTAAGAGCAGCAATCACATGCATATCCGATGGTGCATTAATCGACGTATCTTTTACATCTAGCCACATATATTTTGATTTCTAGGTTGCCTCAACTACCTCCTCCGTTTCAACATATCTCCTATCTCTGATGGCCTCAATTACAAAATTTACACCCTATTCTTTTCCTGATGTCTCCCATTTCAACATCTATATAAATATTTCCATTATTAATGTATATAGTGTTATCTTTATTTCGTACTCTGTGGTCAATATATTTTACTTATGATATCTTTCTAAGATTTTTATAATCATTCCTTATAAAATTTCCAAATCTGCCTTTTATCAGTGTGCATATATCTCTATCATGTTTTAGGGAAATCGATATACATAATAATCTTAAACTTCTTTCGCGATAGGTTTCCTGTTAATATTCTCATAAACTTCAATGATCACTTCATACTCCTCCTAGAATATTTTTTAGCCTGGCATCCTTTTCAAAGTTTATTTATTCTATTACCATGTTTTTTTCATATGTTTGCATGGATTAGTTGCCCGAGTATTATTTTTGACAATCCACTCATCTCAGTCCTGCGTATAATGTAAAATTAGTTCCACATCAATTGATTTTCGAGCTTACAAGATCGATAAAATCTATTTCTACCGATTTATGTGAGACAACAATATCTCCCACTCTTCTATTATTTTTTTTACAATTTATAAAGTCGCCTAGTTTCTTTCTAAGAACTATTATATATCTACTTTAAAAAAATTTATCACAGGCAATGCTACAAACCTAAATCGGAAATATTCAAGTATATCATCATAATACAAAAAAATAATCCACCTTAAATAATTTTATAGTAAGACCTTATAATTTGAATTAAATCAAGCATTCTTATTTTTAAGGAACATTTTAAAAATAAAAATAATAATTTGGAGATACGTTCCTTAGTTATCACGCGATAAAATAAAAATACACCTTAACCTTTTAAGATAACAATTGATATTTAATTTAAACTAATTCATGGGATATCTTGCTTTACATGGTTCTGTTAAAAGGTAGTCAGGGAATAAGACAACATATATAAAAAAGTTATAGGGATATTTTATTTTTAATAATATTAAAATTTTAAACTACTATATCTAACAAGTTTCACGTATATTATATATATATATGTTATAAAATTGATTGGTTCAATTTAACAATTCTTTTTTATTTTTACAAACATTTATTCAATAAGTTAATATAAAATAAATGATTAACAATCAATCATTTATCAATAGGATAATAATAATATTATAATGTAAAATAAATAATTAGGATATTTTACGGTAAATAGAATATATTAACAGGGTTCCACAAAAATAATTTTATCATTCTTGTTTATGCTGAATGTCGCGTCTTGAAATTTATTTAGATCAAAAATATATTATCTTTCATACCCTTGGACTGCGAAATTGAAAAAAAAAAATTCATTTAAAAATTTCATATTTAATGATATATTTATTAAGTATTATTTATGTTTTAATTTGTGGTGGTTGGCGTCAGGTAGAAGGGAGGGGACATATTTTCGTCTTTTATGTTAAAAATAAGTATATACGATTAAAAAGTTTAGCGTTACAAAATAAAAATATCATTAAAAAAAAAAATTTTTTAAATTTGGTCGATCTAAGGATACCACATGTTTTTACTGTAAGAGGAAGCAGATCAAATTTAATAACATTTTATGGGGAAAGGCTTGCTATGATCTGCTATAAGTCTATTTAATTAGATTTTTTAAAAAAATTTAAAATTTTGATACACGTTAGACCCTTAAGATTTTACTGAACCTATACTCAAACTAGCGTTGTTAATCGTCTCGATCTGAGCCGATTTTTAAAAACGGCTAACTCAAACATTATTGCCAGGAAAATATTGGCTAAGCTTCGACATTTCGCCAATAGATGTTCAATCCTATGTGTTAACTATCAGCAAAATCTTTAGGCTTGCATAGTATTTTTCTGGAGCCTTTTTAACAACACTAACTCAAACCCTTTTTCTTGATAGTGTGACAGGGATTAAAGAATTTTTTTTTTTTATTTTCATTATTTAAAAATCAATTTTTTTTTTTTTAGTGGAATCATTTTTAATTTTATATTATATGTAAAAAAAAAAAAATTTTCTATATTCTCCCCCCCCCCCCCTAATAATTATTTTTTATATCATAGATAATATTATATTAATAATATATTATACATAATTTTTTTTAAGAATAACTATTATTTATATGGATTTCACCTTCGATAATTTAACAAAACATATAATGGTAATTATACAAAAGTATAGGTTTGATCGTAAAAATAAAGAGAAGAAATATTGGACTCCAAATTCGGAACCCTAATTTAGAGATTTTTCATGGAACCCCCCTCCCCATTTCCCCCACACACTCATTAGAAGTATTAACAGCCCTGTAAAAATATGTAAATATTTTTATATTATCACTTTAAAAATGAGAAGAACAGTTATAAACTGCCCTATAATTATTATTTATCGAAACAATTATATATTCCTTTTTTAAAAAAAAAAATATCAAAATTCATATTATTATATTGTACTATAATTCAATACCTAAAATTTTTATTACAGTAAAGTTTCCAACAAGATATTTAGGTATACGATCATGTTTATTACATAAATTTAACATTAAAGAATATATCCTGGATATTATTATTATTAGATCACAATGTGTTAATCATTATTTGTTGATAAAAAAAAATGATTTCAAAATCGTTTCTTGTGCTTGCTTGCTATAATTCATTTAGTTATTCTTGTAATTATAAGATCAAAAAAATTACTTTCATTTTTAAATAATTTTATTTATAATGTTATTTCTAGTAAAAAATATATGCTTGAAATTTTATTACCAGATAACGCCACAAATACAAGAACCATAACCGAAAAACCTAAACATTCAGGTATATTATTATATGCATAAACTACAGGTTAATCCAAAATGCCTAAAGGGAGGGGATGCCAGCATTATTCATAAGTCGTTATGGCTCGTAGCTCCCTAAGTTTGTAAATTATATCAGAGCTATGTTTGGACTTTCTTATTGCCATCTAATTGAGCTTTAAAATAAAGTTTGGGGATTACCTTATATAGATCATCCATAATTTTCTACAGGCTCAATACCTGTGGGTAACAAGATACAAACAACTTACTTAAACCCTCTCAGGAAGTAAGAAAATATAAGAGGGGCCCCTGCTTGTTTTTAAAAAAATTTTTCGATTATGAGAGGACTAGAGAAAAGGCATGGTTCAAACTGTCTTTACAGGTAGGAAAGAACGTCATTCAAGCTGTTAACCACTCATTAAATCGAGCTTAGCTGTACTGTAGTTACATTCTAATTATTAGAACAATCCCACGTCTCTCTTTCGGACGTCCTAAGAATAAATAGCCTTATACCAAATCCACTGATAGACAGGATTCATTTTAATATAATATTACATTTTGGCCAATTACCAATTACTTATAATCTATAAAAATCCTAGGCTTCAAAAAGTAAACACTTTAGAGGCGATACAAAATAAATTTTTAAATATAATCATGGTTTCCTTTTTGGAAACAAAATTAACTATTCTATAATTTTATTTTTGATATTCCCATAGTTTACAATTATTTTATATATTATATTTTAATTAAGATATTATTTTTTTATAAAAATACTTTAATAAAATTAATTATATTCAAAAATAAGATATGTCTGAATAAATAAAAAAAATGCGCTACTAAAAATACATGCGCTTACTATCATCTACATAGTTATTCTTGTAATTATTAGATTACACATTATTAATTATGAAATGTATAATACTTAAGATTTTATTACGGGCAACGCTACAACCACAACCCCAGCCAACACAACTGGAAAACCTAACCATTCAGGTAAATCATGATATGCATAAATTAAAAGTTAATCCAAAATATTTTTTATAGTCGTAAGTCTGTATTTTAGTGTGCCTTCTTAAGTGTTAAAAATTTACAGCAAGGTTACATTTGTATTTTCTAACATTTAGTTAAGTTAGTTAAAATTAGGGATTATTCTATGAAGGGAGGTCATCCGCAATTTTTCTGCTGGCTTCAGTATCTCTCTCCAGAGACAAGCAACTTACTCAAACGCCCACAGGAAGTAAGAAAATGTCTAATTAACAATCGCGCTACTTAGCACGATCAAATTATTGTTATTATTAGATTCAAAAAAATAAATCGCCTAATTTAAAAAATTATTAGATTTATAATGAAATTTTAAAATTACAATTATTATAACCCGGAAATTTTATTATAGTATAAGTACGATATCGCATGGTAGCCTGATACTATCATAAAACTGATAAATTTTATGTTGTTCAATATAATATGATCTTAGATGAAGTAAATTATAGATTCAGAATAAATGTAGGATCTATTTTCTGGAGATGATATACAAGTAAAACTTAGTAATAGGCGATGATTTAAATATCAACTCCTTTTTTGATTATGTTTAGTTTTCATTTAAATCTTTTTCGTTATATTTTTTTTGTTTTTCATAGATTTCCCTAAAATATGTCATTGTGATAATTTCATGATGCAACTTATTAAAGATATAAAATCAAAGAATGGTTCAATTTTGAGCTTTAAATGGGAAGATGACAATAACACCAATTTTTTAACAAGTATATATTATAATTGTTTGTATTAATAACCATTACCAAATCATAATTTTCAATAAAAATATTCAAGTGTATAAATTTCCAATAAGGAAAAATTTTATTATAAGAATTATTAGAATCATTTAAATATTAGTAACAAAATTACAATTATCACAATCTAGCCGGGAGTCAAAATATTTAGCTAAACATTTTTTATTTTATAAATAGAATTCTTCGCTCATATTTTAAATATATAAAGGAATTTACATGCGTTTCTATATATTATTAAAATATACAAAATTAATTAATATTTTTCCGAGATATGGTCAAATAAATTTTATTAAATAAGGACAAAATATTCACCCAATTAGAATTATACCCAAAATATATATTATTGAAGAATTTTATAAAGTGTATAATTTCTTTCTTTTATTTATTTCTTTCTTTTTTTCTTTCTTTCTTTATTTATTTCTTATTAAAAATGTAAACCAATCTTCTTTTCTTGTATTTGTCTAAGTTTCTATTGTTCTCTGTATTAGTTTCTAATTTCCAAACTCTGGAATCCAAATCTTCATTAGTTAAATGGTAAAATGCGAGGATATCATCAGTAGGCTGTCTAAATGCTTTTCATTTGGATTGTTAATTTTAGAGGTTTGATATATTTTTTTAACAGTCTCTTGGACCAATGATTGATGACCAATAAATAGGGATTGAAATCAGTGACTGACAATTTCATAAACAAATAATTCTTATGATTACTAGAATCAATTGTCTAGTTAATCTATATTGGAGAAAACTCTACGCCCAGCTATTATTTTTTAAATAGATTAAATAGTCAAAATAGTTTGTATTTTTTGAAATTTAATAAAGAAACAGGTTATTTAATTTTGGATGAATATTTTGCTTTCATTTAATAACATTTAATGTATCATGTTCTCAGACATTATATTAATTAATTTTTGAATTACTTTCATATTATCTATAACTAAGATACTTTAGATATAAATAACAAATAAACCATAAAACGCGACTAAAATTTAGGGGAAAAAATATTTAAGTGTTATATAGCGGGTAAACATGTCTTGAGCTAATTATTTTTTTACTCCTAGTAGTAATATTATTAAATGATTAAATAACCGAATGCTTTATTTACAGTAAAGATAAATGTTTCTATCGGAAAACCTCAAAATTTAGGTATATCATGATGATTTATTGATAATTATAAACTAAATAAAATTAAATATATTTAAAGTAGTTTATTCACCAACTACCTATTATATTCTCGTTTTTATTAAATCAAAAAATTGTCTACTCTTAAAAAAAAAATCTTGATTTATAATGTAATCCCATCCAACCCCAAGTTATTTATGTGAAGCCTTTCAAGCAGATTTTATATATGATAATAGTTTTATTTTAAAAAATTTTTAGTCTTATATTTTATTTTGTATTTATAAAATTCCATACGCTATAATAATTTGCTGTTACATTTTTTTTATATTTACCTATAATAATTCATTATTTTAAGAATAGTTTAATAAATATGATAAGTGGAATAATAAATGCACGAAAATAAATAATGATAAAATGAGAGATAATCAACTAGAGAATCCTTCTATACCTCGAATTTTCAGTCTATACGACTACAATTTCTAAGAAGCTTTAAATGTAAGTGATAATAATGTTGCTTGCAAGGTATAGTTCATGAAGGGAATACTTTGGCTGCTTAAATTGAGAAATAAAAATTCCATTCCAGAGGATAGATACTCTGACATTTTTATCTTCTTTAAACGCGTTATTTCCAGGGAACTTGCTCTGGTTTCTGTTTTCTTTGTTCCTTCTTTGATGTCTTACTTAACCTTATAACTTTTTAACTGTCGTTTATTTTGTATTTTGTTTATCGATCATTTAAGCAACTAAAGTTAAAATAGGCATTGCGCGAAAATAAATGATATTCATGTATGGCAAATAATTATATAAACTACAGAATCGCTATAAGATCCCAAAATATTAGTAAAATCAACATACCTTTAATCCCAACTCCTGGTATTATTATTCTGTTTATGGGAAAAATATCGAAACTTGGAAATGTTTGACAGTCTTAAACTAATCTTTAAAATGGTTATTTTAGTACGATGCTATTCCTGTAAAGCTAAATCAAAAATGTTAATTTTCAAAAACAATTGATTTATAATGTAATCATTAATCACGATATATTAATTAATTACAAAATATAATAATGAAAATATTAGGAAACCCCCCATGCCCTCAACCTCAGCACCCAGGTATATTATTATAATATTTCTTTTATTTATTTGATAATCTAAACTCAAATAGTCCGTGCAATGCTTTTATAAAAATGTGCCATTCTTGGTTGCTAAAACAAGAAAATGCTGATTCTAAAATAATTTCATTAATGTAATCACCATATAAATTTACAAATAATAAAATATAACAAAGAAAATAGTAAGAAACCACTACACTACTCTCTCACCTTTAAGTTTCAGCGTAAAGGAATAGCATATCGATAATAAATGAAAATTATTTGGGCTATTAAATAAAATAAATTCGAAAAGAAAATAGTTAATGATAATCGAATGCAAATATTATTGTCCGATGCTCTATTATGTAATTATGATATACTAATTAGCAAATAATTTGATACAAAATAGTATGACGAAAGGGGAAAATGGCTTATCCGGGTACACTTAGAAACGGGTCACTAAAAGGAAAAGGTAAACACTACTTACTATCTTTCAATCTCAACGCCCACATAATAAATGTTAAATTTTTAAAAAATATTTGATAGGTTAAAAACTAAAATTGAAAACTTTATTAACATATTATTATTTTATTTAAAAAAACGGGTAAATTCTATGATAAAGTAATTAATATATAGAATAAAATTTAATAAAAAAAATACTAAATTACTTTAAAAACATAAAATATATGAAAGCCTTATTGTTTGTAAGATCAAAAAGAAATTTTAAATAGTTTATTAATAAATAAATAAAGATAAATAACTAATTTTAATAATCATTGCACTCCCTCAACCTCCAGTTTATTGATAAATTCCAAATGGGTCTAGAATAATTTAGTAGTCGACAACATTATTCTAAAAAAAAATTTTTTTTTTAAAACAACGTTATTGTATTAGACAATTAGTTTTGTACTAAGTATTTCCTTATATATTGGGATATGTTCTATTTTCAGTGGTTAGTAGAGATCTCAGTAGTGTAGTTAACTTGCTCTATTTGAGCAGATTTTTTTAAAAAGGCCTGATGATTTTGCTCAATTTATGAAATGTTATATGCATTCCCCTGATATTTCCATAAGTTTCAATATAATGCTTTTAACCCCATAGTCTCAATCAAATCGAAGTTATATTTTTTTTTTGAAAATATGTTACTTTTATTTTCGCAGTGAAAAAGTTTAGAAAATGATTGTGTAGGAATATTTTAAAATGATATTTAAGTAATAACGCCAAGGAAAATTTGAAATGGATATTAATTCATATAATAAATTTAGTAGCGTATTTTTTTCTGCTGTTAATGTGATAATTAAATATAATAAAATTTAAGCAACCACCCCTCCATCTCCAAGTATTTAATTGTATTTTATTGATAAATAATTAGGTTTAAGATTATTTTAAAGGCTCTAAACAAATCAATCAAAAAAAAAATCTTATGGTCAAAATATTGTGGCAGATCAAAAATTGTTGATTTTAAAATAATTTTAGATATAGCAAATAATACACTCCCTCAACCTCAACACTCAGGTATATTATATTATATGATAGATAAAAATAAATGTTGATTTTGAAAATTGAATAGTAATATAATAAAAATAAATTAATTAGCAAATTATATAACTAGAATTGTAGTAAATACTCCATCAACCTCACTCACATTATCTTTTTTGATAATTCTTTTAAAATTGAAGTTTTTAACTAAATAAATTTTCATAAAAATGCTATTTAGATGCTAATCATGTTATCGTTGTATCATAAATAATTACATTTATAATCTTAAAATCAACATCCATATTTATTAATAAATTCAAAAATTTGATTAAAATTATTTGGAATTCTTAAATTAAATTATTTTGATAAGAAATTATTCAATATAGTCATGCAATTTGATTTTTGCACGTTGCTACTATATTTATTGCTGCATCAAAGAGATTTATATTTTTTAAATAATTGGAATATTATATTAATAAGCTATAGATTAAATGTAATAATGAAAATTTAAGTAACATCACAGCCTAAATGCCCAAGTATAGTATCATGTTTATTTATATTCAAAACTTATTTGAATTTTTTTTTCTCTTTAGCTTTCACCATTTCTGGTGGTAAGCTCCTTTAACATCTCTCTCCACTTTATGTTATTCATATAATCGCTTTTATCTAATTTATACTTCTTTATATTGGCTCTAACTTTATGGCCCCATTGAAGTTTTGGCCTCTTTTACGTTTGCCCATCACTTCCAAACTCTCAACCTTATTTCCTATGTAGTTCATAAGCTTTCTCATTGTGTGCCCATACCACCTAAGTCTGTTTACCATTAACTTAGTCTTAATGGGCACTACCTTTAAACTACTTAGTATTCTTGTACCGCGCACTTTATCCTTTCTTGTTACCCCAGCAATCATCCTCAGTATTCTCATCTCCATAGTTTGTAGACTTCTCTTTTCTAATTCTTTGGTTGACCATGTTTCCGAACTATATAGAATAGTTGGTTGTACTATGGAACTGTAAATTTTTCCCTTTAATTAATAGCACTCCAGATAAAGATCTCCACTTTAACCACCCTTGATTAATCTTACTCTTTATCTCTCTTTCTATTGTGCCGTTTTGTATAGTGGAGCCCAAATATTTGCAGCTTTCAATTTCCGATATCTGCCATTCATTTATATTAATACTCTCTGTTTCATCTCCTCCTATCACCATATACTCCGTCTTTTCTCTATTTACTTTTATCCTACTCACTAATCTTTCTTTCATTTCATCCTTAGATTCAGCAAGTATCACAATATCATCTGCAAATATCATATTCCACGGGACTGTTTGAGGTATAGACTGTGCTAATACATCTATGTAATGAAGAGAAGTGAGCTGAGAGCCGACCCTTGATGAACTCCTTCGGCTATCGTGAAGCCTGCTGAAGTACCTGTTGTGCTACCGACCATTGTTGGCCCATATACATATCCTGTATTATTCTTATATATTTTTCGGGAACATTTTTGTGGCGTAGCGCCCACCAGATAAGTTTTCTTGGAATTCTATCAAAGGCTTTTTCTAGATCGAGAAAGACATGTGTAGCCTTTTGTTCTTTTCCCTGTATTTTTCACTCATTTGCCTAATTGCGTGGATAGCATCGGTTGTTGATCTTCCAGGCATAAAGCCAAGAGTCTCTCCTATTTTGATTATATCTCTTAATCATTTTTTCTATTTTTTTTCGTATAGTTTTAGACAGTGTGACATTAGTTTTGAACCCCTGTAATTTTGACAATTGTGTGGATCCCCTTTATTTTTGAAGATAGGAACTAGATAGCTCTGCCTCCATTTTTGGGGGACCTCTTCATTTCCAAGTATTTTATTGTACAGATTTGTGAGGAGAGGTCCATCATCTCTTAGTGCTTTAAGGTTTTCTATTGGAATATCGTCTGGACCCCTAGCTTTGTTGTTTTTCATATGCTTGAGGCATGTGATTATTTCTTGTTCTGTTATAGGTTGTACAAGGTTTTGACATGGTGAGTGTTCGTCTAGATGTAGTATGTGGAGATTAAAGTTGAGAAGCTCTTGAAAAAATTCTTTCCATCTATTCATTATTTCTTTTTCCTTCATCATCAATTTCCCATCTTTATTTTTGATTACTTTCAGAGCTCCGTTTATATCCCTAGAGTTCTTTTCTCGCTGTTTGGCTAATCTGTATATTTTATTTTGCCCTCCTTTGGTATGTAGATCTTCGTACATGTCATCGTATGCCATAGATTTGGTTCTAGCCACCGCTTTTGTAGCTAATCTCTTGGATTTTTTGTATCTTGTCTTGTCATCTGCGTTTTTGGATTTGTACCATATTTTATATAGGGCCTTTTTCTTCTTTATAGTAATTTTTACTTCTTCATTCCACCACCATAGTTCTTTGTATGATTTGTTGCCTCCCCTTGTCAAGCCTAGTGTCGATTTGGCAGTGTCTATTAATCTGGATGAAAGGTTTGCCCACATTTTTTCACTGACTTGTGAGGTATTTATTGTTTCAATGTTTGCATTGATTGCAAAGGCATCTGTCATTGTTTTTAATTTGCCCCATTTGATGCATGGTTCCAGTTTTATCTTATTTTGAGTGGATTTATTTGAGATGCGTAAATCCATGCCTAGTAACTTGTGTTGTGCGGCGATATCTTTTCCTGGGATGACTTT
The DNA here is from genome assembly GCF_954871325.1 of Gordionus sp. m RMFG-2023. Lineage (NCBI taxonomy): Eukaryota > Metazoa > Nematomorpha > Gordioida > Chordodea > Parachordodidae > Gordionus > Gordionus sp. m RMFG-2023. The sequence goes on from NC_088777.1 coordinate 51,601,075, forward strand.
GCAGTCTATTACATCTTTTAATCTTCTGCGAGAGATTAGAATGTAATCTATCTGTGTTTTCCTTGTACCACTTTCGTATGTTATTAAATGACTGTCTTTTTTCCTATAGTAAGTGTTGATTAAGGCAAGGTCAAAGTTTCATTCTTTTTCTTTCTAAAGCAAAAAATTCACAAAAGTTTTTCATTCTATCAAATAATTTTGGACATTGGCGAAAATTTCAGTACGTGCTCTCCTTCATCATTTCTTTCTCCATATCCAAAACCACCATGATGCCTTTTGTAGCTATCTCTTGCTTTCCCCACATGCGCATTTAAGTCACCACCAATTATGACTAGGTCATCCTTAGGAATTTCCAATACAGCTTCATCAAGGATAGCTCTAAAGTCATCTTTCTCTGTATCCTTGCAACCCGTTTGAGGAGCATATACTGAAAGGATGTGCAGTATTGATTGACCAATGCAGAGTTTTATCTTCATTAGTCTATCAGAGATCCTGTTGACTTCTACTACTTAGGAGTTTAGATCTTGACTGAGGATGATGCCGACACCGTTCCTATTGATAACAATTCCATTATAGTAAAATTTATACCCATCTCCAATCTTCAAAGTCTTCTGTCCTTTCCATTTCGTCTCTTGTATGCACGCTATATCAATTTTTCACTTGTTCAACATTGATTCCAATTCTCTCGTCTTACCTTTAAACGTCCCAATATTCAAACTTGCTAATTTTGTCTTCTTTGCTTTGACCATGAAGGTCTACACCCTGCGCGTCGCTTGGAGGGAACCTTCTAGCTTTCATATTTATATTTCCATTTTTTTCCTTCATTTTGTTTATTGGACAGGTATCCTTAGCACCCGGCTGTCCAGGCCTGTCGGTGACCTGGGTATCATCTCTAAGCTCCGAAATTCACCATATTATATGGTTTTACACATCAGTCAGTGGCGTAGCTAGGAATTTTCCTTAGAGGGGGTCCATACATATAAAATCTGGTTTCGCCCCCCAGACCCCCTTTAACGGGCCTTCGGCCCTATTGCCCGGCCTTCGGCCGAGTTTATCTTACAAATCATAACCATATCTTCGATAATATATAATAAATATATTTTTTAAATGCATCAATAATATGTTATTATAGTTTAGTAGATTATTCTTAATGACTTTATAATAATTCTATCAAGAATAATTTCTATAGTAATATAATATCCTTCCACAAACATCAAAACCAGAAAAATATAATTCATATAAAATCACTTTTAAGTCTTTTGAACGTATAATCTCAAAAAAAATTTTGTTCTGGGAGGGGTCCAAATCCGAAAACCACTCCCGTAGTTACGCCACTGACATCAGTCATCGAAGACCTGCGTTTTTGTTCGCTCATCTGTTTCCAAACATACATCTAACCCATTAGGCCACCTCGGCGATTCAAAACATATTTGAAATAGTCTTAAATAATGTTTTGTCCCAAATATCAAAAAATAAATTTGTACACTCGAAACTATAATAAAAAATAAATAAATCCGCTATTTTAAATCAATAAATAAAAACATGTCCAAAATATAATTCCAGAAAATTTCAGAAATTTGCGAAGGATTAAAAACTTTTCTAGTCTTAAAAAAGATTTTATACATACCCCAAACAAAATAAATTTAAATATAAAACTATTCAAATTTGTCAATAAGATGTTATTTTAAAAATATTGACTGTTATGTAATTCTAAATATGATGTCAAGTTAATATTTTATATGGCAAATTAACATAATAACGAAATTTAATTAACCACTCCAATCTGGCCGCATCTCCATTTTTTAAATAAAATTAATTTTTTTGAAGATTATTTTGTTCATTAACATAATAAATCTAAAAAAAAACTGCAAACAATGTTTTGTTGATAATGCTACTTTTGATATTGATAAATCAAAAATTATTAATAATTTAGACAACAATATTATAGTGAAAATAGTATAAAAAATATTTATTCACTAAACCTTAACCCTCGAGACATATTTTTGTATATAGATAATTCTAAACTTTTCAAAAATTATTTGGGAGTGGTTAAATCAATTTAAAAAAAAAAATACTAATCAAAATACTTAATTATTCAATGCACCATACTATTACAAGATCAAAAAATGGAGATTTTTAAAATGATGTCGATATATTATTTAGCAATAAAATATAATAACAAAATTATAGTAACTTCAATCCTTCAATCTCCATATTTTTTTTCGTAATGTTTATAGAAAATTAAATTTTTTTTTAAAGATATGTTATGTAATTACTAATTCTGATATTGATAGATCAAAAAAATTTAATTAGATAATAATATATTAGTGAAAATAGTAATGAACCATAGATTCGCTTAAACCACCTAAGCGAAATTTAGTTTAATGATAATTCGAAACTTATTTAAATTATTTGGAAAAATTAATTATTAATTATACTTATCTTTTATCTATAATGTGATATTATTGTTGCACTATACTATTGCAAGATCAAAAATTGATGATTGTTTACATTCATTATATCATGTCGATAATTATTTAACAATATAATATAAAAAAATTGTAGTAACCTCTAGCCCTCAATCTTCAGGTTCTTTTCTTAATGCTTAATGTTTATAGAAAATTAATTTTTTTTAAGATATGTTATTGTTGTAATACTACTACTTGATATTGGTAGATCAAAAAATATTAGATAATAATATATTAGGGAAAATAGTAATAAAATCATATATTCAATTAAACTACGAGGCATTGTTTTTTTTTTATAATTCATAAAAGAAATTTATCAAAAAGCTCAATATTATTATTGCAATATACTATTGCAAGAATATTAAAAGGTGTATTGTTAAATTATTTAATATATGATGTCAAATATATAATCTAGAAATATAATATATTAATGAAATTGTAGCAACCACTTCAGTTCCTCAATCCTCTGGTATATTTTATTTGTTTTGCGTTATTATTGCAATACTTTTGATATTGGTAGATCAAAAAATATTAGATAATAGGAAAATAGTAATAAAATCATATATTCAATTAAACTACGAGGCATTGTTTTTTTTATAATTCATAAAATAAATTTATCAAAAAGCTCAATATTATTATTGCAATATACTATTGCAAGAATATTAAAAGGTGTATTGTTAAATTATTTAATATATTATGCCAAATATATAATGTAGAAATATAATATATTAATGAAATTGTAGCAACCACTTCAGTTCCTCAATCCTCTGGTATATTTTATTTGTTTTGCGTTATTATTGCAATACTTTTGATATTGATAGATCAAAAATTTAGATAATAATATAATAGGAAAAATTGTAATAAATCATAAATTCACCTAATCTTAACAGCCGAAGCAAATTTTGTTTATTGATAAATCGAAGCTTGTTTAAAATTATTTGAGAGTCGTTAAACTAATTTAAAAAGTAACTTATTAAAATGCTCAACATTATTGTTGGTTGTACTCTACTATTGCAAAATATTATAATGCATATTGTTAAATTATTTTATATGTGATTACGATTTATTATTTAGTAATATAATATGATAAAATTGTAGTAACTTCATGCCCTCAATCAGGTTATTTATTAATGTTTATTGAAAATTTTGTTTAAGATACGTCATTGTTGCACTATGTTACTTTTTATATTGATAGAACCTATAAATAATTAATTAGATAAATAAATAATAGGGAAAATAGATATAAACCATATATTCACTATTTTGAATTCGATACTTGTTTAAAATGATTTAGGAGTGTTTAAATTTAATTTAAAAAGAAACTTATCAAAATGCTCAATATTATTGTCGCACTATACTATTGCAAAATATTATAATGAGTGTTGTTAAATTATTTAATATATGATGCCGATATATTATTGTGCAATATAATGTAATAACAAAATTATAGTAACTTCATGCCCTCATTCAGGTTGTTATTAATGTTTACTGAAAATGAAATTTGTCTAAGATGAGTTATTATTATAATGCTATTGTGTTATTGATATATCAAAAAATATTAATTAATTATTAATTAATAGGATAATATTATAATAGGGAAATTAGTAATAGACCATATTATCACATAACCGTGACCATCGAGGCATATTTAGTTTATTATTGATTCGAATTGTTTAAAATTGTGTTGCAGTGGTTAATTATTTTTTTTTTAACTTGTCAGTATGTTATATCATTGCTAATGCAAGATCAAAAAATTGTGGTTAAATTGCTTAATATATTATGTCGATATAATATTTAGAAATACAATATATTAATGAAATTGTAGCAACGACCTCAGCCCCTCAATCTCCAAGTATATTATTATGATTAATACATTTGTTAAAGATATGTCATTATTGCATTATGCAACTTTTGATATTGATAGAACAAAAAAATAAAAATTATTTAGATAATAATATAATAGGGAAAATAGTAGCAAACCATATATTCACTTAATCAAAACAACCGAGGCATATTTTGTTTATTGATAATCTGAAATTTGTTTAGAATTATTTGAGAGTGGTTAAATTATTTATTTAAAAAGTAACTTATCAAAATGATCAATGTTATATTTGTACTATACTATTGCAAGATCAAAAAATGTGTATTGTTAAATTATATAATATATAACATGTCGATATATTATTTGGAAATATAATATATTAATGAAATTGTAGCAACGACCTCAGCAGTCATTCAATCTCCAGGTATATTATTATGTATTGCTACTTTTGATATTGATATATCAAAAAATATTAATTAATTAGATAATAATTTTATACAGAAATTAGTTTCAAACCATATATTCACTTAAACTAAACCGCCGAAGCACATTTTGTTTATAATTTGAAACTTGTTTAATTTGGGAATAGTTAACTTAATTGAATTAGTTATTTATCAGAAGACTAAATATAATATTAAAGTTTCACTAAACTATTGCAAGATATAATGTGTATTATTAAATTATTTAATATATAATGGCAATATATTTATTAATATAATATATTAACAAAATTATAGTAACTTCATGCCCTCAATCAGGTTTTTTTTTATTATGTTTATTGAAAATTAAATTTGTTTAAGATAAGTTATTATTTTAATATTACTTTTGATATTTATAGATCAAAAATAATTAATTAATTTAATAATAATATAAAAAGGAAAATAATAATAAATCATATATTCAATCCAAAGCATATTTTGTTTATTGATAATTTGAAAGTGTTTAAATTAATTTAAAGAGAAGCTAATCAAAATGTTCAATGCAAAACATTAAACTATTGCAAGATATTATAATGTGTATTGTTAAATTATTAAATATATGATGCCGATATATTATAATATAATAACAAAATTGTAGTAACTTCATGCCCTCATTCTCAAGGTTTTTAAAAAAATGTTTACTAAAAATTAAATTTGTTTAAGATATGTTATAATTGCACATGATAGATCAAAAGATATAAATTAATTAGATATTAATATAATAGGGAAAATTTTCGTTTAATCTTAATCGAGGCATATTTTGTTCATTGATAATTGAAAAATTGTTTAAAATTATTTTATAAAGAAACTTGTCAGTGTTAAATATCATTGTTTCACTATATTATTGCAGGATCAAAAAATTGTTTATTGTTAAATTGTTTAATATATGATGTCGATAAATTATTTAGAAATATAATATATTATTGATATTGTAGCAACGACCTCAGTCCCTCAATCTTCAAGTATAATATTATACTTAATACATTTGTTTAAGATATGTTATTCTAGCACTAAGCTATTTGTGATATTGATAGAATAAAAATAAATAAATCAATTAGATAATAATATAATAGAGAAAATAGTAATAAATATATATTCACTTAATCAAAACAACCGAGGCATATTTTGTTTATTCATATTTCGAAACTTGTTTAAAATTATTTTGTAATGGTTAAATTATTTTATAAAGAAACTTGTCAGTGTTAAATATCATTGTTTCACTATATTATTGCAGGATCAAAAAATTGTTCATTGTTAAATTGTTTAATATATGATGTCGATAAATTATTTAGAAATATAATATATTATTGAAATTGTAGCAACGACCTCAGTACCTCAATCTCCAAGTATAATATTATACTTAATACATCTGTTTAAGATATGTTATTCTTGCGCTAAGCTACTAGTGATATTGATAGAATAAAAATAAATAAATCAATTAGATAATAATATAATAGAGAAAATAGTAATAAACCATATATTTACTTAATCAAAACAACCGAGGCATATTTTGTTTATTGATATTTCGAAACTTGTTTAAATGGAATGGTTAAATTATTTTATAAAGAAACTTGTCAGAGTTAAATATCATTGTTTCACTATATTATTGCAGGATCAAAAAATTGTTTAATATATGATGTCGATAAATTATTTAGAAATATAATATATTATTGAAATTGTAGCAACGACCTCAGTCCCTCAATCTCCAAGTATAATAATATACTTAATACATCTGTTTAAGATATGTTATTCTTGCGCTAAGCTACTTGTGATATTGATATAATAAAAATAAATAAATCAATTAGATAATAATATAATAGAGAAAATAGTAATAAACCATATATTCACTTAATCAAAACAACCGAGGCATATTTTATTTATTGATATTTCGTAACTTGTTTAAAATTATATGGGAGTGGTTAAATTAATTTAAAAAGAAACTAATCAAAATGTTCGCAACTATACTATTGCAAGATATTATAATGTGATTAATATATGATTGCGATTTATTATATAGCAATATATTATAATAAAATTTTAGTAACTTCAATCCCTCAATCTCCAGGTTTTTTCTATGATTATTAAAAATTAAATTTATTTATGATATATTATTATTGGGCAATGCTACTTTTGATATTGATAGATTAAAAAAATTTAAATAATTAGAAAATAATATAATAGGGAAAATAGTAATAGAGCATATTATCACAAATCTTAACCATCGAGCCATATTTTGTTTATTGATAATACAAAACTTGTTTAAAATTATTTGGGAGTGGTAAAATTATTTAAAAGAAATATCAAGATTATTTTTATTATTGTTGTACTACACTATTGCAGGATCAAAAAAAATGTGTGTTGTTAAATTATATATTATGTGATGTCGTTATATTATTTAGAAATATAATATATTATTGAAATTGTAGCAACGACCTCAGCCCCTCAATCTCCATGTATATCATTATGTTAATTTAAAATTACATTTAAGTTATGTTATTGTTGAGCAATGCTACTTTTTTATTGATAAATCCAAAAATAATATAATAGGGAAAATAGCAATAAACAATATATCCATTTAACCTCGACCATCGAGGCATATTTTGCATATTGATAATTCAAAACAATTTTTATTTGGAAGTGGTTAAATTATTTAAAAAGAAACTTATCTAAATGATCAATATTATATTTATATTATACTTGTTGCATCAAAAAATGCGTATTGTTAAATTATATAATATATAACATGTCGATAAATTTTTTGGAAATATAATAACCTTTATCAAACACCAACCAACCCCTACAACCTTTATGCCCATTCTTTCCTTTCATATTTAAAATCCTTATCTTTACAACATCATTATTCTCTATAGCTTACTCTCTGTCACATCCCCATTCATTACACAATTATTCACATCCTCTCCTTATCCACATAATGGTACACTGTCCAGCATGCTCTAAAAACATAAAAATCACCAAACCCGGTCTCTTCACCAAACATAAAACTAATGGCATCGTTTGTCCTGAGTCCGGGAAGCGTCCTTCCCCTCCCTTCCTAAATCCCCTTTCCATTTTTTCTACTCACAGCCATTCTTCCACTTCATCTAACAATGCCCACACAACAACTACATCAGACACATTTATTACTCTCCAAGCTACCACCCATGGCGACATAATCAACTTCCTAAAATCTGACAAACCTCCCATTATCTCTAGAATTCCTAAAGGCTCCAGAGTACAAGTAGCCAAAGCCCCCTCCACATGCTCAATCATTATTAAATAACTTTCTCTCTCGATCATTGGCTCAAGCTCTTCACATTTTCCTTCACGATTCTCCAACGTCCCAATCCAGAGATTAAGAAATCTTTAACCCAACAAATCAAAGAGGCAACCTTACATCCCCTCACCCTCACAACCACAACATCTTCTCATGAACCCAAAAAACTCTCCAGATTACAATTAAAGGTAAAGTTAATTACCAACAAAATTAACAACTTAAACATCAAATCCGCTCTTCCCTTAGTAGCATCTGATGATTCATTTGCCACTAGCAACGAAGAAAGTTTCAACAAACTCAAACTTAAGCACCCCTCCGGAGTTGATTTCATACCTCCACCTCCTCCCAATATTTTTCCCTCTAATTTCACCCCCGCCGAGGTGCGTTAATCTATTCTATCTTCCCATCACGACTCTTCTCCCGGTTGCGATGGGCTTCGTCCCATCTTCCTCCAGGATCTCACATCCCCTCTCATAGTCAGCCAAGTCCCAATTTTACAAAATTTAGCAACATTTTGTGACAAAATAGCAGACCACTCTTTTTCGGTGCTAAACTAATAGCACTCGAAAAACCCAATAAGGATATCTGCCCAATAGCAATCGGAACCGTATTTCACCGTCTTGTCGTTAAACGAATATCTTCCAAAATTAAGGACAACGCGGCCTTCATATTAGCACCTCGCCAACTAGAAATCGGCATCCAAGGTTGGCTGCGAAAAAGCCACACACGCTACTTGTATTGATCTCCAAACCAACCCAAGTAACGAAATCCTCGTTAAAATTGATTGCTCTAAGGCCTTCAACTCCATTCGCTGCTCTCACTTTCTCCAGCAAAAGTACCACTTATTCCCCACCTTTTCTCAATTCTACCATTCCTGCTATTCCAAGCCATCTCATCTCCAATTAAACAACTATTTACTTTCATCATCTGAAGGGATTCAACAAGGCGATCCTTTGGGATCGATACATTTCTGCATTGGAATTAATGAAATGGTCAAAAATCCAACTCAATCTCCCACTGCATACTTGGTACATCGATGACGGTTTTGCGATCCCCCTAACGAGATTGCTAAGGCACTCACCATCATAAAACACATTCCCATGCTATCGGTCTCTCACTCAACGAACAAAAAACTGAGATCTGCCCATTTCATTGATCTCCTATTCAATCACAACTTTCACACAACAGAACTCTCATCCATCTCGGCTCTCCAGTCGGTGGCCTGGAATCCATCAATCACTTCTTCACTAACGCATCATCCAGCTTATTTCATTTCAAAAACATCTCTAAGTTTCTCACTACTCATCAAGTTTTTTTTCTCTTCAAAAACTTTTATTACATTCTTAAAATTCTCTATGCCCTTCAATCCACTTCAATTTTTAAATTCCCCGACTCATTAAAATCTTTTAAAATCTCCGTCAAATTTCTCGCCGAAGAGATCCTTAATCTCCGCTTTAACCATAATTCATGGTTCACTTCCATGCAAGCTCGGGGGTATCGGCTTACACTCACCTCTAACTTTTCCATCAGTGGTTTCCTAGCCTTTCGTCTTTCATCTGACTCACCAATTAGTTAACTTTTCCTGACCCCTTATTAGCTGAAGCCCAGGTTGTCCCAAATGCTCCACGACCCTCCTCATGTTCACAGAGAGACTGGGATATTCCACTCAACGAAGGCTCCGTCGCTTACCTAAAATCGGGCCTATACGACGACGATCTGATAGTTTTTCGCCTATTGAACCAAGGATCTGGTTACGAGTTTCTGGAAACCATACCCTCCAACAATCTCGATTTGTTGCTCTCCGCTGACGAGCTAAGATTTACTATTGGACTACGGCTCAATTGCGAAATTGTTCTTCCGTACCAATGCAAACATTGCGAAACCAGTGTCGACAGCAAGAGTAGACACTGTCTCTATTGTCGCGGCCGTTTTTCACGGCACACCAAATGCAATGACATCATTTTACGCGCCCTCAAATCAGGAGGCATTCTTCTAGACTAGAACCAACCGGAATTTTTTGAACCGATGGAAAACGTCCTGATGGAATGTCCTTGATCCCCTGGTCAAGGGGTCAACTACTGGTTTGGGACTTCACCTGCATTGACACAAATGCACCATCTAACCATACCGTCGATGCCCTCGTCCTCGTAGAATCCTGGAAAACCATAATGTACAGTTCCTTAGACCCCTCTTTCTTATTCATACCTATCGCCTGCTCCATTCTCACCACCTTCGGTAGCAAAGCCCAACGTTTTTTCAAAGAATTAGGCAAACGGATCCGTGAAAAAACCGATCAGCCTAAGGAATCCCTCTTCTTACGCCAAAAACTTGCTACCGCCACCATTCGCTCTAACTATCTAAGCTTCATCTTTTCCATTGAATAACCTCCCATTCTCCAAGCTTCCTTTTTTTTTTATACTCCATCCTTTCTCGTAAATTCTATTTCTATATTTTTCACCTTTATTTATTTTACCTTTTTAAAAAATTAATTATTTACTACTACATTTTGACAACATATCATATCAGTAAATATTCAAATAAAGTAACCCATGACCGAAAAAAAATATATATTAATGAAATTGTAGCAACGACCTCAGAGGTCACTCAATCTCCAGGTATATTATTATGTTTATTTATAATTACATTTGTTTAAGATATGTTATTATAACCCAATGCTACTTTTGATATTGATATATCAATAAATATTAATTAATTAGATAATAATATTATAAAAAAATTAGTATTAAACCATATATTCATTTAACTTAAACCACTGAGGCATATTTTGTTGATAATTCGAAACTTGCTTAAAATTATTAATGAATGGTTAAATTAATCTAAAATGATACTAATCAAAAGGATCAATCAATATTAAAGTTGCACTATACTATTATTGCTTGCAAGATCAAAAAATGTTGATTGTTAAATTATTTAGATGTCGATATATTATTTAGCAATATAATATAATAACAAAATTGTAGTAACTCCAATCTCTCAAATCTAGGGATTTTTTTAATTATTGAAAATTAAATTTGTTTAAGATATATTATTGTTGCTGGAAAATCAAAAAATATTGATTAATTATATGTTATAATATAATATGGAAAATAATAATAAACCATAACCTAAATTATTTAAAATATTTTGGGAGTAGTTAAATTATTTTAAAAGAAACTTTTCAAAATGATCAATAATATTGTTGTACTATACCATTGCAAGATCAAAAAAAAGTGTATTGTCAAATTATTTAATGTCCTTGCATGTTTTTAGAAATAATTTATTAATATTGTAGTAACGACCCCAGTCTCTCAACCTCCAGGTATATTATTACGTTTATTGAAAAATTACATTTGTTTAAGATATGTAATTTTTCCATTACTTTTGATATTGATCAAAAAAATATTAATCAATTAGATATTAATTTAATAGGGAAAATAGTAGTTAAACAATATACTCCCTCAACCTCAATCGTATTTTTTATATAAAATATTTAGTATTTAAATTAATATAAAAAATTAACCTTTCTAAATGCATGTGCACAATACTATTGTAAGATTAAAAAATATAAATAATTCAATATATGATGTCAATATAGGATACTCGTCAGATTTTAAAACTAGCAAATATGCTAACCTACCAGATGAATATAAATTTATATCAGTTGCAGCCAGGCGCTTACCCTAAATAGAATGCTTGGCAGAAACATAGGATTAAATCCAGTGGTACGAAAAATGACGTTTACTTACACCAGCGCTTAGAAATTTCGATTATAAAATCTAATTTCATAGGCTTCATGAGTTCCTTTCCGGAGTAGCTTGATGATTTTGATCTTTTCCTCCTTCCCTTCATTGTTTAATCTTCTCTATTTCTCTCAAATTATTATACACATATAATCTTTTTTGAATACTAATTTCTGTATTATAAATTTTGACTTCATATATTTTATGAAGTTTAAAATTTTTACCTTTAACATAATTCTAAATAATAAGTATTGTCGTTTCAATGCTTTAATCATTCAGAATCTCCTTTAATTTATTATTATTATAAACATGTATAAATACATAATACACCTACACCCTCATAGTCTTAAAACTTTAAATTCATAATTATTAGACTAATCAAAAAAGTTTATACATTGTTATTTTTGCAAAGATACTACTTTTGTTTGTACAAATAAATGTTGATCTTTAAATAATATTCAATACATTATGTCTATATATTATTTAGCAATATATAATTTAATAACAAAATTTAGCAACCACTTCACTCCCTCCTCAATCTTCAAGTATATTATTTTGTTTAAATTTATTATGTTACCTTAAACGAAATCAATTTTTAAAAAAAATCCTTTTAATTATAGTTCAAACAATGTTATTGTTGTACAATAGTTATACTCTTAGTTTTTTGATAGATCAAAAAAATGTTTATTTTAAAAAATAATTCCATTTATAATGTAATAACCTCACCATGTATTTGTTAGATAATAATATAATACCGTATAGTAGTAAACACTGCATTCCCTCAACAACCCCCTGTGCATTAGTATTAAATCTAAATATTTCTCGTATCGATTTCAACTCAACCCCAAGTCGGTGCAACAAATATATAAAAATCTAAGAATCAAATCCCCTCATTACATTAAGCAACGGCTTAATGGGAGTAAAAATTAACTATTTATTTTGCTCATATGAACACAAAAAATTATGCTCAAAATTCTTTGCCATAAAAAGACCCGGTAAATAATTTAACCACAATTAGAAATTTAATCAAACAATGAGTTGTCTTTTAATGAATATGGTTGGGACACCTTTAAATTCTTAATATCAAATTTATCACCACTAATGAAAAGTTAAAAACCTTTAAAGAATCCCTAAATTCAAATATTTTTTTAATAAATTATATAAGGCATTCCATAGACTCCTGTGTATTACATATATAGAGCCGTATAAATAAAAAAGGTGATAATCTTTTGATACAAGAATTAAGGCCGGAAAACCTATATCAAAATGTAATCTCATCCCTAAATCATCAAGGGTTACTTAAAACGCCTGTTTTTTAAGCGAGAGCAAATTGCAATTTAATTGCGGAAAGAACTCCAATTACAGTTCTTTATAACAGAATTATTGTATATCGTTTTTTCGATAGATTTACCTTTCACCCCTTAACCCTGATATTTTATATCAGATAAAAGGGTCCAATTAGAATCATCATTTAACTAAAATGTGGAGATGTTAATGAAATGAAATAGCCAAATGATTATTAGCTGCAGAAGGTTAAAGAAACACATAATTTTAAAAAAATATCGTAAATACTGTGTATAAAAAAATATAATCATCTTACATTTAAAGAAATTATCAAGTTGTGAAAAGATACTTTTTAAATGGATCTAGATACCGATACATAGTCTAAAAAGTTATCTAGATCCAGATACAAATAAATAGTCTAAAAAGTTATTTTAATACTTTTTTAAAATGTATCTAGATACAGATACAATTTTTATTATATACTCTTATATAAGCTTTACACTCTGTTGTGAAAATGAAAAAATTTATCGACTCGAAATCACTTATTAAAATATAAACAATGATTTTTAGATTTTAATATAATATGTGATTATAAATAATTATTAGATTTCAGTAATAAAATATTTTGGTCATTAAGGCATCCTCGTTTATCTGTAAAGACATTTTTAGCTAAACTAAAAAGTCTTTCTACCAGGGCGCTTAAAGAGTTTGTGATGTTATATTTTATGAATAACAATTTTATACCAGGATATTCTTTAGAAAATACTAAAATCTCGACCATTCGTTTTTGAAAAATTATTTAAAATTTGTTGAGTATCAAAATTTAAATCATTATTATCAATCATATCTGCTGCTGTGGGGTACCGAAGAAAATCTAATATTAACATTTGTAATTTGTTTGCAATCAGTTGAAGACCTTGATAATTCATCAACTATACTTTGTATTAATTGTTTTTTTCATTAACAGTGTTTAATTTCTTCTCTTAAAATTTAAAATTACAATTGTAAACATTTATTTAGTATCTATACCCTTAAATGTTTTACAATGTTACAAGTTGAGGTAATGCTAACGGAAATTTTCGTATTTTTTGGTAGATATGGCAAGCATTATACTATCAGAGTTTTGTTTTCTTTATTTTGAGATATTATTTTAAAATATGCTCTATAAAGGCCATGGAAAAAGAATGTCTGATCTTGTTGATGCTTCATTGATTATTACTTCATCCTCTTAATCACTACTAATATTAAGCTAAAATAAATTTTTAAAATTAGTTAAATAAAATAAAATTAGCCAATTCCATTGAAAATAAAAATAGCAGATTCCTTGAGTTACATTGTAATATCAAAATTTGTATGGGTCATTGATAAACTCGGACATATTTTTTTATATATAAGTTTTAATATTATATATATATAATTTTTTATTATAGTAGTCTTTATATTTTTATTAATAATATAAAAAACCTTAAATAAAAGGTATATCAAAGGGTATCTTAAAAAGTATCTAAAAGCAGATATAGATACCTCTAAAATAATATCTAGATACAGATACAGGATATTTAATCAAAAATATATCTAGATACAGATGCCACATATTTATATCTAGATACTCTAACAACTCTGGTAATGATAGTCAAGAGCCATCATCAGGGCATCAACGGCTTCTTGTGAGAACTCGTTCTTTACACTAAAATGAGTTCTGAGAATTAGAGACTCGAACGATCGTAAACAAAATTTAGTATTTTCATGGCTTAAGATAAAAGATAAAAATTATAACAAAAAATCGTCGTATTAATTTGTATATATTCATATTTACAAAAATATTTCTACAAAGGTGTCTAACTTTTTGTTTTATTTTTAAAAAAAAATATTGCCACCTCCAACCCCCCCTCCCCCTGCTTCAGCAAGAAATTCCTGGTTCCCTGGACATATGGTGAAATTTAAAAAAATAATATCTAATGATGAAAGTCCTCATTGCACATCAGGCAACTTTACTCTTAATACAGTTAATTATACTCCTTTAAGCTTAGTTTATTTAATTTATTACAACAATTTAGTTGAATTTAAAATTCTTATTTGCTACCAATTGGCATTAGATCTTTTTAAAATTCCTCTCTTTTCTTCTCAATTCCATGTTGAATAATCTCAAAGGGGAGCATTAGAAATTCGTATAAAATCAAAAATACAGCGAAACTGTAGGATTTTATTTTAATATTCGGTTAAAACCGAAATCTCTATTATGAAATCACACTAAAAATTTCCTTAAAAATTATGGTCGGCTAACCTGAAATTTGTCATCGCCGCATCTTTTAACCGATTGGTATTCCGCGGAATCTAGAAATTCGCAAGGATAGATATGATACAAAAGCTTATTATCTTGATCGAACGCTGTCGCTCTTATTTTTGACATAAAATATTTGATTTAAGAAAAAAAATTTTTTTTTAAAAAATGTCAGTTTCCCAGTAAAATAATGACACGAAATGACGATCAAATCCATTCGACAACAAATACAATTTACTTCTTTTTTTTTACAAAAGACAAAGCGTTTTATTAATCAATAAATAATTTCGCTTTTAGCATTCGTGCCGGCATAAAAAACAAGAGTTAACATCGTAAGAAGCGGATGCGGAATATTTTTGGCCACGGGGATTTAAGGATTAAACGGAATTACCTTCCGGTTAGTAATATGGATAGCTTATCGTTAACGGTGAAATTTCTCAGGGCATAGGTTTCGCCGGGTTTCAACTGTTTTGTGTAACAGCTGTGAGGATTTCCGAACTTTTGAAACCACGTTACATCGACCTTAATTTATATAGATATAATAAGAAATTAAATTTTAAGCCATACTTGCAAAGGTCGAAGTTTGGTGTCGTAAAATGAGCAGAGTCCCTTACCCAACTTGAGAGGTCCCGCTTTATAAAAAGCATATAACATCTGGGAAAGATTTATGAGCACAAATACGAAATTCCAAGCAAAGAGGTGAGAAGAACATATGATGTTCCAGGACCAATAACAGTATATCAAATAACCTAGGTTGAAGGAAACAAATAATATAATATAAGGCAAAAATTTTATTATTTTAATAGATATCAAATATATTACCATCAGCTAAATAAATCATAAAAAATATATATGGATAGTTTTAACTTTAAATGGTGGGAAATTTAGTCTTAAATAATGTTGATTTAGCGGGTAAAAGAAAAATTGACGGTCTTATTCACTGTTAAATTTTATATATGCACACCGTATATGGTGACCATTGGTTAGATGTTAAAGGGCAAAACCTGAGTTAACGGTAAGAGTGGACCATGGACACGGGCCCTGAGGTAATAATGAACGCTAATGATGTAACTCTTTCGGATTACCATGGATAGTAGCGTTCAATTTAGGAATGCCTCATCAAGTTACGATTAAACAGGTGCGGAATTCGGTTAAGGATGTTTTGGACTAATATAAAACATCGAATTTTGCTATTGAGAAAGAAAAATGTCGAGTAGCAGTAGATTCTAGCATTGGTTAGTAAACATCAAGAAATTTTCGATGATAAGATGGGACATATAAGTGATTTTGCCATGCGAATAAATTTTAAAGGATAGCCCGTAGGGTATTATTTCCGCTTCGCAAAGCAACTGATATTGGATTAGACCTTACTAGTGGCTGCGGAAATTATAGAAAAGATTGAGTCAAATATAATCCGGGTACATTCGTCAACGCCAACCGTAAATGCGCGCAAAAACAAATGGCGACTATCCATGAGCTGATTTCAAAGTAACGTTTAATCCGTGTTTAATGCATGACCATCATGTTATTCCTTTATACGATTTGTTAGAGAAAATTTAAGGTGGTGATAAATTGACAGAGATAGATCTGAAGGACGCGTACTTACAGATGGAAGTAAAATCGGAATTTCAGGAGTTTCTAAAGATAGCTACTCGAGCGGGTATTTCGTTATCGACGAATGCCTTTTGGATTGGCAAATGCCAACTATTATATTCCAGAGATATGTGGATGAGTTGTTAAAAGATTGGCAAATGACCGGTGCCTGCTTAGATGAATTAGAAAACTATAAGAATATCATAGATTTGATTATATATTCATTTATTTTTTAATTTATCAATTTTAGAATGTTCTCCAAACATTTTTAAGTTAAATTTTCTCAATAAACCTCTTTGGTAAACGATTTCTTGATGAACTACGTAATATAGTATTTGTAAACTGCTTCATTTACTGGCACAGCTACCTCGGTAATATCCGATGAACTTTCATGAGTCGGAATAATTGAACAATCTCTTGGCTGATCTGCATGTTCCCGCAATATTCTCTCGGGAGTTTTGACTACATATGAATACAACCCTGTCAGTTCTTTAATCACCTCCAAACTTTGGTATTCTCCATTGTTTATCCAAATAGGTTGCGATCTCCAATTCTCTCATCATGATTTTTTCATTTACCTTTTAAATCTCATGTTATACAATTGTCTGCCATCCATAATATTGGCAGGAGATTTCCCTGCTGAGCTATGCTCCCAAGTCGATAGGTTTGTTAAAACTTGCGTCATAGCATCTACTGGGTTAGAAATTGACTCTCTCGATGCTTAATATATAAAAATTCGTATTGTACGTTCAGCTAATGCGTTAGTTTTTGGATAAGGTGTCGAAAGTATATGGCGTATGTTATTTAAATCACAGTACAGACAAAATTGTCCAGATAAGAATTGTGGTCTAGCTAGTGTCTGACATAATACATTTGGTTATCCAAACCAAGTAAACCATTTTTTAAAATCGTTTTATCATAGCATCAGCAGTGGTAGTCTGCATTAGATCAACTTCTAGCCATTTGGAGTAAGAATCTACACCAATTAGCCAATACCGTGAATCTACTTGTTTGTTAAAATCAATATAAATAAGCTTTCAAGATTCCTTACTTCAAGCCCAAGAATACAGAGGTACTTCTTGAATTTCGGGTCTATTCTTCTGGCATCCACAGCATATTTTGATAATTTTCTTTATCGATATCACTTCTGGGTATGAATAATATAATCTAAAAATCGATTTTCATTACATTTTCTCCAGGACGTCCTCGATGAATTGTTTCAAGCACTGCATTCCTTAATTTTAAGTGGATATAACTAGTAAAGGTGAATGGTCCAGTCCTATCGGTCTTAGACCGGGAGACTGATATTTTTTGATGACTGTGGTTCTGACCGGTATTTTATTAATATTTAAGTTTGATTCTCATTATTCATTTAATATTATTTATTTTTTTACCAAATTTTATCTTATATTATTTTAGAGGTGTTATTTTAGTTTTTGTGAATTCTTGGTTCATTTTTATTTTGCAATATGAAAACCATAAGATTTTTTTCAGAAGCATTTTACTTATAGTCCCAATAAACAAGAATTAAATTAGGTAAAAACGAAAATATTTAAAAAAAAATAAAAAGACCATTCCTGGACTGGCCTTTTTATCTAGGACCATGGTCTGGATAGATCTTATTTTAAAAGACCATGGTCCAGTCCGAGTGCATTGGTCTGATAAGAACCAAAGACTAGACCGTGACGTTCCCTAGGTTATAATTCTTCACATCGATTCAATCAAAATTTTGCCAACTTTGCTGAATATGCTGTTGTCTTTTTTTAAAATTAAATCTTGCTTAGACTTTTTTCTGACAAATACATTTCATCCAAATTTATAGACATATTGAGAATCTTGATTCTTTTCATGTCCAATATCGGAATCCTTGATATTGTAAAACCAGTTTCAGGAGCAGATTTTCAATAATTTTAGGAATTTAGTAGTTTGTTAATATTGCCTGCCAATCTAATCACCTAAATTCCAAATATTGAGGTCAAGAATAACCTTTTATTTTGATAATTCTATTGATACCTATGCAAAAGAGAGCAGGTCCTAAGGAGTCATTTTACTGGATCCCTTATTGAGATTTAATAATATAATCTTGATTGAAATGGTTCAGGTGCATATCTATTCAATATGAAGTAAGATTTTGAGGAAAACGTTTTTTTATTGGATCCAGGTTTCTCTCATTAAGGTTTTCAAGTCTCATTGTCTGAGACCTCAATATCTCACCCATCATTCACCTTAATGTTTTGTAATTTTCATGCATAAAAAATCTTTCAAGATAAAATTAAATTTTTAAAAAAAATGGATTATTTGTTTTAACTAATCTTCAAATGCTCTAAATTTAGGTTTACAATTATATATCATTATGCTTTATCAGTAAGATATAATGATATGAAATTTATTTAAAATATATTTTAGAAGTAAGCATGATGAATAAGATTTAAAAAAATGGCAAACATTTTAATATTTATATTAATTAGAATTTTATTTTAAAAAATATAGTAAAAACACAAATGCAAAATTTAGATAAATACAATTTTAAATATTAATAATTTGCAATTAATATTACCAAACATAAAAAATGCCCTCATGACAGTCATAACCTTAGGCGTTGAAAATTGTAAGAGATAACCTAGACAAAATAATGTATTTGCTATTTGGTATAGAAAATGTTGCTGGTCCATCATTTTTTTTATATGAAAACAGCTGTCTTTATAAGATAAGTCATTTAATCGAAAGATTTATAAAAGAATTTGTAAATCTCAACAATAAAAATTTAAATTGTTATCATAAGCATCAACTAAAGCTAAACATCCCCAATTATTTTCAAAACTGTTTCTATAATTTGGTCATGTCTACATAAGAAAAGGGATGGGGGGGGGGGGGGGTAGGAACAGTTTGCATCCTTCGGGGTAGTAAGTAGGCGCCTAGAGGGTTGGGATAAATTTATAAGGGGGTTATCAATAATATTGGATAAATATATGCTGTAAAAATTATTACATTTATCATAGACCTATTAAATACAATGATATTGCTGATCATCAAATTTATATATTACAAACTATCATAAACATTATTCCTAATAAAACATTCGGCAATCCTTTTAAATATAATTTAAAAAGGTTAAACATTCAACAAACTCATATTCATGTCAAATAATATGCTATAATAATATATTCATGTAAATGAGGGTGGGGGGGGGAGGGGGTTGTAATTGAATTCATGATCTAAAAATAACTTTTACATTCACAAAATTTTGATAGTTAGAAATAGAGCTAAGATAATTTCTTTTTAAAATTTACGAAAGGAGTTTATAATTAAAAAGGTGTAATTAATAGGATTTAGTCAAGTCTATATTCAGAAAGTTTCAGTGGAGAGGGGCAAAAGCTTATTTGGAGGATAAAATTTTTTAAATATTTTAATGGCCACTAGACACATATTTGAAGATTAATTTAGGAACATAAGTTTCTTTGAGATGGGAAATAGCATCTCATTCTTGTGACCTTTCTATAGGACTGGATGATGAAAACAATAGTTAAAATTTCTGAAAAAACAAATTGTATAGAGGGCACTGAGTTTTAATTTGGTGACGTAATTCTTTTCAGCCGCCAAAATGTCCTTGATACGTAATAAATCGGTTTCTCCTGGCCAGTAAGAAATCCTGCAGCAGCTACTAGACATCTCCTAGCGTGTTACAAGAAATCACGACAGGAATATCGACTGAATAAGAAATTATTGTATCCTCTTTTGATAATAATATTTTAACGTTATTAAATATTTTATTTTCCAGATCTGACCAAAACCAATTAACATTACTCATTAGTAAGTGTATAGTCGCGCAAATAGAATGTAAATTTATATAAGACTCATGGTTCACCATGCAAAGAAATGAATATAATTCTATTACATTTAACGTTGTTTTACAATTTTTCATAGCAATAATTTTATGTTCTATAGAGTAAATTTTGAATTAGTCAAAAACTTGATGGCCTAAATAAGTAACTGACTTTTCTCCAATTTTAATTTTATTGGTAGTAATTTTCAGTCCAGCCTTATCAAATCTTCTTAATACTTCTTCTAAATTAACTGTATGATCAAAATTATTCTTGTCCGCAATTATTACGTTGTCTAAAAATATACTAACCATCGGAATTCATTTAATGGGTTTTTCATAGCGTTGAAATATTATCCTAACACTAGTCAACCCAAAAGGATTCTTAGGTATAGCTAACTGACAGGAGTCAAAATTACTAAAAGGTCCTTACATTTTGGACTAACTCCGAATCATAAAAATGCATCATTTATATCTATGAAAATATCTTACCACCCGTGATCCTATTTGTCAGGTCGTCGTTAGTTGGTAGCAAATCGTTATCTATTGCTAAATATTTGTTGATTGTTCGAATATCTCTGCATATCCGCACGAGACCTTATTTCTTTAAGATATTAACCATTGTTATTGAAGGACTAATTATGTTACATGTTGTGAGATACTTATAATTATGAATCTATTTCATCGTAAAAATCCATTTTTCTCACATTTATAGGGGGCATATTTATTTACTGCATAGTTATATTGTTCTAAAACCTACTTATTTGAGAAAGCTATCATTATATTTGGTAATCATTAAATCACTATATCCTAAATAGTGCTATTCATCAGAAGAAATAATTTTTCTAGTCCTACTGTCCTGGGTATTCCAAATCTCATTAGAAAATTCGAAAGTTAAAGTGTTGCAGTATTCTAGTGTTTATTTATTCAAACAAGTTTTAATTACAATGTGTTCTATCTTTTTTGCTACTATTAATGTGCATTTATAATCAAAATAAAAGTCGTCCCATTTTCATTAAAATAAATTAGTGTCAAAACCATATGTCGATTTAACGGAATCTATCCTACGGCATAAGATATAAAACACTTTTAACTTACTAAATAATTTAGCAAAATAGTATTACAAATATTGTCTCCTAAAATTCCTTAACATGAAATATAATACTTGAATTTCTAAGCACTCGTAATTGAGGGAATTTTCTTATTAACTTAATATGAAAGGGTCTTAAGTTTACCGCTCAAAGTAATAAATTATATTTTAATTGTTATTACACTATGATATAGGGGCTTGAAAATGCAAATTAAACCTATTTAGCATGGCATTACAAACTATATATATGTATTCAGCATATGGATGACATTAAATTCGCAGCAATTATGAAATATCATTTCTAAAAAATAATTAAACCTTACTATATACAAAATAATCAATGTCATTGATACTCTTAAAGATTTCTAACATGCTTGCATATATTTTGTATTATGTAAATGGGGTAATTAGTGATTGATTGTGGTACTTATTTTGGTGAGGGGGGTAAAGAGATGACTTAAAGCGGAGACCTAAAGAATTCGGAATCTTATCACCAGCCCGGATTTTTAAAAAAAATCTAAGCCTCACCTAATTTTATAAAAATTAATTATTATTTTACGCCTGGGGGAATTATTAAAATCTCGGTTGTTGTGAATAATTATGAATGTATTCATCAGTACATTGTTTTAAAGAGAAAATTTTGGGGGATATAAGCAATGAATATAAATGATTTTAAATTTTGAACCTCTAAACCCCGGTCTTAAAACTTTTGCTTACAAAAATATTAGATTTTGATTTGTCATTTATAATATACTATATGCGTAATAATAATCTAGTGTTGTTAAACTGCCTATCTTTAGTAAACTATAAACTATAGCGTAGTTATATTTTTATCCAGATACATCCTAAATAATCTTCAAGTTGAGGCTCAACTTAGAAGCTAAATTTAATTTTTTAGTTCTAAAAGCTCGACTAAAACACAATAGAGATGGTCAAAGTTAGATAATTTAACAAAACACAGTGTCTACATGAGCGGAGGGGGGGGTAGGAACAGTTTGCATCCTAATATCTATAAAGGGGTAGGTAGGTGGTAGAGGGTAGGCATTTTGGGGGGTAGGCTTATAATCTAGAAAATTTTCCATTATATTTTTAAATTATCTATGGATAACATTTTGGTATTTTTAGGGGGGTAGATATATATTTTTGATGGGGGTTTACATCCAGTTGTCATGTAGACTCTGACAACACATAATCAAGATTGATTCGTACATATTAATTAAAACTAATCGGATCATGATTAGAATTTTAGCAATATACTGGTAATAACTTTCACACTTTTGTTATAAGCACAAAATCACGTGGCTAGAAGCGGTTCACATTAAATTTAGCGGTTGGGTTTAGGTTAGGATAGAAAATCTTTTAACGGTTTAGGCTTGATCAAAAAAAATTACCCGGGTAATACATGTTTTAAGGTTCGATCTGGACCCATTATTAAATTTGAAATTTTAATTATTATTTTATTTTTGTAAAAAAATTTTTTTAAAAATATATTTCAAGATTCCCAGTGCGCTTGCCTTGCTACAAACACGTGCTCGAAAAATAAGCTCACCTATGTTTATTCACAAAAGGGTTTAAATAAAAATCATTCAATATTATTCTAGTAAGATGTGACAGGTTATAATATCAATGAGGATTTAGATATTCACAATTTTAGAATATTTTTCGAAGGCTATTTTTATATGAATTTAAGGTAAAATATATTCCAGCTTGTATAGAGTATGCGCATTGTGAATTTGTTACAATTTTGCCCCGAACTTCCTTAAAATTTATTTTATACGATTCATATTAAATAAGCGCGTTTCGAAATTAAGGGAAGAACTTTGTTAAAAAATTCTTTCTTTCGATATTTCAAAATAAAGATTACCCCGTTGACATATCTTCAAAATATATTTAGTAAAATGAGATATTTAACTAAATTTTAGCTGTTGTAACACGGCATATTCTACGAGGTAGATTTAAATCCCTAATACGGAACATTGTGTGTCTTAAATAGAGCTGCATATATATTTATTACTTTATTCATTATAATACAGTAATTCCTTCGGAACTTGAAGTCCGAAGATGTTTTACGAGACCAACTGTAGGAGATATAAGCTGCAGTGCCACCTATTTCGTTAATCAGGATCAACCTAATAAACCAGATTTATTTAGCGTAGGTAAGGAATACAAAAATAGAATTAACTTTATCGAGATACAAAACTTTGTAACTATTATTCATTTTTAGCTATCAGACTAATTGATTCTGAAGGTACAGTCCTTAGCACTATTCAATTACCCATGGGTGGTACTATAACAGTCGATGGAGTTCAAATTACAAGTACTCGTGTTAACAGAGGGCCTTTCAAAGGAGATCAAGTCGTATTTCCAACTTCATTAAGTACGATTGGCAACCAGGCTTGCCTAGTGGTAATTTAATTTTCGAACATTCTTGATATTTAGTTTGCATTTATATCTGTTATTTTTTTTAAACAGATATGTTGAGTAAATTTTTATTGGAATACATTGAGAAGTAACTAAATTAGAAGCGATATTTTTCGATAACAAAATGTATTTATTTTATAAATTGTTTTAAAATTTGTTATGTTCATTAATCATAAAAAAAAACAGCTGACTAAACTTACAAACGCAATAAAGGGAGCTAAAGTCAATTACGAAATAGCATACGGGAACTAAATAAATTAAATTTTTCTACTAATCACCTGGGTTTCATTTTATCTCAATTCTTATCCAATCACTTCAAAAATATGATTTTTTCTTATTCGTAATAATAATTATCTAAATATATATATTTTTTTAAATTATATTTAAATTCATTTAACACACGTGATTGTTTAAAAAAAAATATATATATATATATCATTGGCGTATTTTGTTATACCACTCCTAGTTCGGTCATTAGTTGCACTATTTCTCCCCGATATAGTGATGCTAAATCACCAAACCTTGACCAACTCGAATGTGTGGCGTGGTCAAGATTATCCCTTAAAAAATCGACTTAAACGTCTAAGTTTAGGCTCAACTTAATGATAAAGACTATTTTTTATTTATTTTAGAATAACAATGTGGCTAAGCCGTTGTTTCTAGAGCTGGCCAAAGTTAGGCCGTTTAACATACACTTTCCCCGAATTTGTAAATGAATGTTATTTAAACAACATACATAATTGGTCCACTCCCTAATTTTAGTGATGTATCATGGGACACGTATTACATTTGTTAACATTTCCATATCTTTTTGACAAATATGCTAGCGAATTTCATCTAATTAGGGAACGGAGAATTTATAAAAGATAAAATAATAATATGCCACGGGAACATTAATTTGAAAAATTATAATATTTGTAATAATCTAATTTATATTTTCAAATTTTTTTAAAACAATTATAAATAATTTTTTTTAATATTTAATTCTTTATCTGGGATTATATATATATACTTATTTTATCGTTACAAAAATTTTAAAGGGTTTTTTTTAATATAATGGAAAAATAAACATTTAATGGTGAATTATGTGTTTCTTTCTTTCTTTCTTTCTTTCTTTCTTTCTTTCTTACTTTCTTTCTTTCTTTCTTTCTTTCTTTCTTTCTTTCTTTCTTTCTTTCTTTCTTTCTTTCTTTCTTTCTTTCTTTCTTTCTTTCTTTCTTTCTTTCTTTCTTTCTTTCTTTCTTTCTTTCTTTCTTTCTTTCTTTCTTTTAGTTATATAAATTTTGAAAATTAAGATGGTATATTTACTAAATTAAAAAAACATGATGTTTTTTATTTAAAAACCCTTGTTTGGACCTTAAAATTTTTTAAAAAAAATTACAAAATAAAAAAATGTTTATTTTAAGTCAATTTTTATTTTTTAAATTAATATTTATTCATTTCAAAATTGATAAATCGTTTAAAATGTTTAATTCAAAAAAATTTTTTCGCATTTTACTTAAAAAAAAAAATTTATTCTAAATCTTGTATAATAAAGAACCATTTAAAAAGGCACATGATTAGGGCCAAAAATACAAGAAATGTTTTTTTAAAAAAATAATAAAAAACAAAAGTTTTATTACAAGGATGTTTTAGAAATCCCAATATTCGTATAAATCCTTTAATCTTCATTTTTTTTTATACGAGCTGGTGGCACTATGTAAATGAACAATAAAAGAGTGAGTTAAAAATTAGATGGATTGTAATCTAATAAAGGGGAAATTGCCATTCTCAAGGCAATATATTTTCCATTGGTTAAAATATTTAATACCTAATTTCAATAATATTCACTAATGTAGTTTCTATATAAAAAAAAACAATAAGAAATATTAATTGTTTTTTTATTTTGTTTCTTTCAAGGATATAATAGTCTTGATCTTTATTGCGAAAATATAAGGAATATTTAAATACATGCCCTTAATTTCTAAGAATGCCCAAATTTAATATATTGTTCCCTATTGAACCAAGAGTGAGTTAAAATTAAGTTGAAATATAGCTAATTTAGGCACTATAATATAAATACCTATTCCACTTCTCAAAGAAAAAAAAATAATAGTTTTCAATCATTATTAATATTCGAATAAAACACCGATTTTTTTTAATGGTCCTTCTAATACAATTTTCAATGATATTTCCCTGTATTGTAGTTTTTATCAAAATAATTAAACAATAATTTTTATTATGAAAATTGATTTAAGGGTTATATCATGTAAAAATGAGGAATTTTTAAACTAGGAGTCTATAAAGTCCGACTCGGGCCGCTAAGAATTATCGCTAAAGTTATCCGGTCGGGTTGGCTAAATTTTCTGGCAGGGTTGTTTTAAAAAAATATGCTCGACTCGGTCCGTCATTTTTTTATTCGATTCAGAACCGGCCCGGCCTAATAAAGTGTTATAGAAAGTCCGCCACGATCCGTCAGCCGTCACATTTTAATATACAATTGAATTGTTTTCCCCCAAAAAATGATTAAGAGACTTTCTCTCCTCTCCGTTTCAATGGTTTGGTAAAAGCAGCTCTTTAGTCATAAAGCTTCAGTTGGAGGGAAGGGGGGGGGGTAATAGGAACCTACGTTTCTTTGGGAGCGAAAAGAATAGCACCTCATTCTTGTGGCCTCTCTATCTAAATAACTGGGGGGTGAAGGAAGGAAATTTTTGCTAAAAAACCGATATTTTATAAAGGGTGGAGTAAAATGGTAGGGGGGGATAATTAAATTTAATTATAAAAATTATTCCAGGAGTCATTTAAGAATATCTTAGGTTTTTTTCATAAACTTATATTAAAGACTAGTGATTAGCTTAGTTAAAAAGACTGGATTTGTGCCTATATTTTTTTAAAAAAACGGGTTATTCAATATTTTTATCCAGAAAAATTGTAACGAACTCCTGAATATATTTCTTATAGATGACATGACACAGTTTGGAAATATATTAGAAACTAAATGTCAAGCCTGAGAGCAATATTTTTCTGGCTAAAATCTTGAGTTAGCCTTTTTTTTATGAATCGGCTCAAATCGAGTTATTTAACAACACTACTAACATGTATAACATACCCTATGTCATGTAAAAATAAGGAATATTTAAACTAAGAGTCTACAAAGTCCGAACCCAGGTGGCTAATATCGCTAAAGTTAACCGGTCGGGTTCGCTAAATTTTCTGGTAGGGTTGTCTTAAAACTTATGCTAGGTTCGGTCAGTCATTTTTTATTCGGTTTAGAACCGGCCCGGCCTAATAAAGTTTTATGAAAAGTGCGCTCCGACCCGTCACTGATTAATGCACAAAAATATTCTTAAGAATTTTTGCATATATATCAATGACATATATTAATACCTAGACCGACGATTCATTCATTAAAAATGTATCTCCAAGCGTCGGTAAATGCCAATCAGCTGGACTCGCCATTTTGGTAACCCTTATGATAATTATTCTCTGTTAAAAACTACTATATATTTTTATAATTTTTTTTTTTTTAAATTAAAACTATGTCATTGATATATATATAATATATATAAATTTCCAAAATATTAAATTAAAAAATATATGGTGTATCTAATAAATGGTAACAAAAATGTATATTTTAAGAAGGAGCTTACACCACCCATCCAATCTCATTTCAGAGGTAGTGCTACTTAGTAATGATGCTAAATGGATCAATTTGAGCCGATTTTTTAAAGGACACCTAACCCAATATATTATCCAGAAAAGTATTACCGGAAGTTGGATGATCTTGCTCATAAATGTCATAAAGGGTTTGGACATCTATTAGCGGAATTTAAAAGGTCTAAGCAATTTTTTTCGGTTTTTGACAATGGGCAAAAAATTAATATTTTTTTAATCTTGTTTTTATTTTTATATATATATTGGGTTATATAAATAAGTTATTATTCACTTCTAACTCAAGAATTTTGAAAATTTCGAGTGGACCACTCCAATTCTAGACCCACGATATTTTATTTTTTACAAAATAAGATTTCTTTCTTTCTTTCTTTCTTTCTTTCTTTCTTTCTTTCTTTCTTTCTTTCTTTCTTTCTTTCTTTCTTTCTTTCTTTCTTTCTTTCTTTCTTTCTTTCTTTCTTTCTTTCTTTCTTTCTTTCTTTCAACTTTTCAAATAGAAATTAAGTTTTTGGCACGATAAAAATTTTCTTATAATAATATAATCGATAATTTTAAAATTGAGATGAAAAATATACGAAATTATATTTTTTTTCAAGGTATATAGTATATTTACATAGATTGCAATTATATTACGTTTTTAATTTACTAAAATTTGGGTTTATTTTATTAATTTGCAAATTTATTCAAAAATCATATATATACAAATCCAAATTTTTTTTTTATTAATTGGCATGTGCCCTAAAAATAATAGGGGGTTTTTTTTAATGGTTTACTAAAATTAAATGATTTTTTTTAAACAAAATTTAAAATAAAATCTAGATATTTCATTAGGATATATATATTTTCTGTTTTCTTAGCCAGATTACAGGATCGGTAAGGTCATTGAACAGATAAATACTCTTCATCCCGGACCGGGCCGAATTCTAAGCCCATTATTAGCTGTAAAAATTAAAAATAAATAAAATATATTTTTAAAAAATCCTACAAATGGTACCTCTACAAGACTCTGATAAAAACAGTTAGAGAGCTAAATTATTTTATTGGCTGATATATTATTTTCGGCTACATAGAATTCTTTGTTGAAGGATTAATTCTTATTTTTTTTAACATTTTTGAAGGGTTAAACCGATTATGTTGTCTCTATGGGTTATATGTAGTTATAACTAAATATCGGTGGTTCCATTTTGATGACCCGTTCGTCTAACTATTTATACGGACTATATTTACTGTATAAAGCTGGAAAATTGTTCCAGAAACCTACTTATTTTTGAAGGAAATATTTTATTCATAATCATTTGAACATATGATACGCTATTAGATAGTATATACTCTTCAACAGAAGCTATAATTTTCTTAGTGCTAGAGCTCTTCTGGATCCTTCCATTATCATTTCAATATTTTATTAGAAAAACGCACAAATAAGCATTTACAGCACTAATGTTTTTTTTTAACAAGTCTTAATTTATAGTGTGATTATTTTTTTTTAAAAACATGAATGTCTTGGTCAGAACCATTATCTATTAAGGTAAGTTGCAATAATTTTTCTGAACTAAAAATAAACTCAATAAATTTCTGTTTTCGGTGTTTATTTTGGTGTGAGAATTATTTGTAATATTATATCAGAGTTGTTAAAAGATACTTTTTAATTGGATTTAGATACAGATACATCGTCTAAAATAGTATCTAGATACAGATATTTTAATCAAAAATCTATCTAGATACAGATACCACAT
Organism: Gordionus sp. m RMFG-2023; assembly: GCF_954871325.1. Lineage (NCBI taxonomy): Eukaryota > Metazoa > Nematomorpha > Gordioida > Chordodea > Parachordodidae > Gordionus > Gordionus sp. m RMFG-2023. Next base: position 51,630,731 of record NC_088777.1, read on the forward strand.
TTTTAGTAACTAGATACAGGATCTAGATACTTGTATCGAGATTCCTTTAACAACCCTGATAAATAAACATATGTGGTATGGGGATTCGGAATCTCTTAATTTTAAATCCCTTTACCGAAGGTCGATTTAAAAAATTTTTAAAATGTAAATTTAACCGGAAAATTTTATTTCAGCATGTATCAGAGTACCCAAACTGTAGATTTCAAAGCAATTTTGCCATGAAAACCTTAGAACTACTTCTAATTTATATTAATTTTTTATATGGATTTTTCAATAAAAATTTGAATAGAAAAAATATGCTAAAAATGTCCATGGCTGAAATTGGCTGAAATATTAAGCCAACAGATAAATATATAATGAACGAGAAGTGAGAAAAATCATATGATGATCGGTTAGTAGTCAAATAGAACGAATAAATCTTGAGTAGAATATTGAAATGATTAAAGAAGAAGAGGAATCAAAAAGGAAATCACGTGATAACAGATAGAAAAATATTTATATTCAGAATAAAGATGGATTCATCAATTTTTACCTTTTCCGTTAAATAAAGAGGGAGATAAGGAAAGGGGGGGGGTGTTATCCGTTAATATTCACTTATTTAAAAAATTGTTTATATTTGGCTCGAATAAAAAGGAAATTTACATTTAATTTACAATTTACCAGACGTGGGTTGTGCTTAGGTCTGTATAGGCAAAGGGTACCATAAGAATTATGCTAAATTTAAATCGGTAGAAGAAGTAGATTTTATGATTGCACACATATGGCACTATCGATTTAATTTCAGGATCATCCTTACACCGGAAGAAAATTAAAAGTGTCATTTATAAAGTGGGACCAAGGAGTGAATTATTTAATTTTTTTTTTTTTGAAATATAGAAGTGAAAAATTCATTTATCATGATAAAATTGAAACGGTTTTTCATCGATTCATATTTTTTTCCAAATGTCAGCCACAAACCAATCCAAATCTGATTCTATCGAATTCGGGTTGAAGTGACACGGACCTAGCTTTAAAGGTTATTTCGGACCGTACAAATCACCTTTTTTAATTTATTGTGTTTTCTTGATGCTTCTAAGGAAAAATATTTTCAAGAAATATAAAAAAAATTATTTGTTATCGTTTTTATTTTTGCTTATAACTTCCCCCCCCCCCCTTAAATTCGGCTACTATACGGATTGAAGTATTAACTGGCACTAACGAAGCACTTAAAAAAAATGATATATAATTCATCAATGCTTCGAATCGTTTGGCCAACTTCAAGGAGCTATGCCAACTATACATTTTAAAAAAACAAACTAAAATTGGATATTCTAATTCGAAAAAAAATACTGTTCATTTTAGGTTGAACAACATTAAGTATGAAAATTAAGTCGAAAAAAAAAATCACAGGCGTTTTATAAGGATGATAAATAATTTTTTATATATATACTTGGAAAATATATTTTCATTAAAAGCACCAGGAAAACACAATAATTAAAAAAGGGGGATTTGAGGTCCGATCCTGTCAAGTGCGGTTTAAAATAACCTTTAAAGCTATGGTCTCCGGTCCGCGTCTTATCAAACCCGAATTCGACAGAATCAAAATTTGAATCGGGTTTTAGCTGACCTTCGAAAAAATGTGTATCAATGAATAACCGTTCCATTTTATCATGATAAATGAATTTCCGGAAATAGATTCATAAAATGTATCTGTTTTTTTCTTTAGTGAGCAATCAAGCTAGAAGATACTAGATTCTTTTTTCTTAAATTTTTTTTACCATAATTAACTTGGAACCTTTTGCCTAACATACTTAAACTCAACCCACGACTGGTAAATTGAAATTAAATGTAAATTTCCTTTTTTATTCGAGCCACATATATACAATTTTTAAATAAGGGAATATTTAAGGATAATCCTCCCCCCCCCTGGGTCACCCTCCCTCTTTATTTAGTTTTAAAAAAAGCAAGATATCCTTATCTATTTATTTAACGAAAAAAAAAATTGATGAATAATCATCTTTATTCTGATTATAATTATTCTTCATTCTGTTATCACGTGATTTCGTTTTTCTTCTTCTTCTCATCATTCCAATATTCCCCCTACCCCTCAAAATTTATTCGTTCTAATTGACTACTAACCGATGATCATATGATTTTTCTCACTTCTCGTTCATTATATCTTTTTTTTTAAATTTAAAAATCATCTTTGGCGTATTTATTTCTGCCAATTATTGGTTATATTAATAAACACAAAATCAAACATTATATTTATTGAATAAATAAAAATAAAAAAAAAAAAATTTAAAAAAAACGAAATATATAAATAATAAAACAAAAATAAAATAAAAAAATATTTAAAAAAAAACGAAATAATTAAATAATAAAAATAAAATACAAATTAAATTATCACATGAAAAATAAAATGAACCGAACAAATTTATTTATAGAGTTTATAAACTTCACAATTATTGTCACACGCACTTTAAAAATAGAATGAAATAATATTATTAAATAGTGTTGTTAAAAAGCCCGATTAGCCAAAATAATCTTGTGCATGAGCCTAAAGCCGCATTCATAGTGGATCCCATCCAACACGATTTAACAGCCGATCCATTTTTAAAATCTGTTTATGAGATCCTCTTCTCTTCTCTTCTCTTCTCTTCTCTTCTCTTCTCTTCTCTTTTCTCTTCCACTTGTCTAATCCTTTTAGGATAAATAGCAAATTTTTTAAATTTTTTTTTAGATAGATAATAAATTTGAATAATAATTTTTTCTTTAAAACTAAATAGGAACTGGTGGGGATAAAATAACCTATTTAGTTTACATCAGGGACCTGCTCAGGTAGGCCCGGCCCGGATTTTTTTTTTAAAAATTTTTCCGGCCCGGCACGGGTTTTATATTTTCAGGCCCGGCCCGGATTTTTAAAAATAAATATATTATATTTATTTATGATTTTTATGGCTAAATAATGGCGATTTTTAAATATTTAGTTTTTAATATATTTTCAGACCCGACCCAACCCAGCCGGCCCGGGTATATTTAAAAAAAAAACTAAAATACAGCGAGGCCCGTGGGGTTCTGGCCTGGTTAAATAGAGAAGTTAACACAAAAAAAAATATATTGGGAATATTTCTAATATTATTTTCTCAGAAAATGACTCTCATTTTGTTTTTTTTTGCTTTGACGCATTTAAATTTGGAACTTAAAATTTATTGTGCAAATAGTAAATATTTCTCGTTATTTTGTAATATTTATTTAGCTTGTTCAATTAGTTATTTTTTTTTCTTATCATATAATATAATATATATAATATTCCCAAAAATTAACATTTCACCTCTTTTTTTAACACCCCAAAAAATAAAACTTTTAATTTTATTTTAACAAATTGTAACTTTATAAAAAAAATTTTTTTTATCAAAGAAATTAAATAAAATTAAAATATGTTGAACTACATAACATTAGCAATCTTATTCTCTATTGGCTTATTCAACTATTCAGGTATTTCTAATTAATATATAATTATGATAATTGGAATAAAAACACTCACGTTTGCAATATATTTTGTAAAGAATTTCGTAATTTATGACAGACTTATAGTACTCTTAATTTTGGTTAAAGGAGGGTGATAACTTTCCCAAAATCCTACCTTTTACTTCATCGTAGAGTGGTGGGGGGGGGAGGGTTATTTAGCTATTATTAGAGATTTAAAAAGTTCAATGTGAGCTGTGTCTAGAATAGGATCACCATCTCCTCGATGAAGTGTAAAAACAACCTAAAGGGATTAAATACCTTGTTCCAACTAGATAGCCAGATAATAATATCAAATTATTTTTTGTGGAAAGCCTTGTCAGAATATGTTCCTCGGGAGATTGGAGGAAATGAAAGATCCATTTTGGGAGATAGTCTATTGGAGGTTGGATTTAGGTTTGATAAAAAAAATACCGGGTAATATGCAGGTTGGTGTGAATCGCTATTAAATTTATGCAATTTTAATTAATTTTTTTTTTAAAAAAATATTTTTTTTAAGATGCTCAGTGCGTCTGCGTAGCCACGAACACGTGTACAGTAACCAATAAAACCTATGTTTATGCACAAAATGGTTTAAACAAAAAATTACTCAATATATTTTATAAGATGTGTGACAGGTTACGATATCGATAAGGATTCAGAATTTTTCTTCAATTTTTATTTCATTTAATTGAAAGTCGATTTTTAAAATGTAGGGAAAGAATCTAATTTTAAGTGAAATACATTCCAACGTGTATAGAATATCCACACTGTGAATTTCAGACAATTTTGCCCCTGAATTTTCTTAGCATTTATATGCTCAAATATGGGCGCTTCGAAGTTTAGGGGAAGATCTTATTTAAAATTCATTTTGGTCGGTTTTATTTCAGCAAAAAAAATATACACTATGGGTTCCGAAAAAAGCAACTCAGGTATTTACCGGAAATATAAATTTTCTAGTTTGATAAAATATTAATTTTCTAAGAAAAAAAAGCAAGTAACTGCAGTGAGGAGTAAGATACATGGAATATAATATGTATTAGAATTGATTAAGGAGAAGAGATAGGTTAGGGTTGACATATGTTCAAATGATTATTTTAGTACAATTGAAAAAATTTAAATAAATTAGGTTGGAATGGCAATTTTCTTAAGGCGCATCTAAATCCTTAAAATGGACAACTATGTGACTTTAAAAAATATCTAGCATATATATATATTTACTTTATTCGTTATATTACAAAAGCTCCTTCGGAACTTGAAGTCCGAAGATGTTTTACGAGACCAGCTGTAGGAGATAGAAGCTGCAGTGCCACCTATTTCGTTAATCAGGGTCTACCTAATAAACCAGATTTCTTTAGTGTAGGTAAGCAAAGGAATACAAAAATAGAATATTAACTTTATCGAGAATACAAAACTTTGTAATCTATTGTTCATACATTTTTTTTTAATTTTAGCTATCAAACTAAGTGATATTGCTACAAATACAATGATTAGCACTACTCAATTACCCACCAATGGTAATATAAACGTTGATGGAGTTCAAATAACAAGTACCCGTGTTAACAGAGGCCCTTTCAAAGGAGATCAAGTTGTATTTCCTGGATCATTGACTACGAACGGCAACCAGGCTTGCTTAGTGGTAATTTAAAATATTATACTATACCATCATCTCCCATTCTTGATATTTTAAGTTGTATGAGTTGTTATTTTAAAACGATATTTTTTTTTTGTAAACATTTAAAAGGTAAGATAATAAATCTAACTCTATAGGCCATAAAGCGTTGCCAGAATTTAGCTATGGGGCTGGCAAAGGTTTTTTTACTCTATAATTTTAGAGGTCTTCAAGTCCACTCGTTGTAGACCTTTGGCTATGCTAAATTTTTACAACAAAATAATTATGGGGTTTATTTTATGTTTTTTTAATTAACAAAAGTTTTTTTTTTCCAAAAAAATTTTGAATTTATAGTAATTTAATAACCAAAAAATGATAACAAACTTTTAACTTCCAAATTCCTGTATTTAGTGACTTATTATATACGCATTTTTTGGTGGATGTGTAGGAGGGAAGGGGGAATTATGTTCGATTAAAATGACATTTACAAGATCAAATCATTCATCCCCCGACTACGTCTGTGCTAGATGTAATTTTTTATTTTTTTACACAATTAAAAAATAAATTGACTCCATATTGAATAAATGAAAAATTAATAATTTACTATTTAAAAAAAAAAATGGTTATGTTCATTTAATCACGAAACAGCTGACAAAACTTGCAACAAACACCAAATCCGGAGCCAAAGTCAATTACTCAATCCTTTCCGCCATCTATTAAAAAAAATTTCCCATTTATATATCATATGTTTCATGTAATCGCTTTTGGGGTTTCATTTTAGCTCTCTTTTTATTTTATATTTGATCACGTATAAAAAAACATATGATTTTAACATTTGTAATTATTATTAATTAATATCCAAATTTTAATATTTTTTTATTATTTTATATTTCAAAATTCGCATTTTCCCTCTTAAATATCATCTATCCGCTTTGCTTAATAAAATATATAACTTGGTGATTGTTTTTTTTTAAAATAAATATATTATTAGCGTTTTTTTTCGCGTTATACGCGTCTGCCTCGTTTCATAGTAAACGCGTTATTTAACGCAGCGTATAATGACAGCTGATTTAGTTTTTATAAAATTAAATTTAAGATAAAGTTAAAAATAGGGATAGGGTAAACTGGGGTTAGTCGAACCAACTTTTGCAAAATTGGCTATACCTCCTGTACTTTTTTAGATAATATAAAAAATATGTGATAAGATACCTATAACGATATATCTATAAAATAAAATATTTTAAGAATAAAATCTTTTTATTTAAAAAATTTTTATTTTTTATAAAAGTGAAAAATTTTGTACGAGACCCAATAGCGAGTTGAGGAATACCACTTCAAGGGGCTTCCTAAGCCATAGGTATTTTTAGGGCCATAATAAATTGAAATGCATTATAATTTATTAATAATGATACGTATAGAATAGTTTTATATTATTCAAAATATCATAATATTTATAAATCGAAGCTAATTATATATATAAAATTTGAAACTTAATTTGGGGTCAATCTAATAAACGTTTTGGACATTAAAAAAAAAGAAGGATCTTAAGGAGTGATCCATGATTTCCTACAATGAATCCTAAATGCCAATCATAAAACAGCCAAGAAATTGCCTTTTCAAGAATTTAAAAATTTTTTCCATTATTGACTGCCATAATTGACGTGAATGGTTTTAGCAAAGCCACGCTAGCTATAAATTGACAAATCGTGATATCTAAATATGACGAATAATCATAAAACTTTCCCAAATTATAGAAGAATGTTTAAAACTTAGCTATAAAATTTGAATTTACATACGAATGAATATATATTTAAATAAAAATTTTAAAATTCTGTCATGTAAAAATCTTTCGAAATTCATTTCTTATAATAAAATTTTTTAATAATTAATTATTTCAAAGATTTTTTTTGTTTAGAGATGTAAACTAACAATAACTATACTAGGATAAAATTTTAACCTTCTGGTTGTATTTAATATTAAAATGAGATTAAGTGGTTTGCCAAGCCCCGGGGTTTACCTAACCCCAGTCTCCCCCCTAATCATTTTATACAATATTTAAGAAAAGTCGCATGCCCCCTTTTTTTATATCGAATTTGCTATTTTTGTTTAAATAAAAATGTTGTGAGGTAAAGGACCAAGGGTACCGGTTCAGACCGCCCGACATCGTTAAAAAAAAGAATCCTTCGCTAAAATAGAAGGCTATATAGAAAGAAATGTAGAACGCAAACAAACGATTTACTTTTAAGTAATACATTTTTACATTTGGTTAGTTATACGCTAAAAGTAGTATGCTATCATCAGGGACATGGAACAAAATTTTGGGTAAATTTATGGAGCGGGAACGGAACGCGTATTCCGGAACTTTCCAGACAAATATAAATAAATAAACTATGCATATATTAAGTTCTTTTATAATTTTTTATTTAGCCGATGGTACAGTATATTAATTAAGCTCGAAAGAGTATCATGGAGCTAACAAAAATTTAATCATTTCGTATTTCGAAAAGAAATTGAAATCATTATCTTTAAACGATCATTAGAATCTTGTGAAGAGAATTATTAATTTTTCTTTCGAAATTTTTTTTAAGAAACAGTTGAATTTCTATCCTCACCAGCAAAAAAAAAAGTGTGGGGGGTCTAGATATAACGTAAAATTTGCTTTATAGAAGTGAAATAGAAACGCATTTAATAGTAAATGATACTGACAGATCAGAAATTATTTCACGGAAAAATGTGCTTAAAAAAGTTTGGTTGTGATCTGAGAGTAATTTTATCCCTTACATTCACGCTAGGCGAAAAAATATAACCCATTTTTTGGGGGGTTAACTTTTTGCATGATAATACAAAATCTAACCCACCCTAAAGCTTTTTTTTAAAAAGATTTTTGATATGAAATAAACAATTAGTTATATTATACTCCAACTTTTTTAAAAAAAAATCTTGAATAAATATGATCCATATTTTTTTTTTACCGCACATGAAAAAAATTAAATAAGTATTTAATTTTATTTAATTTTAACTTTTTTATCTTTCTAAATTATTTAGGTGTTGGCTTCTCTTCTCGGGCACCAAGATTTCACAGATGTTAAAATTATGGTGAAAACATCCATTGAATTTATTAACAAATATCTTTAAAATTATATAGAGTACGACGACTATTAGATTTAGAGAATATAGAGATGGGAAATCGTGAGAATATACAAATTAAATTATTTTTTGAACAAGGTTAGCAAATAAACATTCTAACTAGTGTTGTTATGTTGTCGCATACCATTAGCCAATTCCTATAAGGCTTAGCCAAGCTTTTAACCTAAAAAGACATAAACATCTAAGTTCAACCTAAACTTAAATATTGTAAACTAAATCTTTAGGGTAAAAACTTGACAGAGTTATTGGTAAGGTGATTGAACAACACTAATTCTAGCACACATTTTATGATTCCACTTTAAGTTACGCAGAACAAGAATGCCAAGTTCTTCTAGGAAAACACCGCTCACAAAATGATATTCTAAATTTTTTGGAAGAGGATCTAACATCCGAATCCTTCCATGATAAATAAATTCTTTGGGTTCCGGCAACCGGCACACCTAATGGTAGGGTTGACGTGGAATTTAAGGAGATCATCTTTATGTCAGGAAAAATAAAATAGGGTTTGTATTTATAATCAGTCTTCCCTTCAATAAATATTTTTAAAAAAATATGCCAATATAAATCTGTAGCGAATAATTTATTTTTAAATTAATTTAGCTTTTGCTAAAAACAAAAATTTAAAAATTCATGTCGGTGCGCCGATAGGCCTCCTAAGTTGTCGGCGGTTAAAAAGTGGCGCGCCGCTTGCCGCCGTGCCCATTTTTAAATCTCGCGTTGGCCGCCGAGATTTTAGCCATTGCGCATGTCTAATATAACCCAGTTGATCCCCTTTTCGGCTATAGGATCCTTATTCAAATCTTAATCAATTTACTCAAAATCGATATGTTTATTTTTTTCGAAATGTATAAATGCTTTCAAAATGAAGAATAATATAAAATTATAATGATATATTAATAGAATTTTAATAAATAATTTGGAGATTTCTTAACAAAAAAAAAATAAATGTGTTTTAAAATAATAATATATCATACAATTATTATTGTATTATAAACGACGATATTCATGATTCGTTTGCTATTTTAAAATAAAAATATATATAATAATATAATTCATTTTTTGTAAAAAGTGCTATTATAAAATTTATTTTATTATGACTACTAACACTAATTAAAATTATATTTTTTTAAAAAAATAATACAATATTTGATTTCAGATTTTATCTCTTTAAGAGATTCTTAAAAAAAAATAAAATAAGGATATAAATTTCCAAGTAAAATTTATGATATCTAAAGTAGAATAATTGATTGAAACGTAAGAAGAGACGGGGAGGGAAATACCAATATTTTTTTATTTTTTTTTAAACGATCACTTACAAACAATAAGTAGTGGGAAAATTTTTAAAAATATATATATTTTATGATGGACTAAATTTTTCATTATTTTAAGGAAACAAATGGTTCGTTCCACATTCGTCTGAGATCGCCCTAGTGTAAAAAATTTAAATTTGCGTTAAAAAAAATAATATGAATCTATGATAAAGGGAGCAGGATATCAAGGGAGTTTCCAGTTAAAATATTTATTAAATTAAAAATATTAAAATCGAATTTATGTCGTATTCGATTTGCTGTTGGAGTTGGGTCGATTTTTTTTTAAAAAAAAGACACGATTATTCTGCCAAAATATTATGGCGAAATCCTAGAGATTTTTGTTCAGTATTGGCATCTATTGGCCAAATCCAGAGGTTTACATTAAGATTATGTTGGCTAAAACCTTAAATCGACTTCTTTTTTTTTAACTGGCAGAAAGTTGGGAATATCTATTAGTGAAATCTTGAGAATTATGCTTAGATCATATTTTATCAAGAACGCTTTATAAAAAAAATCCGGTAAATCTAGCCACCTAACAACGCCATGTTCAAACGGCATAAAATAGTATTTTATAGAAGTATTTAAAGTCAAGTTGCCCGTTTTTGGTGGAGTTTATATAATGCTAATATTTATATTAATTTCTCGTGATTACTTTAAAGTAGGCCATGATGAGTATGGGAATTATCGTGAAAGGAACCAAGTACAAGAGCGCGGGTTGAGGTGCTTTAAAAATTTCGGAAGATAACGTAGCTATCATTAACCCTATGGGCGAAGTGTGTTTTTTTAAATGAGAAATTAAATTGTCATAAATAATAAAAAGTATCAGAGTTATATCGGTATCTGGATACATTTTAAAAAGTATATATTAAAAAAACTATCTGACTAAAATAGACTCAATTTACGGGTGCGTTTGGAGCAATCGAGGCGTGAAATTCAAATTTCTACAAGATCGAGCCGCCATCTTTATTTACAAAGAAAAATCCCGAGTCTATTTGTCTTTGGAATCGGATAAAAACGCAGCCCACACCCTAGCCAAGGCATAACTCCGCATTCACAGTTGGCGCGAATTGCCGCGAATTAGCGCCAACTGTGAATGCGTGAGTAAAGGGAGGAGTAACGTGCAAATTACATACGGGTGGTAATTATCATTAGAGTGGAATACAACTGTAAATTTTGTTTTTGTAAACTAAATAATTAATTTTAGGTGCCTAAGCCAATATTTATTAATTTCCTTATCCGCCCGTGACAGGGGGGTTAACCGAACTTGCACGTCAAGGTCGGCATAGTATATATGTAGTACTATAAATCTTAATTATTACAATAATGGACAAAATTGAAAATCAAAGATTTGCGTTAATTACAAGTTGTCCTTTAATTAAATGTTTTTTATATTTAAAAAAACAAACCTATGAAATATCCTATCATCGAGCACTGAAAATAGCTCAATTTTTTTCTGGTCGGTTTGTGATCTAAAGGCAGATTGTCGTTTTTTTGAGAATCAAATCGGAGCAAGAAGCATAGTAATAGCCCGGGCATCACCTTTCGTATATAATCGCATAAACGTACATAAATAGTGGCGAACAAATTGAACGTTTCAAAACGCGAATAATGCATTCGTTCAAATTGGACAGCATTTCCATTTTGGATTTTTAAAATTATTTATTAAAAAAAACAAAATATTTTGCGTTTTTTTTTTGAAAACGTTTTCAAATTTTTGGTGTTGATATCATGGATACAACATCTTCTAAAAATTAAATTATATTTTTAGCTCATGGAAATATGATATTACAAAAAGATTTCCTAATTAAATATAGGGGCAAGCCTTTTTAATTTTGTTTAGAATTTAGACGTTTGATATTTTAAAAAAAATTAACGGTTCAAAACGCTATGTTGAAACGTTCAATTTGTGTGCACCATAATAAACGCGAGTGAAAGAAACTTCACCTTAACATGATACGAACGGGATGTTCAAATTTTCACGTAAGAATTAACATTCCATTTTTTGAAGAAAAAAAGAGTATATTTGTTATATGTACAATTAAATCGATGACCATGGGGGGTAATGATACACAACGCCGTCGATAATGATACGATGACATACTAAACGACTAAATATTTAGCAAAAAAATAAAAGGTATATTATACCCATTTCGAGGGGGCGCTACTTTTTAATTGCGAGATAGCTTTACGCTTACTTGGACACTTTTACATTATACATATAATATTTAAAATATGATAGCGTCAACGCCTACAATATTTAATATATGATATAAACATATAATATTAAATTATCGTATAGCGTCAACGCGTATAGTATTTAATATATGTAGCGTCAACGCGTATAGTATTTAATATATGTAGCGTCAACGCGTATAGTATTTAATATATGTAGCGTCAACGCGTATAATAATTAATATATGTAGCGTCAACGCGTATAATAATTAATATATGTAGCGTCAACGCGTATAGTATTTAATATATGTAGCGTCAACGCGTATAGTATTTAATATATGTAGCGTCAACGCGTATAGTATTTAATATATGTAGCGTCAACGCATATAGTATTTAATATATGTAGCGTCAACGCTTATAGTATTTAATATATGTAGCGTCAACGCGTATAGTATTTAATATATGTAGCGTCAACGCGTATAGTATTTAATATATGTAGCGTCAACGCGTATAGTATTTAATATATGTAACGTCAACGCGTATAGTATTTAATATATGTAGCGTCAACGCGTATAATAATTAATATATGTAGCGTCAACGCGTATAATAATTAATATATGTAGCGTCAACGCGTATAGTATTTAATATATGTAGCGTCAACGCGTATAGTATTTAATATATGTAGCGTCAACGCGTATAATAATTAATATATGTAGCGTCAACGCGTATAATAATTAATATATGTAGCGTCAACGCGTATAGTATTTAATATATGTAGCGTCAACGCGTATAGTATTTAATATATGTAGCGTCAACGCGTATAATAATTAATATAATATGTTAGCGGCAAATGTATTATTTTCTTCAACTTTAAAATGAACGCGTTATTTAAATTTCGATTCTACCGGAAAATGTACTTCAGCTGTTAAGAATACCTTACCTAACCTACGAATTATTGTAAAGATTGATAAAAAAAAATTGTTTTTGGCGTATAAAGATAATTGACGGGGTGTTTATCAAATATTTTATGGAAAAAAAACGCATTAAAAAAATATATATTACCCTAAAAAACTTAAAAATCGATTTTTGGTTTCGTGGTAAATTAATTTGATAATAAATTAAATATTTATAAAATGAATTGAAAGTATTAAATTTATTTACTATATCTCCGAGTCCCAACATCGAAAAATGACCAGAATTTTTTGAACTAATACGAGTTTTATATAAAAATATTTTTAAAAAAAGGAATTATAAATATAATAAAATCTCATAATATGAATTAAAGACATCGTTCCATCCATTCTCCGACATAGGAATGATTAAAATTTCCATTTTATTTTGCAATATTTCTGATGTAATTTGAATATTAAAAGGTTGTTTTATGGAAATAGAATAAGAACCGAAAATTGAGTCAACATTTATAATCCAATTTTTTAAATTTTAATCCCTAAAATGAGAAAGAAGTATGGTGAGGGGGCTGACTTGATTACAAAAAAAATAGGATGGCTAAAAAGTTGTAAATACGTAGACGAGTCCCTTAATGGAACAATGTAATTTGAAGGGAGACTCAAAGAGAGAGCATTGCTAAAATGAGGGAGAATCATGGTTAAGCAAGTTGAGAAATTACGTAGATGACCCCTCCCCCAATGAGAAGATATGATTGTAGAAGACTGACGGAGGGGAACTAAATCTAAGGGATGATTTGGCGAATGACAGAAGGAATCCAGAATTAAAGGATCAGAAAAAAAAAATAACTAACCATACGCTCTCAATTGGATAAAAAAAAAGCAATTTTTCGTAAAATTTAGATGACACTTTCAGACGACGATTGGTTTAAAATTTTAGTTTTTATAAAAATAAGCCAATCGCGTAATGGGACAAGCAATATAATATAATAATAATAAATTGGCTTCGATAAACAATAATTCGAAACCTAGGGAAAAAGAGTTTAACGGGAAGCGATAATTTCGGTACCATGCCGTTATGATTAGCGTCACTGGGGTGCTGAGAATTAGACCCCTCAAAATGGTGATTACGGAATAAGAGAAACGCCGGGTTATCCGCCGATCGGGTAGCCACGTGAAGCATCACGTTGCTTTTGAAGAGGCGTGCCGAAAAGAATACCTAAAAATAAAAAAACATTTATATATACTATATGTAAATGGGATATAATAGAATCTTGAATAATCTACAGAATATTTAAATTTTTTTTTTGAAGGTTGTTATTTTACCGGAAATGAATTATACTACAACACGAGGAATGTAAAGTCTCCTACTATTTAAACTTCGAATTAAAATCAAATCAATTTAAACTAAAATCGATTAGAAATTCAACCATAAAATTGTTTCTCCAAAATGAGTCTTTAAAATATAAAATGTCAGCTATAAAACGATTTAATTGTTAATAATTCCAGAATAACCCTCCTATGACATATATATATTAAAATTAATAAAGATTTGTAAAATAAGAATAAGAGATAAGAAACGAGAAAATAGAGAAGAAAAAAAAGAAAAGAAAAAGGAATACGAGAGAAGAAAGGATTGGAAGAGAAGAAGTGATAATGATAAAAAAAATCTTGCCCAAAATATATCGTAAATCAAAAGTCCGAACAAGAGAAGGATCGAAACCTTAAGGCTGGGTAATTTGACGTAGGATATAAAGGATACGCAAAGGCCAAGACCCAAGGCTAACATAACGGATGGCGGAGGGGTTAGAAAAAATAAATAAATGGTATATATATAAGATATAATCTTGTTGGAAATTTAAAATGACAAATGCGTTATAAAATTTTGTGTGGCCGGTCTAAAAACGGCAAATTCAATATTCAACCCAGCAAAGTACTACGCAGGTCTTAACGATTTTAGTTATAGAGTGGCACAAGAGGTTTTGGGCATCTATCAGCAAAATCTAGAGGTTTGTGCGATATTTTTCTGGCTAAAATATCGAATTAGGCGTAAAAGTCAGTTAAATAGAGCTGTCAAAAATAATGATTATTATGCCAACCCGAGATCAACCGTTAAATTTTCGGCAGAAATCATCGCTACATTATGGATTCATCTCAGTATCTAAATTTAATTTGGGGAAAATTGTTGATAGGAAGGTGTTAGTCCTATATCTTTAACCAACTAACTTATGATTCAATTAAAGGCTTGATTTAAAATTTCTAACTTAGTAACTAGGTTTAATAAGGATCCCTGAAATGATTATAAGATTACCTCCTTACAACCCCCCCCCCCATAACAATTCATATGTAAAATAAATCTAACCGTTCATTAACAACCAATGGCCCGTCTTGATCCACATAAATACGAGAAACAAGGAAATAAGGAAAGCCATAACGTGAGTAACCGTAAAATTATCTAAGGCTTTAAAAGGCAATCTATAAAAATAATAAATACGTTATGGAAAAATTGTTATTTTTAGAGATTTTTTCGGTAGTTCTTATTGGTGATATGTCAATCATGTTTGTATAGAATATACAATCGAGATTCCATAATTCGATATTGTGCATTCGATTAATCGGACCTTACGATATGGTTTCATAAAATAAATAAAAAATATTTTAGGTGCTAAATATATAACTTTTTAAGCGGCAGCGTTACGGATACGGAATTGAGGAAAAATTTGCAACAGGGAAGCAGTAGAAACGCGAAGGCCAAACAGGCTATACCTTTTTATTTATTTTTTAAAAATTTATCATTTTTATTAAATCTCGCTCCACGCTATACGTAGCGTAGTGACAAATCGCTCCGTAGGCGATGCGGCCCGAAAACGACTTCAAGGGCTTTTGCCAAAAAAAAATCTAGCTGGCACCTTAGAACCCCAGCTGATTTTTCTTGTTGGTCACGTGCCGAGAACGAGAGAGACAGGTCGATTTGGCATCACCAAAGCCAAGAAATATTAAATTATAGAATCGACCTTTCAATAAATTTTCCAATGCTAACTAGACTGCCTAAGTTGCCTCACATTCACAGTTATTGTATTCTTCCGCCGCGAATTTCGCGCTAACTATGAATGAGGGGGTTAATGGAATCATCCCTAATGCCTGTTACATGAAATCGAAAAATCTCATCCCAAATTTTTCTTCCATTACTGCCATTTTGTAAAGATAGGTGGGGCGCGGTTTCGTAATTAACCCAATTATAAGTCCAATAGAAATATAGCGAGAGACAAATCAGCTGATTATGACTACTTTCAGGTTTAAAGAAAACTTAAAAATAGTAATAAGTGGGGTCACTATTCTAGCTGCCACCCACACCCCCACCTCCCGAAAAATGGAGTATTTGAATTAAATTTCAAAAAAAAATCTATTGCGCGTTTGTAATGTTCTAATTCCCAAGACAAAAACATGCACAGCTGTTCCATTCTGCAAAAGCTTGTTAGTTCCACATTATTATAAACTAAATTTTACCGATTTTAAAAAACATATAAACTAATCGATTATAGTCAACTTATTTTTATCATCTACCTTCTCCATTCTTTTCTCTCTCTCTCTCTCTTGCTATCTATATTTCTTCGTTTCTTTTATTTATCTATTTCTCGCAACATTCTCCGTGAATTCATAGCGGCTGATCGATTTTTTTAAAAACCTGTTTGATCAATTTTTTATTTATTAATATTAATTTTTATCTTCAATTCAATTCATAAATAATAATAATTTAAAGAAATAATGATTTTAATAAAGAAAAAATGATTTTAAAAAAAACTGTCAACTGTTAAGTATAAATCGCGCCATTTTGAATTCAGGGTAAAAGTGCAAACACATTTTCCACCACCATGTTAAAAAATGGAGTAATATTACTAGTTCGAGAATGATTTCAAGAACTAATATTTATTCAATTTCGGAATTGAAATTTTTTGTTTTTTAAAAAAATATAAATTTAACATATTTGTTTACAGGCCGTGGAGATTGTCATGGCTACCTGCATAGAATCGAAAAAGTAGAACATGAGCAATAACGTAACGGAGGCGCCTAGCGGCAATAACAGGGCTTGGGTGGAGTTCAGCATTTGAAAATCTGATAAAAAATAAAATATCAATAACGCATCCTTTTTATTTTTTAAACTCTAAAACGTATCTAAAATTACGAATCGATTCCTAAAGTATCGCAACAAAAAAAAGATCGATACAATCGCCATTTATAATTAACCGACTATTTGATCAGTGAAGGTGAAAAGGTTGGGTGACACTCTTTCAAAAAAAGGTTTTTGTCAGCTATGTGGAGTTCGATTTTAAATACCGGATGGGATAGATTCTTTTCCATCGGCCAGGCTACTCTTTACTCCCCCAGGAAATTCCTGAATATTTTTACTACCAATAATTATCCAATACCATTTGTTTTAGTTTTTTTTATTTTATTCAAATCAATTAATTTTCCCTTTTTAAAATGTAGGGAAAAAATATTAAAAAAAATGAATAACAAATCCACGTTTCTCATTTACATTATGGAGACATATATAAAATATATATCTACAAATTGCGAAATTGATTTCTGTATTGTCCACGGTTTATGATCAATAAAAACGACAATTTTTCTTTACCGATCAGATGTTCACGACATTTGGTCAAATCAAATATTATCGCTAACACCTCCTTGTTCAATAACAGAGTGACGCTTTTCAACATATCTAAATCATTAAAACAAACTAAAATAGGTTCTTCGTTTGCTGTTCATTTTTTCCACTCAAAGTGAACACCCTTTTCCCAGTATTTTATAATAAAGACGGTTGCTTCCGAAAGCAAAATCCTCGATAAATTCTGTGGTGATAACTGGCCATACCCAAATAGGGCTGCATTTCTGCTCTAT
Source organism: Gordionus sp. m RMFG-2023 (assembly GCF_954871325.1). Lineage (NCBI taxonomy): Eukaryota > Metazoa > Nematomorpha > Gordioida > Chordodea > Parachordodidae > Gordionus > Gordionus sp. m RMFG-2023. Next base: position 51,648,265 of record NC_088777.1, read on the forward strand.
TAGTTGGGGCTAACATGGTTAAAAAAAATTTTGTCCAGAGGTTGAAATGTTATTACGCGACTAGTAATTGCGAAATTAAGTTTGTGAACTATATGAAATAATTTTTCAGTGGGGGGGGGGGGGGGGGGGAGGATGTATAACGTGGCCTGTGAAAGGGGGGAGCGTATAGTGGATTTACATTACATTTAGTTTTACAATAATATCTATGACAATCAAAAAATTTATGAGTGTTGTCGAATATCAATATTATGTGCGATTCATTATAAATTCTAAGGGGAAGGATGGAGACCTGCATCCCCTTTTTTTAAAAAAAATATGAATGGGCCGGGTCGAATAATAAAAAATAAAAATAAATCGCCATTAGATATAAAAATTAAAGAGTATATAATTCTAAAAAATCCAAACCGGGCCTGAAAATATAAAACCCGGGTCGGGTCGATTAAAAAATCCAAACCGGGCCTGAAAATATAAAACCCGGGTCGGGTCGATTAAAAAATCTGGGCCGGGCCTGAAAATATAAAACCCGGGTCGGGTCGGGTCGATTAAAAAATCCAAACCGGGCCTGAAAATATAAAACCCGGGTCAGGTCGATTAAAAAATTTAAACCGGGCCTGAAAATATAAAACCCGGGTCGGGTCGATTAAAAAATCCAAACCGGGCCTGAAAATATAAAACCCGGGTCGGGTCGATTAAAAAATCCAAACCGGGCCTGAAAATATAAAACCCGGGTCGGGTCGATTAAAAAATCTGGGCCGGGCCTGAAAATATAAAACCCGGGTCGGGTCGATTAAAAAATCTAAACCGGGCCTGAAAATATAAAACCCGGGTCGGGTCGATTAAAAAATCCGGGCCGGGCCTGAAAATATAAAACCCGGGTCGGGTCGATTAAAAAATCTGGGCCGGGCCTGAAAATATAAAACGCGGGTCGGGTCAATTAAAAAATCCGGGCCGGGCCTGAAAATATAAAACCCGCGTCGGGTCGATTAAAAAATCTGGGCCGGGCAGTGCGAATAGTACCTCTGCTTGTAATTATCCCCAAAATAGTTTTCAAAATATTTAAATGGAGACTTGCAGGGGTACCATTTGCTGGGCCCGGCCCGGATTTTTTTAAAATACATTATATTTATTTTTGATTTTTATAGCTAATAATGGCGATTTCAAATATTTGGTTTTAAAATATATGTCCAGGCCCGGATATTTATTTTCAAAAAAAATTTCAAACACGGCCCGGATATTTTTAAAAAAAATTAAAATACGGCCCGGCTTGGGCTTGCAAGGGTTCTGATTTAGATGACGTAAATAGGGTTATCTATTATAACTAGATGCATGTCATCGATATCTAGATACAATTGGAAAGGTATTTTTTTTCCCCTCAAGTATATACCCGTATACACAGTTGTCGCGTGGCAGTTTTGGAGGTTAAAATAAATTTTTACTTTATCATTATTTCTCTAAAATTACTTTAGCCAATAAAAACAAGCTAAATATCGGGAAGCCGAATGGGATCGGATTAAATCTTTGAATCGAAATATTTTTAAATCTTAAAAAAATTTAAAAATTAATCAGGGAAGATTATTCTCTTAAATTTTCCCAAAATGATAAATTCAAACAAACTAAGTGAGAAAAAAAAATATAAAATAAAATAAGATCTAACTTTCGTATTTGTCATCGACGAGTTTATTTTCGCGGTAGTGTTCATTGTGGCCCTTCATATCCAAGGCCACCGCCGCTTCGCCTTTGAGATCGGAAGGGGGATCTATAAGTTTCTCGCGATCTTCCGCGGTTTCATCGTTGGGTAGCAGAAGGATTTCTTGTTTCTCGTTGTTCAGAGATCTTTATGATTAGTATTTTTTTTATTTTAAGTAATCATATTTAAAGTAATCGTAAAAAAATTATGAAGAGCAAAAAAAGATCAATGAAGGGACGTTAAGTTATGAGACCCGGGTTTTAAAAAAAACTGCTTTTTGAAAACCGGGTCGGGTTGGAAATGTTTTTTGCCATAAATCCGACCGCAGAATATCGAAAAAATTTTTTTCAAAAAAAAAATCCCGGGAAAGTCGAAAGAATACTACTACCGATCCCCGATAGAAATTAAATGAAAAGGAAAGAAATATCAGGTCGTCAAAATCCCTAAACTATTTTCTATATGTTTTTTTTTTGGCGATATGTCGCGTATTTTTTTACAATTAGGAAATTACACAACGCCATTTTCAATTTTTTGTCTTTATCTGCCCCTTTATTTCGAGATAAGTTTCCAATATTTATTTTTTTTCTAGTTTCCGCGAGGATATTAATTAAGACAAAAAAATAAAATATAATTTTGCGTAAAAAAAAAAATTTTCGGTCGACATGTTTTTTGAGTCCACTAGACAAAACGAAAAATTTAATTCGCTTTGTTAAGGTTAATGATGTATTCGTATTCGGTTTCGAATATTCGTTTTAAACGAAATCATGACGAGCATATTTTTATATCAAAGTTTAACATGAATTGAAGATCTTAAGAGTTAAGATTTAGAGTATAAATAAAAATTATTTCTAAGAAAGAAAGAAAGAAAGGGAGAAAGAAAGAAAGAAAGGAAGGAAGGAAGGAAGGAAGGAAGAAAGAAAGAAAGAAAGAAAGAAAGAAAGAAAGAAAGAAAGAAAGAAAAGAAAGAAAGAAAGAAAGAAAGAAAGAAAGAAAGAAAGAAAGAAAGAAAGAAAGAAAGAAAGAAAGAAAGAAAGAAAGAAAGAAAGAAAGAAAGAAAGAAAGAAAGAAAGAAAGAAAGAAAGAAAGAAAGAAAGAAAGAAAGAAAGAAAGAAAGAAAGAAAGAAAGAAAGAAAGAAAGAAAGAAAGAAAGAAAGAAAGAAAGAAAGAAAGAAAGAAAGAAAGAAAGAAAGAAAGAAAGAAAGAAAGAAGAAAGAAAGAAAGAAAGAAAGAAAGAAAGAAAGAAAGAAAGAAAGAAAGAAAGAAAGAAAGAAAGAAAGAAAGAAAGAAGGAAAGAAAGAAAGAAAGAAAGAAAGAAAGAAAGAAAGAAAGAAAGAAAGAAAGGAAGGAAGGAAGGAAGGAAGGAAGGAAGGAAGAAAGAAAGAAAGAAGGAAAGAAAACGATAATCACTAAACCACTAATTTATTTCACCGTTAATCGATCATTATACGTTCAATAATTAATTGGCATGGCATAAATTTGATTTTGCGACTTTATACACGCCTAAAGTATACTTTGTAATTAATCTAAATTGTTTTTCAAAGCTATAACATACATATATATAAATATATATATAAGGATTATAATAAAAAGATTGTTCATTTCGATTTAAAAGAAAAGAATATTTGATTTATTCCTTGCGTTGATATGATTCTTGGGATAAAAAGTAAATTCGTATGGAGCAGGAAAAGACTCCTAAAAGAAAGAAGGAAAGGGAAGGAATTTTTATATATATAAAAAAAGTGGTACATATCACCCTAGAGGAGTGAAGTAAATTCTTAAGGAATTGGACCGGCTAAAATCAGCTGACGAAAGTAGAATCCTCCGTTATGGTCGCCTGTAATCTGTCTCCTTTTTTTTACCGAAGGTTTTGATAAAATTAAGGGTCTTATTTCTGAAACATGCCTAACGTTTCGGTTAACTATAGGTATGAAAGACCGTTGCGAAACCAGCGCATTTTGCTGTCTTTAAGAACTTCTGCCATTTCGATAGCAGTAAAGTGAGAGTTTAAATCTTCGCAGCGTTTTAGCCAGAAAAAGATCATTGCCTAAGTCTAGAAATCTTTGAACCATCTATGGAGCAAAATCTTCAGGCTCCTGCTGTATTTTTCTGGATTAAAATACCGAGTTCGCCATTTTTTAAAAAAATCCACTCAAAAAGGGAGCAATTTATTTTAAAATTTTAGCATAAAATGTAAAATTAATGTTTATATTTGAAAAAAAAAGAAGAAAATATCAATGAATATATTTTAAATAAATTCGGACCGGGTTTAGAATATTGGGTCCGATACAACATTACACAAATATGAACATCGATACATTTCTAAAAAAAAAATAAGTATCTTTTATATAAAAAATATAAAAATTTAGCCAATCGAAGTGAGCCTTCGCGTTAAAACAAATTAAAAACGATTTACCTAAAATGGAAAAAGGCAAAAAAATTAATATAAAAAAAATTTCCTGAAATTCATTTTATGCCCCCCCCCCCTCCCATTAGAGTACAATTCATTTTATTATTTTTTTTTTGTTTTTTTTAAAAAAATATAAAAATAATATATAACTTCTAATAAATTTAATCGATAAATTAAAAAAAAAATTAATAAAATAAAAACCTGAAACACGCGTATACGATAATGGCAGTGGATATGAAAAAGGTGGAAAAACGTGACGTGTCGAATAACCAAGAAACCCTAAAAAAATGGTGGTGACATATAAATATAAATAAATCTTTAAAGTAAAAGATGGAGGTTAGATTGCCTAATCCCTCAAGATTTCGCTAATGTGACTATCTATGAGCAAATTCTTCAGGCTTGCCGTAAATATTATTCTAGATAAAATATTGAGGTTAGCCGTTTGTACATATCTGCTCAAATAGAGCCATTTAACAACACTAATGGTTGGGTGGGGGGGTTAAATTATGGATGCAAGAAAAATAAACAGTTTTCTTTTAGAGAGAAAATTAGCCAAAAATAATGTTATAAGTTGCCTTTCAAATGGTCTCGCGCATTTTAAAAAAAAACGTAAACAGGTTTGCCTTTTCATCACCTGTTTTTTTTTATTCTTAGCTTTGTAATATTAATATTAAAAATGTAATATAAAATAACTTACTTATAATCCTTAAAAAAAGGAATATTTTAGAAAAATTAAGGAAATAAGAAAGCAGACGATAAATCTAATTTTCAAATACGAATCCTTTTTTTTTTTAGAATTTATTTAAAATTTTGAATGACCACCTCAATTTAAACAAGGGACGCGTTGCGTTTTTTTTTTAAATTTAAAAATTACGGCAAAACGTAAACAAAAGCCCTGGAGATTTTGATCATAAATGGCAAAAAAGGTTTGGACCTCTATTGGCCAAATTTCGAGGCCCACATAATATTCGTTTAGGCTAGAATCTTAATAGACCCGAATCGGACTTCTTTAACGACCCTAAGATAACCCCGCTTAATCTCAAGTGGCCAATATGAACGGTAAAAGTGGGGGGTAGGGTGGTTTCTTATTAATTCTGCACGGCCTAAAGTGAACCGGTATTAATTGCCCTCAAAAAATAGTGGCTGTATAAGAGTGCGCGAAAATTGAACGTTTCAATGCAGCGTTTCAAAACGCAAATACAAAAAAAAAACGTAAACGCATCTTTGTTTAAATTGAATCGTTTTTTTAATATGAAACCTAGTGTTGTTAAACGTTTAAAACAAAAATATATCCTGTCCAATTTAAAACGAACGCATTTTTGAATGTATTATTTGCGTTTCGAAAAACGCTAAAATTTTTTAAAATGGTAAAGCGCGAAAAAGGTTCGTATTTTTTTTTTGCGTTATACCGTTATTAATTAATTTTTTTTTTTTCAATTTTTAAATTACAAATGCTGTTGTAAAATGAAAAGAAAATAATTTTAATAAAAAGATACAAATTATTTTACAAATAAGTAATAGTATTATCTTAAATTACAAATGTTTTGTGGAAAATAAAAAGAAAATAATTTTTTGTAAAAGATATATAATTATTGTACAAATATAAATAATTTTTGTATCTTAAATGACAAATTATGACCTATACCTACTTTCAAAATTATTTTTAAAAAATAAAAAATGTAAGATACTTTATTTTATGTTGCCTAATTAAAAATAATTTTAAAATTTAAAATTGTTTTTTAAAAAAAAAAATTTTTTTTTTATCCCAGATAAGAAACCAAAAAATAAAATGAAATAGGGGTAGCATTATAATTATTAAATAGCGACCATTTAAACTGGGGGTACAGTGGGTAGATATAACTGGGGCTAAAATGATTCGAATAATTATTTTTTTTTGTTCTATTTAAATTTTAAATAAGAACTTTTTAAAATTTTTTTATTTTTAAAAAAAAATATATCTTATTTAAAATTGTTCTACCGTAGAATTATAAAAAGTGGAGATGGAATATTCTAATTCTCAGGCGATTGATATACTAGTTGATACAAAATGAGTCTGCCCCCCCCCAGCTCGTTTTTTTCTTTTCTTTTTGGAATTCTAGATAGTCGTCTGAATAAAATGGGATTTTTGGACTAAAATAAATAATACCCCGTGTATTTTGATCCCTATCATAACCTTGTTTTAAAATCTAGAATATCGATAAAAGAAAAACGTGTTTAAGAAAGAGGGTTTTTTTTAGTTATTTTTCCAAATAGAATGTTCTAGACTGACAATGCATTCGTTTAAAGTGTACATCAATGAAGAACAGCTAAGGACGCCATTTTGGTTACCCATACCATTACTAAAAATTTTAAACGAGAGGCCAATCTATTCCTATGTCCGGCGCAAACTTTATTTGCATGATCATCGAGATAAAAAGGAAGCACAAGTTATCAATTTAATAGTAGTCTTTAAAATGAGAATAACTACTATATGGATTACCAAAATGGCGGGTTCAGCTGATTTGCATTCAGCGACTGCAGCATCAGTCTAGGTATTATTAAATGACATTGTACAAATAACGAGTTCGGCCCGATCCTTTATTTATTTATTTTTAAAAGGAATAAGATTGGCCACGTTGAATCGCGTCAAAAAGTAAACAAATTAATTGTCATCGGTATTTATTAAAGTGTTTGGGTAGGGTATCAAAATTTTGTGTTTTGTCTTCCTTTCACCCATTTTTATACTAGTTTTTGCTAAATCGCATAGGGTAAGCGGAAAATTAATTCCCAGGAAAAAAACGGAAAAAAAAAATTATAATTGTTAAATCACAGACTATGCCGGCACGGGTATCGTTCAGGAAAGGTCATAATGCGCTTCGAAGCCATTTTGGCGTTGAAAATCCAAATTGAGAGAGCAGTGATACGGAAGGGGCGATTATTAATTGCATAAAAAACATTTTAGGTCGATCTTGAGCTTAATATACGACCATCTAACTCCCGCTGAGGAGGGGGGGGGGAGTTCTTTGTTTAATGCAATTTTGGCCCGAATAATTAAAATTTAACGTACCGCTATTCGTTGTATGAGGATTATCGGTCCTTAAACCGGTTTTTTAAGCCCCCGAGTTAAGTAAATTAAGGGAAAATTAATGCACCATTTTTAAGTATTTACTAATTCCACTTAATTACAATACTTGAATGATGGTTTTAAATATAAATTTGATTACTATAAGTGTATTTGGAAGGATAGCTTCTCGCTCTTGTTTCCTCCTTCATAATTTACTAATACTTCAATTTGGTATATTTAAACTATGCATCTGTATTATACAAGGTAACGTTCGCTCATTGGGCAGGTCTATGCCCACGTGTTAAATAAGATATTCCCCCAATTAAGTTTTTCTTTGTTAGAAAACATATGTGAAAAACCACTTCCCATTTTTGTATAGCAATTTCCGTATACCGTTAATATATCGATTTTTGTTATATTATTAAATTTAGATTTGTAAAAATTATTGGGAATTTCATTACAATGAGGGATTATCATTCATTATGAGCTGTCTACATCTAGGCAATCTTTAAAATTTTCATTAACGAGAACGAAAGAAAGAAAGAAAGAAAGAAAGAAAGAAAGAAAGAAAGAAAGAAAGAAAGAAAGAAAGAAAGAAAGAAAGAAAAGAAAGAGGGCGGGGGGGGGGGGGTAGCAGCGCGTTTTCCGCATATTTTACATAGCAGCGAAATAGGCTTTTTTTAAGTGTAGCACCATGTATTGGGGGGTAGGGGGAGTTGTCGGGCATTTTGAAAGTAAGACTAACTCCAAAAGGTGTTCCGTTAAACCTTATTATGGGAGGCTACGAGAGCTTTTCCGATTCTCCGGAATATCGTGCCACTAGGATTTTTAATTCACGGTAAGCCAGCAATGATAGTTAAATGTTGCCCGAGAAACATATATCTAACCTTATCACTTACCAACATATAAATAAATAAACACGCAAAGGGCTAAATTTCTCGCATCCTGTTGGCTACCTTATACATATCATATAAAATACAATGTCGGCAAATAACTAACTTTAAATTTAAACCATAAAAAATAACACATTCATATCCAATGAACTTTAATTTTTATTTTTTAGAAATAATTTGTAATGCACTTAGATAAACAGATGTAATAATAAAACGAAGTTTAGGATATATATATATGTATGTATAACACTATTTATGATAGGTAATGATTACAAAGATTTTGATATCCTGATTGAGTATTATAAAATAAGTATATTCCTTTCTTTCTTCCTTCCTTCCTTCCTATCTTCAGAGATCAAAAATCTTTAAGGATTTTTGGCTGGCTCCGAGCAGAATCGTGACAGAACAAAGTGTAAATAACATTATTCCCAGTGGGTGACTCACCCAATCGGACGGGTTGGGTTTTATGCGTTTCAAAAAAAGAATGTTCTCGAAACGCCCGGGATAGCCTCAGTCAGTGTCTAGATGAAAGGATGGAGGCGTGTCTCAAAATATCTATCGGTATGTTAGGGAGGGAGTAATAGCTAAATGTTGGCTAATTCGATTCAATCTTAAGGCGACTGCAGGATAAAATTCGTCAACATTGAAGCATTTTTAATTTATGTAAGTTTCTTACAAATTTGAGCTGCTATCTTTTTTAAAAAAAAACCTCTGAGACTAAAGTGATAGGGTTAAAAACTTGGTTTAACCGATTTTTTTTTAAACTATGGTAGGGAGTCAACTTCTTGTAGGGGTAAAAAAAACATTATTTTGAGGTTTAAGAGGGCATGGGGGGAGGGCTAAGTCTCAAAAATTTTCCCCAAAATACTAGCACATCATTCCAATTCTAGCGAAATCCCCGAATCTAGGTCCGAGACCTGAGCAGGGCTTAGTTTTTAAATAAAAAAACCGCACAACATCTAGCTCGAAACTTAAATAAAATTTGGGCAGAGCCGTGCCCGATAAGAAAAAAAAATAGCGGGGCTAGGAATAGGCGAAAAATTGATTGATATTTGCAAGGTCTCTACCTCCTGATAATCGAAGGGATGCTAATCTATCGTAACTATTATTTGCCATTCTCATCATTTTATCATTCCATTTCCCATTATCACGAAACACAATTTTAAAAAAAATTATTTTTTTCAAAAAAAAAAATATATCTATATATAAATATCGATTCACAAGGAAAATCTAGATCTAAATCAATTTTGGGAGTGAGTGAGTGAGGGGGGGGGAGTTATTAATCTATTGTATTACTGCTAAACTATATTTTTTTTATAAACAAAATAATTATTTAAAATATTTTTTTTTATTTTTTAAAAAAATTATCAATAATTATTATAAAAAAGATATTTTTATTTTAATTTTTAAAAATTAGAACGAAACATGAATTTACAAAGGGAAAACGCAAAAAAATTCTTTTGTAATTTTTATTATTTTTATTATTTTTAAGATTAAAAAAAACTTTTATTTATTATATTTAAATTTTAAATCTAGTTTTTGTTATCCGAATTATAAAAAAATAAAAAATTTTAATTTTTTTTTTCTTTCTTTTTCTTTCAAATTTTTCGGTTGAAAGCAAATGACATAATAATAATGATAAAATAAATACTTAAATCGACGACGCGTTCATAATAACGCGTTTGAAAGCGTCGTTGAATGCAAATCAGCTGGATCCGCCATTTTGTTAACCCGTATACAGTAAATTATTCTCATGATAAAAACTGCTATTAAATTGATAACTTGCATAGGAATAAATTTGGCCTCTCGTTTAAAATTTTTTTAAATAATGACATGGGTAATCAAAATGGCGTCCACAGCTGTTTTCATTGATTTACCACTTTTGAATGAATGCATCGTCAGTCTAGGCATTATTGTAAGTCCATTGGTTGAAAGTTTAACAAATTAAAAATGAGAATTATAGTGAGTAAGAGCTCTGCGCGTAAATCAAAAAAAAAAGTAATTCTTTCGTAAAGGGTTAAAATAAAATCCTTTTTCTCTCTAATTTCAAAGAATTCTAAATTATATCATTTTACATTATAACAAAAGAGGCAAGATTATCATTTTTTTTTAAATTAGGGCCGGAACCCGGGCATCGCCCGACTCTAGTCGAATTACCGGGTTCGAATAGTAGGAAAAGAAACGCGTTTCGCAACCCGATATCCGCTTTTAAGTGCGTAATATTTCGAATACAAATACTGATCGTATATTATGCGCAGTCCGAAAATCCAGCCTGATATTGATGTGAACCGCTAAAGAAGTATCTCATATAACACAATCAGATTCTCCCGTCTTAATTAGAATTTTTTTTTTAATCTTCCTTCCATAAAACACATAATTATTAGGGTGGTTACATTGATCCACTTTTATTCTACCGATATCGATCCCAATTTTTTTTACACCCAATATGTCTTAATCACTTTTCATGGGTAAGGTCAATAAAAAATAAAATCTAATTTTAAAAAACAATCCTAAAATTAGTCTTTTTTTTTAAAAAAAAATAATAATAAGCCGCGCAATAAAAAGTAAACGAATTAAAATGAAGTTCGGTATTATTATTAATAAATAATTCCCGGACTAAAATACCCCGTATATAAATGCCCCCGAGAGAGAGGAGAGAGAAAACCCGGCATAACAACTAACCGAACCAATGCCAAATTTTTATAATATTTTTCCCCCATCTCATATCTTGCCGCTTTTTTACGATCTAACCTTTACCCTAATCTCGCACACCAAGAGGTCGATTCATCCATCCAGATCTTAAACTGCCATTTAATAAATGATCATTTTTTTTTATTAATATTTAAAAAAATAAAATAAAATTATAATAAAAATTTGGCGAGATCTTTTGAGATCCATATTTTTTTAAGGAATTTTTTGTCACGGGGTAATGATATATGGGGGATTTTGATCCGAAATGTGGCAAAAAGCCAATGACAAAAAAAATTGGATGCATATTAATTTTTTTTTTAATTGTTCTTATTTATTTATTATTATTAGTAGTACTACTAAAAGTTTTGATGATTTTACTTATTATATCGAAATATTAATTGTATTAATTTGTTTATATATATTATTTATATCTATTCATTTTATAAACATTAAGTAATAAGAAAAACACGTCGTTAAACAAGTGAATGATATTATTTCACTCATGATACCATCACACCATACATATTCCCCCTTCCTTTGTTTAATTATAATTAAAATCATTTTTATATAATAAGGTTTAATGAAAATCTTAGCAATATTAAATACAAATTATTGTTTTTTATAAAAACTCAAAAATAAAAAGACTACCTAAAAATCTGACAGTTAATGTAAAATTATTGGCCAATCGGACCCCTTTATGTAAAATTACTAGCCAATCAGAAGTTATCTTCAAGATGTCAATATCACCGCCCTAATAGGGTAGAGATTATTGATACGGATACAGCAATCCCAATATTCGTATTTTCTTTGTCGGATCATTTAGGAGAATCAATTCGTAGTACACCTCAATGGAACGCGTCGCTCTCTCCGTTTGTATAAAATATATAAAAACAACGGAGCTACAACTTTGATTGGGTTTAGAAAATCGGGAACGTATCCTATGAGAGAAGCTCGTTCGCAGTTTTCGAACCAATTGCGCAAATCTGCGCGCGCAAGGAAACGAGCAATTTTACTTAAAATACCCTGGAAAATAAAAAGACGAGGGGGGGGGGGGATAGGTTAATTAATCGTTAAAAAAATTTAAAACTGAGTTCTAGTAGCACGCCATCATTTATATTTTCTTAATTGTGAACAGAGACCTATGACTACTCTTTTGATTTCGTTTTCCCTTCTGAAGCTAAATTAGATATTTCCTCCGTGCTAACACTGTGTTTAATAGACATAAATCCAATGGCTTACTATTATAAATTAATTTTTTTTTACCTTTTCTAAATTAGATGTGCGATAAAAAATAAATACTGTTCTTTCTATATTCGTTTACGTATGAATTTCGAATAGCAAATTATTCGATTTGTTCGAATAGCAAATTATTCGATTTGTTCGAATAGCAAATTATTCGATTTGTTCGAATAGCAAATTATTCGATTTGTTCGAATAATGCCCTATCCGATTCGTATTTGAATAGATATACGAATTAAAATTATTATTATAATCTGAGTTAGGAACCCTAACCTCCTTCTTTTATAATTTCTTATGAATGGGGCCATCCCCTCCCTCTAAAATTCTATAAAACTTGAACTGCTTCTAATAACTCTGTCCTAGCTCAATGAAATTCGCTAGAATTTTCGTGCCGATCTTAAATAACATTAATTTGATGAATTCAAGCGATTAAAAATTAGTAACCACTTTCGGTGAGCTATAAGAAGAGGTATTAGGAAAGCGTGTTACATCGTTCAAAACCGTTTGCTTATTAATAGAAGATTTAGAATCGCGATCAGAGGTAGTGACCCGGCCTCTTCCCGACCCGACCCGAAATAAAAATTAATTACAATAATCCGGTCTAATCCGGCCCCGGAGTCTGTGATCCGGGATTTGCGGACCTCTAATCATAGCCCTCCACTTGAAGCGCCAAAGGAAACTGAAACTTTTTTTTTGAGTTTCAGCTTACAGATTCAGGTTTTAAATATAATTATAATTTGTTTTTTTTTAAATTGTTTATCGCGATTTATTGTTTTTTATATTTTACAAAAAAAACATCTAAATTTATAAAATATAAATTTTTAAATTTATATATATATATATATATTTTTATATTTTCTTCAAAAAATAATTTTTGAAGAATAAAAAAGGTAGGTAGGAAAAAATAAATTATAAAATAATATTTTATTATTTTTATTTATTATTTAATGAAAAAATTAAAAAAATATAAAATTTTATTGTGTCAAGGATTGCATAGGAGTAAATTACAACATTAAATTTTAATTTGAATTTTTTAAAAATAAAATAAAAAATATTAATGTAAATAAAATTGTGAATGGGTTTAAAAAAAAAATATAAATAATAGGCTCTTTTTTTTGTAATACATGAGGTTTGAAATGACGAATAAAAATTGTGGGAAATGGAATAATGAATTGATCTATCTGCATGGGGTCTAATTTTTCAAGCTCTTATCCCGAAAGAACTTTTTCTTTATTAGCTCCGGAAAGCTCTACCCTTAAATAAAAAATCCGACTAAAATAATAAAAAGCCCGACCCGACATAATAAAAAGCCCGACCGAAACAAAAAAATCCGACCCAAAATAAAAAGCCCGACCGGAAATTTAAAAAAAGCCCCGGACCGGTATTTGTATAAAAATTTAATATATTTTTTTTTTAAATTTGTAAAAATAAATATTCTTTACAATTATATTATCGACACTGTTTTCTTTGCGAGAATTTTAAAATATATCGACTTATTCCACATGAGTGATATCATATTTAAAAATTCAAGCCCAACCCGGCCCGGCCCAATATTTTTTAAAAAATTTAAGCTCGACCCGGCCCGGTCCAATATTTTTTAAAAAATTTAAGCTCGACCCGGCCCGGTCCAATTGTTTTAAAAATATTAGGCTTGAGTTCGTTTACGTGATGATTTAAATACTTTTTTTTTAAAAAAAAATTGAATGAAACCTAATATGTGTCGAGCGGGGCTCGTTCCAAAATGAATCTATATTGTACTCGGTAGAAAACCACATGATGGCCACTAGAACCTGGAAGTCACTTACGGACCTACCCGGAGAAATTTAATTTTTTGAAAGTTTTTGGAGCGGCAATCGCTTCCAATATCGATTTCTTATTTTTGAAACCATATATATAAAAACAACTGACAAAATTATTTGGAAGGTTTAAAATCCCAAAGTCAAAGTCGCAAGATTAGCTCGAATAATGATCTGGGCCGGGTCGGTCAATGTGTGCAAAATATATCAGACCGAAGTTTTGAAAAATATTTTTAGAGCTGATAAATTAGCTAAGATTATCTCATTTTCTCCCTCATAATTATAGGAGGGTTGAAACTTGCACAAAATATATTTTTTAAGGATAACTAAGAGCAAGGCAGAAGGAAAAACTGGATAGGGAATTTTCATGGCTCGGTTATCAGACTTCTAGCCCGCCTTTACCCATTAAAAAGTATCATGATACTGCATCGATGATACAATCTTTATGCAGTGACGATACATTTGAAATTTCAATGTGTATAAGTGGCCTCGGTGCGATGCATATGTATTGGCATCGATAAAAACTATACCTTAAATATTAAAAAAATCCTCTATTTTTCAATAAAAAGCTTTGAAATAAAAGGAATATTTAATTCTTTATATAATAATAATAATAATATTAATAATAAATTGTTAATTTGATTAAATTGAAGAGCCGAAATTATTATCTTTACATTATAGTTTTCTCTATTATTTTAATATATGCGTCAAAAAAATTTAGATAAATTTTAGCTATAATTATGGTTCCTTTTTGGGAACACAATTATGAAATTGTATCTTTAATTTTATAGTGTTTTAAATATCATAGATATTTTTAATAAAATATTGTTATAATAAAAATTTTAAAAAATTTAGAAATATAATAAAAATTACTTTGAACATAAATTATTTATTAAGGCTTTTAAATATAAAAAAATAATTAAATTTTTTTTATCATTTTATTAAATTAAATAATTCGGCCTATTTTACATTTTATCTTAAATTTATATAAATATTAAAATAAAAAAATCATTTGATGAAAATAATTTATAAAAACAAAAGCCTTGATAAATTTTTTTATCATAGAGAATGTAAAGATTTAGCCATTTTAATCATTTACCTAATCCTAATAGTAAACAACTATTTATTGTATAATATGTATTGCAAATAATTTAATATATATGTATTTGTTAATTATTTACGACATATATAAAAAAAAGTATTGATAGTTTATATTTACATATACTGTGTCAAATACATTCGAGGAAAATGTAATTGTATAAGCATTGATGGATCCTGTCTAGAATTTGTATCGATATTGGATCTGGTACATTATAAAAGTATAACAAATCTGTTTATGAGTGTACCCTAAAGTGGGTAAAGGTATGAATCAGCTGCTTCATAAAATATAAATGAGTGAGTGAACCTTTGAAGCAATTGTTTCAAAGTATAAAAATATACCCTCATGATGAGGTTATTTTTATTTTAGCATTTTAATTTTATTTATTGTTTAACCCGCATTACCAAGAAAAAATTTCATCTCTTCTTTATTGGTTATCAAAAAATTATTATAATAAAACAACAAATTTAAGAAAAGGAGAGAGGGTGTTTGGATACTTTTCCAGTTTAAAGGATATATGCATTTATTGAGTATATTAAATCCAAATCATCCTTAGTTCTTTTCCTTGAAATTTCAAACAATTCTCTGAAATGTTACCCAAAAACATATGTTCAATAAATTATTGAACATTCCCAAATATAAGGGGCAATAAATAGAAATATCATAAAAGAAATTTTAACAGGATTTAAAAAAAATGTATTTTGGAGTAAAGGCAAGATGTTATTTCTTATTAAATATATATTAATTGGCATCTAATAATCATACAAAGGCAGTTAAAAAAATTGGGTACTAATGGTTTAATAAATATGCTTGTTAAAGAATCCCAAATAAGTTATTTTAATATAGTATTGTATAATGTAATGATGATGTCAAAAATGAAGTTAGTTAATAGAGAAAGTATGTATTATCTTTCTAATGGTGACGCCAACAATATTAATGAATAAAGGTTAATGAGCAAAATCAAGCTGATAAAATCTCAACTTTGAGGCACAATGAGAAATCTTTTTTTTTTAGTAATTTAAGAATTTTATAAGTGGAATAAACATTATTTAGAGAATTAGATAATTGATAATGCTAATAAAAATATGTTTGTATTTTCTTTCTTCCATTAATTTGTCAAAAAATGATTAATATTGTTATTTTTTAAAGCAAACCCTTTATTCTTCTCTCTTGCAATTTTAATATATATACTTATTTCTTTCATTCCCTTGGTATATTAAAATAAAAGATGTATACATTTTAACATTATTTATTTATTGGTGTTAGGTCTGATGCTAAAATTCTTAAATCTTCATTAATGATCCTTAAATATGCAATATATTAGCTAAAATCCTGGCTATATTATATTTTAAATTGTGGAATAAAAATAAAAAAACTTTTCAATAATATTTTAAAATAAGCATGTAATTAAAGAAGGGGGTGGGGGGGGGGGGTAACAAATTTTTATAACAATTACTGCTTCTTTTTTATGTGAATATTTTTTTATAGGAAGCTATTTTGCTTTATATTCTTATGGAACAGTAGAAGGCACTGTGGTTATTAATGATATAAATATATGTTCATATTAAAGTTAAGAAACAAAAAAAAGAGTAATAAATAAACCCAATCATAACTTTAAAAAATATATGATATAGGATTTTTTAACTGTAAAAAATCTTCAAGAGAGATCTGTAAGTAAAGCTAGCATAGATTTATATAAGATTATATATTTTTATACATTTTCTTAATAATGGAAAATAAAGCCTTCTTTTAAAGCTTAGAAAAATTAAACAAATAATATGAAGAAAGAAAAACATAAATGAGCCAGTAAAGGCTTAAAAAATATCATTTTAAATAATCTATTGCATGATTAATAATTTTTATTTAATTTAAATAAATGAAAAAATTAGAAATACTTTTAAATCATTTTCTACATTATAAACATATATAAATAAATTATTATTTTACCCATTGATGCCCATGTTAACCCATTCATTCGTCATCTATAGAAAATTGAAAAGAGGCAAAACATACATTTTTTCAAATTTTAAATAAATAACAAAAACATCTGTTAAATATATCAAACCACTAGTAAATTTTTTAAATTTTTTTAATTCCAATATAAAAATTTAAACTAGCTATTTATAAAGACTATCTCATTATGTAATGTATAAAGATATTAATTTATAAAATTGCTATCAATCTTTAACTATAAATGCGTCTCTAATATTTCAATCTCATGGGGCTCAAAATATATTTTTTTAAATTGTTTATAAAACATTTTATCCTAACTTATTTTATTCTTATCTTTTTCATATTAGATCGAATGACCTTTGACAAATCTTTGTTTTGAATCAGACCTCTTCCATATATTTTATTATTTACCAGAAAATCTGGTTTTTATTAGTAAAACATTTGTGATATATATTTTTTTATAAAAGACGATTCCTTCCTTAACCATAAAAATATCAACTATAGGTCTCGTAGGTTTGTAGATTTTAATTATATTTAATTTTATTTAATATCAAATCTCAATCAAATAATCTATAAATGTAGATTTTAAGATTTTATATATAATTATGTATAATATCAATGTGTGTTGGTCCATTTTCAATTCCATTTTTAATTAATGTTAATCTATTGTGAAGGATACGTTAATGTTGTTCATTTTGAATTAACTATCCATTTCTAATTAATGTTAACAACTAGCGTCACTGATGGGGGTGGGGGCTGAAATATTTGAATAGCCCCCTGTAACAAAAAAATTTTTTTTTACTGTCTCTCTAATATACCTCTGAACTAAAATAAATTTTTTTGTTAGCCCCCTAAACGATTTCTGTAAGTAATATATGTAAATTTGATTTTATTATTTAAAAATTAATTAGACTATCTAAATTTTTATTATATGATTGCTATTTTAATTATTAGATTAAATTAATATATATAAATTAGATTTTCACTATGTCAGCTTGCACAATCAAATTTTGTGTTAATAAATTATAATGTCTAGATATCAATTTAACATTAACAATTGAAGCTTAATTGATTTTTATTATTTAAATTATTTTATAACCCTAATTAAATAAAAAAGATCATTTATTAATTGAAAATTAACAAATTTAATATTGTAATTAGCCGAGTTTAAAATAACTAATCCATTTTTTAATTATCATGCCTCTTCCTAATAATATTTCCAAGCTCTAAACAAATATAAGAAATTTCAAGTAAGTAGACATATAATTGATAATCCTCTATTATATAGAATTTGTTACAAAATATTAGATAAAAGCCACTTTTACAGACATTTTTGAAAGTTATAAATATATTATAGTTACTATTTTAATAAACTTTAATAATCAATGCTTTTAATAATAAATATAATATAGGTAACATTTTGCATTCAATTCCCATACATTTATTTTTAATAAAATTATATTATTAAAAATTAAACATCTTATTATTCATCCCACAATGGATGTGTTGAATATGTTGATCGATGTTATTTTATTATTTATTTTGGCAATTGATTTATTTTATATTATATCAATTTGTATTTATATTTAGTCGGTCAAAATTTTATATTAACATTTTTTTTAACATCAATTTGTTTTAGCTATTTATTTTATTATTGTTAAAAAAAAAGATATATAAAGAGGATAAAAAAAATGTAATTTAATTTTTAAAATAAAAATGTAATTTATCATATATTAAAATTTAAATTATGATTTAAAAATAAAATGATAGTAATAAATGTGGATTTTAATTCAATTTTATCATGGTGGCCAAGACGAGTCTCGAACTAGCGACCTTCGCGTTATCAGCACGACTCATCAAAGGTAAATTTAATGGCATTCAGAGAATTATTGAGAAAGTGAGAGTATCCTCGTATTCCAAAGATGTCAGGAAAGCGGTAAAAAGCTCTATGACCATGGAAGAAATTTACAATCTAGGTCTAGAGGAGCGGACCCAAGTGGCATCAAGGGCGAGATGAAATTGTTGCATTTGAATGAATCACCTGGTGTACAAGAGGTTAATCACATGGACAGAGTCAAAAATAGTTACGTAACAACAAAACCCATTCAGGACTCTCACGCACATGGTAAATCTCTTATCAAGCAACCCCAGTTTATCAATGACAATCGCCCAACACAGCATTTATAAGAACGTTACGATTTACGCTACGATAACTACCGCGACAAGCGATACAACGGATGCTACAACAACGACCTAGGCAAACGATCCAACGGACACTACGAACGATACAACAATAGCGGGTACAACGTCCAAGGCAATCGCCATGACTCTTATTGTGACCATCATCAAAACCCTGATCGACGGGATGACTGCTATAGAGGTGATAACTGAACCAACTATTTCCGTCGTCAGCACAGACACAACCCTCAAAATATTAATGGTTTTCCGTTCGCCGAGGCCCAACCAGTACAAAAATGACAATAATACTTACAATAGATGTTCTGATTACAAAGATCGTGATTGTCAATTGAATACGAACCATGCTATGAACATCAAGTAATTGATGATAACGATGACTCAAACACAGACCTTAAAGAATATAATCTGCAGAATTTGGAAGTGCACAATATGGGGGTCAAGGATACCATATATGACGCGCAACATGACAGTGAGCATTAACAACATACCCACGTTGATGCAAGTTGACACCAGTACTAAATACAGTATACTTCCGAAGCTGACAGCTAAGACTGTAGGCATAACCACGATACGTAAGACGGACATGATACTCACTGGTTATGACGGCAAGCTAGCAAGATATTAGGTCTTGCCAATGTGAACATTAAGTATGAAGGAAACTCACATACACTGGAGGCTAGTGTTTGCAACGGTCCGGTCTGGTCCGGTCTTATCAGACTTTTCGGTCCCATGGGACGGTCCCGTTCAACAACACGGTCTCACGGTCCGGTCCGGTTCGACCGAAGACCGATTAAAGAATATAAAAGTTTACTATAAATTGCTTTATAGTTAATGTGTATGTACATGAACATATAAAATATGATTATTTAATGCCTAACACTTTATAATATCTAATTCATCGTTTACTTTTTATATTCTTCCGTTTCATTAAATTGAATATTCATAGTTTACTTTTTATATTCTTCCGTTTCATTCAATTAAATTCAATCGCCTTCAAGTATTTTAATTTAGTAGGGTAGTGAAAGGATATTTTCTAAATCTAATGATAAAATAACTAAAAAACGCAATAGAATGAATCCAAAGATGGTTCAATCTATGATGGCACTTGAATCATGGATAAAAAATGGAATCATTTTTGATTTTAGATAATTAAATTATTTATATACAATTTATTTTATAACCAAATATATATATCAAAAAAATTAATTAAATATGTAAATCATATTCATATTGATATAATTTATATTAAATAAATTTGTATTTTAATATTCTTTTGATTAGGCATTTGTGTATAATATAATAAAAATGAATTGATGATATAATTGAAATATTAATAGGGTAGTTTAACTATTCATTTTTAATAAATTTAAATGCAGAATAAAACTTTTGTAGCTATAAAAAAAATTTTTGGGTGGGACCAGACCGCCTGACCGACCGGACCGACGGTCCCACGGTCCGGTCTCATTTAACTTAACGGTCCATCGGTCCGGTCCCATTTTAGAGAAAAAAGACCGGACCGGACTGTTGCAAACACTACTGGAGGCCATTGTCGTGGATTGTGATAAGATCCCCCTGAAGACGTATGTGGCTCCATATCTCAACAATAAAAACGTTCTTAGTGGGTAATGTAGAGAATGATCTCGAGAAGATAATCTCGACAACAAAAAAAGACCTCGAATCAACTTACTCCTACAAACCCAAAATGGCCAGACAAGAGAAAGTTTACTTGAAGCCCGATGCTGTGCCTAAGATCATACCTTCAAGGAGAATTCCGTGTGCCAAGATCGATGCAACGACTCAAAAATTGAATTGCTGGCTGAAGCACGACAAAATAAACCTTGCTCGAAAGGAATCTAGATGTCCGCATGCACAAGTGATCCGGTTTGGAAATTAGCTAGGGGTTGTCTTTACTTTACCAAGCCATCAGAAGACTGCACCATGAACATGGGTGGCGTATTGCGTGGTGATCATGAATGCTAATGCCGTTACCACTCAACTTATCCAAGGAAATCATGAGTCGAATTTCTTTGGAGGGTGGAATGTTAAACATGTTGATCGATGTTATTTTATTATTTATTTTGGCAATTGATTTATTTTATATTATATCAATATGTATTTATATTTAATAGGTCAAAATTTTATATTAACATTTTTTTATACATCAATTTGTATTAGTTATTGTTTTTATTATTGTTTAAAAAAAAATATATAAAGAGAGATAAAAAAAATGTAATTTAATTTTTAAAATAAAAATAAAATTTAAATTATGATTTAAAAATAAAATGATAATAATAAATGTGGATTTTAATTCAATTTTATCAGGATGTAATTCTAACTTTATAAGTTTTTTCCTCCTCTTTTCTTTGAGTGTTTTTAGGAAAGCTATATTTTTCTTCTTTGAAAACAGTTTTGAGTTAAATTTTTAATACGTTAATATTTTGATATTATTATTTAAGACATAATATATATACAAGAGGTTGTGCGGTGCAACAATAATATATAAATTCTATATGCTTTCATCATATAACTCTGGTCCTTATTTCCTAGTTACTTAATCAAATTTCTAATATGAGTCTTCAATATATTAGCATATGAAAATTAAAATTTTTTGGAAGAAAAAAATGATTATAATAGCTTCACGATATTAATGCTTCTTCTAATGATTTTTAGTGTTTTTGTTTTATCAAGTAATCTAACATAATAAATTCTGATATGAGTTTATATCTTGTGTCTTGGCTATGAACTGCAAATTAGCCAGCTTATTTGTATGGCTATTATAATTTAAGATTATTACTCCTGCTGCTGAGAACATTTGATTGCATAATTTAGATGTGCAATAATGTTCAACTGTCTAGTGGTTTATATATCATTAAAAATGTAAGATAATCTTTTAGAAATTTGATATCTTACAATAATTTTTTCGATTACTTATCTAGATTCAATTAAGATATCTAAGAGGAAGATCTAACCACTATATAGTTTTATGATTTTGATTAGTCTTTTATATTCTCTTCTTCAAGAATTATTGATTCGGTTAGGCCTACAAATTTTCCTTATTATTCCATTCTATAAAACATTATCTAACTGGTAACATAACGTTATATTAGTTCCATGATAAGAATTATATTGCCTTGCTTGGTTTTTAAAAACTATTATATTGAGGCAATGTATAAATTAATTAACCTTTTTTGTAATTCTTGAGACGTAAATATCCATAATCGAAAATATTTAATATCGCAATAAATGGATAAATATTTTATTATAATATCATTAGAAATGTCTTGTATTGTTTTACTTTCATTATTTGTAATGCACAGGAGATTCCAAAGGCTAGTGTTGCCTATATGTGTTGGTTTATTATTTTGAATAGTGTGTTAATGTTGGTTCATTTTGAATTACACGTATCATATTACTAATTAGTTTTTAAATGATAGATTTGCATTCGAATTTAAAGGGAATTTTATCATTGTGATTATGCCACATAGTGTTGTTAAACTAACTCAATATTTTAGTCAAAAAGATATTGCCTAAGCTTCGAGATTGCGATAATATATGTCTAAACCTTCGTTCCTTCTATGATCAAAATCTTCAGGTTCGCCTAATATTTTTCTGGATGTAATATTGAGTTAGCCGTTTTTAAAAATCGGCTCAAAACGAGCCGTTTAACAACACTAATGCCATAAAATTATTTTTTACGTTTCCCCCATGTCCAGCAATTATGTATCAATACGTCCTTTACCCCTATCATATATTTTTTTAATTTGAATATTTTATTCGAAAAAAATAGATTATCTCCTTATTATGTATATTTAATAAAATTGTAATTACATGATATCTCTATTTTGATTTATACGGAACGATCCCCGTGTTTTATAAGGAGATATTTATCGTGTATATACTCTATTAAACCCCTGATTCGTTGGGAAATATTAAAATGATTTAAGTATGGGAGTAGTATGGTAACTGAGGAACTCTTATCAAAATGTATGATTAGTTAAGTATGGCAGTTATGGTAAACGATGAACTCGGATCGAAACAATAAATACAAATTAATTAAATCTACATAATCAATGGGGATATGTTTTTTCGAAGAAAGATATGAATATGGACAGGGAATATTGATAATATAATCAGTTGGACGGGGGTAACTTAATTAACAATGATGCTGTATATAATCAAATCATGCTTGGCGACATCAATAAAACAATGATAATGATAAGATATCTTTATAATCAAATTTCTCATACCCACAGAGTTAAATAATTTTTTTTTAATAACAATATTAACTTTATCTTTTATATAATAGTAAAATGAATCTATAATATTAATTTTATTAATATATTTTTTTATATTCATTGTCATTTCAATAACTAACGTTTAGCACTTGGTGGGTGAGTCTTGTTCCGATTCATAGTCAATATTATCATTTCTTTATTCAATTTTTCTGTTGTAGAGATCTTCAATCGATTTCTGTTTTTAGTAAGAATATTAACCCAAAATCGACCAATTTCTCTCTGTAGAAGATGTATAATAAGGAATCTTTAGTAAAAAGTCACTTATATTAATGGGCATGGTGAGCAAACCTCATTCAACTGACTTAAGGCTGGAATATGATTGTTGCTCACGGAAGTTACTGCTACTTGTTATTAAACATGCCCCTTTTTTACTTCTAAAATTTATGCACAATATTTTTCTGGATAAAATACTGAGTTAGCCGTTTTAAAAAATCTGCCCAAATGGAGCGCTTTTCTATCACTAGTAACAAACATCGTTAATAAGATATATAAAATTACATAATCATGGAGCAAAAAGACCCGGACAAAAAATATATTCCTCATTTTTAAGGCATTTCAAAAATTAGGGCTATTTTTCTTTGTCCGTGAATTGTCCTTTTGTTTGCCAACATTATTTTGCTAAAATTTTTTAATCATTGGGGGGGGGGGGATCGCATTAATAATAAATTAATCTTCCTCTATTTTTTTTTAAATTGGGTTCCAGATCACAACTCGAGTCGCTTTTCATTTTTTTTTAAAAAAAGGAGTTCTAATTTAAAAGATAATTATTTCTAAGTTAATATTGAAAATATTCGTCCTCTAAACGTAAAAAATTATAGGATAGTTTTGGGTTCGGGTCTAAGGATTTGATCGACCAGATCGACTCCTTTGGGATGGTTATAATTCATTTATTTTTCTACCAAAAATCATTGTTAATTCGACCCAACCCAAAGAAATTTAACCACCCTGATATATCATATAAATAAATTTGACAATAACCAGCTATCAAAATGAATAATAAACTACCAAATAAACCTTATTTTTAAGAAGGGATCCGGAATGAACCAGAATGAACTGGTAAACCGTTATAAAACTTTATAAATATCTGAACTGTAACCGACCGAACCGATGTAATTATTTTTTGAAGGAGTAAAAACAACCTTTATAAAAAAAAGGTTAAACCTGTTTGAACCGGTTTCAAACATAATAAAAGAAATAATTTTACATTTTATTACATCCTTTTCCTTGTGGTGTATTACACATTTTACCATATAATTATTAAGTGATCAAAATATTTGTTTAATATCCATAAGTATGTATTTTCAATATGACTTAAATAGCTCCACAATCTTTTAACTAGACTCATATAGTATTTGAGCATTTCTATTTCCTATATTTTAGTATGAAAAAATATGTTAAATAAACCAATTTTAGATTTAGTTATATTTAATTAATCTAAAAATTAATTAATTTTTATATATTGGGAATGAAAAAAATTTGATTAATTTATATAAACTTGCTCTTACAATACTTGCAGTTCCCGCGACACAAGTTTCTGTTAAAAGGGCTTTTTCGGGGCTAAAATTTGTGTTATCGCCACAACGAACAAATATGAATCCATTAGAAAATATATTCCTTATACGTTCAAATAATTTACTATGAGTTATGATGCATGCTTATATATTTTTTATATATTATTCATTGGAATACTTATAATAAAAATAAATTAATTTCATACATTTTTTATAAATAAATAATTATTATTAACTTAAAGTGATGGCAAAAATTTTAATAAATAATATTTATAACCGTAAATTTTTTAAATTTTTTCCTAAGAACCGTAACGATTAAAATTTTTTGTATAGCGGACCTTAACCAAACTGAACTGTTATAAATAAGGGTTCGAGTCCCGGTTTTTAACTGTTCCAAATCTTGGCAAAATAATTTTAAGCATTTTTTTTGTTAGTTCTATCCTTTTTTTTCACTAAAAAAAATGAGTTTTTATGTTTTTTTAAATCATTATACCAAATTTCCTCTAGCAGATTTTGTGCGCCTTTAAACATTAACTATATATTTTTTGATAGATTCATTCCTTGTTTACATAAATAAATTATTGCATATATAAAAATTAAAATAAAAAAACACTTTATAATTTTTAATTAGAATTACTACAATAAGAATATACATAATAGAAAAATAAAAATTAAATGTTCATTAGTTATAAAAAATTTTTTAATGGCTATTATATATATATAATTCTATTTCTTAATCATAATAATAAGTTTTGTAAAATACGACGAATAAACTTCGAAGCCTTGAAACTGATATAATTAAACTATAAAATAAAATAAATTTAAAAATTTTTCTGATATTTTATTTTCAAGAAAAAAAAAAGAAGGTGTTAGCATTACTATATGAGAATGTTGGGGATGTGGTGTAATGGGGGATGAGCTTCAGGTGCCCTAAAACCATAAGAGGAGTCATCGTAACAAATTTATATGGATTTCTTTTAGATAGAATCGATGATTGGACTTTTAAAGCGTCGTTGAATGCAAATCAGCTGGAGACCACGTGGTACACCATTTTTTGACAATTTATATAGGGATCCAGAATATATATAAATTATGTAGAATTTGGTTAAATATATATTTTCTAAGGCGTCACTAGGTTTTACAATCTCAGAGGACTCTTCAAAATATTCAGGGGTCTCGAGTCTCTGCGCGCCACCCCCCCCCCCCGCCCCCTAGCGACTCTACTGGTAAGAGCATATTATTTTTCTATTACATCAAAATTTTTTAACGCATGCTCTCCGTAACCAAAATGGAGTCCAGCTGTTTTTCGTTGATGTATACACTTTTATTGAATGCATCGTTAGTTTAGGTATTATTACGGTCATTGAATAGAATTACTTTATTGGGTCGATTTCGGGGAAGTTGTGTAGTTCGTTAATTTAGATATATATAAATACGCAAATTAGGTAAGTATATAATATATTATTAATAATACTTCATAAGGTTTTTTAAGTCAATGAGTAATCAAAAAGATTTTGAATTTTCGAGAACTAAGCCTTGCCTCTATGTTCAGATTTAGCATAGCTGCGTCATATCTTAATTTTACTATTTTTTAAAAAAAAAAAAATTTCTGGAGATTCCACTCTGAGATGTTGCTTTCGCCAGTTAGAATGGTTACAAATTAATAATAATTTATTTTTCCATTAAAATCGAAGTGTTAGTGTCAGGAGTGCTCATTGTTGCCTTGGACGCTTATTTACACCCGATTATCATCTAAGATATTTAAACCGGAAATTACCAAAAAATCGGATCAAGTCTTATATAAGTCTTTTTTTAAAAAATTCTCATTAGATTCCACATTTTTTTTTGTCTTGAAATTCTGGAGATACCATATTCCTGGACAAGAAGGCAATTCCGGAATATCTTATTCTCATGATCTGGGGCGAGTTACACCGGGGCATAAAATAACGATCTCAATCTATATCATTAAAAAAACTAAAACGTTCACCTCTTCGAACTCAAAATCCAATTTTTCATCTTAGTTTTTTTTTGTTATACGCTATTTTTATAGCATAAAGTTTTCAGGAAAAGGAAAAAAATATTATACAAAAAAATAAAAACTATACAATAAAAATTAAAAATACATTTTATTATTTATCACAATTTTATTGTGTAACCCAAACCCTTATTGTCAATTTTTTTTATTTTATATATTATAATAATAGCACTTATATTATATTATGTTAATAATATAAAAAATATATACATTTTAAAATTATAATATTTTATATAAAAATATAATAATTTTTTTCAACCATGGGAAAAATAAAATTTAATGTTTTAAAATAAAAAAATATAATATAAAATTTGTGAAAGTTTAAAACATAAATAAATATTGAAAAAATTGAAAGTGGTGGAAAATATAATTTTTATTTAATTATTAGAAAAAAATAAATTTTTTATGACATTTATATTTGTCAAATGATACGGCTAAACCAATGATTATTAGGGCCTAAATAAAATTCGCGATTTTCTTTTAAAAACCTAGTTATAACCGAAAAATATTTTATTTTTTTTACCAATTATCATGAAAAAGATTTTGGAGTTTTGGTTATATTTAATGTGCGGTCCTTCCTTGTGGATATACGTGCTGGGACCAGTCAGTAAATCGCATTCTAACCGAATCACGGAAGGTAAAATCAAAAAAATAATACTTATAATTCATCTTGGAGGTCCGAGGAACACGGGCGGGAATAAACCGATAAAAATATTTAGGGAGGGGGGTCGGTCCGGACTGCCCCATGCCCTACGTCTAATTTATATATTAATATATATTAGATAATTATGGGTGATGAGTTTAAATCATAAAGTATTACATTTCTCTTTAAAAAAACACACACAAACACACTTAAGAAACGACCGATGTCTGTAATTCAACCAGTGCAAGCAAATGTTCCAAGGGCATGGTTTGTCTATCGGCTTCTGAGGGAGGAGTTATTTGTCAAAAGTTTATCTTTTAGATCATGATAGATTTTTTAAAAAAAAACAGTTTACCCGCGTTTAGATTATTTTTACCCGTAACTTTTTATTTTAGCGGTTTTTTTTATATAAAATAAAATTAGGGGGTTTTTAAAGGAAAATGTTTAAAAAATTCTGATTACTAGAGAAATTTGCATAATTTATCGGTTCATTCCATGGTTAATCAAGTAATATTTTCTATATTTTAAAAACAATATTGACTTTAGTTTTTTTTAAACCTCTTTTGTCACAAAAATTTGTCATTTTTTCTTCCCCTATTGGCGATGATTAATTTGGATTGAAAAAATAACACTCTTATGTATTTTTCGAAGATTAAACGACGATACACTTTACTAGATAAAGCTGAATTTATACCACTTTGCCCCGGTATAATTCCTCAATAGCGACACTATGGAACAGCTATTGAAGGTCTGGCCCAGTTTTAAAATTTTGGAGTGCCATCTCAAAAATTCAAATTCTGAAGTATAAGATAAGGAAAAAAAAACACATTTTTGATTTAAAATTACACACTCATTGAAGCCACGAAAAACTGAAAAAGTATCGTGATTGATGTTCCTGATTCCTTCCAAACTTGTAAAATATACAAATTAAAATTTCAAGGTCTTATTCATTATTAGCATAATAATAACCTGTTTGTAACTTAAATTTCTAAAACTGAATGTGGCCCCCCTTATCACATGGTTCATTTTGAAATATTTACTTTTTTAAAAAAATATATATATTTATATGTACAATTATTTGACAGGTTAGAACATATCAGGGTAAAAGCGGTTCCCGTGAAATTCTTTATGAGTATCATTGATCCCTCGGACGGTTCGGTTATTCAGCATGTAGAACACAAGAAAAAGATTATCCTGAAAATTACGGCATCGGGTAAGAGGCGAATTATAAATAAATTAGACCAGAAGTGTCGGATAGGGGGTCCGAGCTGCGAGAATATAAAAATATCAACCCACTTGTTAAGAGGATCCATCTTTCCCGATTTGAGATTGGTTGATTTGGTCTGTTCCTGACTAAAAGGATTAGATCAAGTCAATTCCTATTTATTTTCTAAAAATAAGTAGTGTTGTTCATCATTCCATTAAGACTTAATCAAGCCTTTTAGCCCACAAAATAAATTGACTTAAACATAAACATGGATATTTTTAAAATTATTACTTACAGTCTCATGGAGAAAGTATATTTTTGTTTAAAGTATCTATATCTAGCTAGAAGTACTTGTTTTTATATACAGATACTAAATTTTTTATATCTTGATACTTAAACAACCCTGATAAATATTGTCTGTTTTAGTAAGAATTATTGAAATTAATTAGAAATCTAGTTAATGGCATTTATTTTTTAAAAAATTCTTAAATCAATTAGGCAAGTAAATATCAATAAGAACTAAGTACAGAAAAATAAGTAATTCATTTCCTAAAGGGGAAAAAAAAACTAAATTTGAAATTAAGAATGAATAACAAGCATTTCTTTGAAACCTTACCTCAATCTTCAAAATATAATAAATAATAGAAGCAGCTTAAGGAAACAATTTCAATAACAAAGAAATTTTATCCAATATTATTAATTATCGTAGTAGTAGTAGTAGTATATTATCCAAGAAGTTTTTAAAAGCAAACCACCTTTTCCCCTGCCTAAATTTTGTAAATCAAAAATTTTGTTCTGATTTTTATCAAGTAATTTAATTTTTATATTGATAATTATAAACAAATGCGTAAATAATACAAGAAATAGGAATTTAACTAATGTAAAAATATTATTTGTTAGAATAATATTTTGAGATTTTGATGTTTAATCAGCTGTAAGGAAATTACTTTTCATTTTAAACACATTTTTAGAATCTGGTTTTGATTTATTTGCAAGAAATTGCTATGTTACAATAGGAGATGATAATCAAACAGGCACGTTAGAAACATTAATTGATGAAAAGGGGTAAATGATTAATAGTATACAACATATCAATATTTCAATTAATAAGAATATTAAAATAAAATTCTTATTTCAAGTTGTTTCGGGGTTAATAATTTTTAATTCTAATTTTTTTTAGTTGTCCAAGACAAAGAGAAATATTCAGTGGTTTTATGAAGAATTTTAGCTCAGATTCCCTCATTGCATCCTTTTTAGCCTTCAAATTTCCAGATATTTTAACAATATCTTTCAGATGTACAGTTAAAGCATGTATAGGAATGTGTCAAAAAGTTTAATAAGTATTTTTTAATATCGTATAATTTTCATAGGCATAATATACTATTTCTCTTCATTTATATATATGATGGTTGTATTTGACACTATATAAAAATAATATATTTTTTTATAAGCCTCATTGTCAAGATCATGAAGCAAAACAAAATGTCAAACGCCATATAATTGGAAATGGTAAATAAACAGATTTAATACAAATTATGTCTTGCCATTTTTAGCAATAAAATCAGAACATGAACTTAGTTCTCCTTATAATTTAAGAGATCATGGCTACAATAAAAATTTGTGTTTAACAGACAATATTTACAATGCTTTGATAGTGCTCTGGATTTTATTTCTGTTAAATATATTATTTTTACCTTCATTTGTCATATATATAAATAACAGTAAATAATATTATAATAAAATTTTGTTTAAGTGTGGCGACAAATATTTTGAAAGGGTTTCAATCTAAAATAAGATTTAATTCGTGGAAAAAGAAATATGTTTCTTACTTTGATCATAATCATACCCATATTAATTTCATCATATTTTTCAGTGTAAATACAAAGGAGCAACTTGTTAATTTTTTTAACAAAAACCATTCCATTCTAAATTATCTAAATAAAATATCTTGAAAAAATATGATAAAAAAAAACCATGCATTCTATTGACACAGC
This sequence comes from Gordionus sp. m RMFG-2023, assembly GCF_954871325.1. Lineage (NCBI taxonomy): Eukaryota > Metazoa > Nematomorpha > Gordioida > Chordodea > Parachordodidae > Gordionus > Gordionus sp. m RMFG-2023. Next base: position 51,678,957 of record NC_088777.1, read on the forward strand.
TTCTAAAGTATCATTTAATTCTGTGTCATGTCCCAATTTTTCATATAAATTCCAGATATTACTAACTAAAGCTGATATCATGAAAGAATTTTTATCAGCTTCACCAGTGTGAGCTAATAAAGCTCCTTCATTATTCAATAATCTATAAATATATATAATTTGAAAGGTTAAAATTTAATAACAACAATGTGCTATGAATCCCTCCAGTATTAATCTGCTTTAAAACTTCTGAAAGAACTTTTGGTTTTAACATGTTTGCTTTGCCGCTAGTTTAAAATCATATCATTCATTAAAACATATGTGATTTTGTGGCAACCACGAGGAAAGTTGATCAAATGTATTTGATGTTTGAAAATGAAGAACATAACACTAAATTAACCATATATGTGAGAAAATATAATTTTAATAAAATTAGAGGTTGCTGATTAAATTCTTTATGCGATCTTAGCAGTACCTACATATCAAAACAAAAACCAACAATTCATAATACGTTGAAAATATAGTACACCAAGACTTTTTTAATAACTTTATTTTAAAAAAACGAACAACTTTGAAAGTATATCAAAACAAAAATTTTATTATATTTAGACAAAAATTTTATTATCCTTCTAAAACAAAAATAATTTTTCCAAAAAATAAAAACTTTTTGTAATTTTTCAAAAAAATGAATAATATTAATTATTAAAAAAATAATTTTTTCTTTTAAATTTCAAAACTTTAATAATAATAATCAAAAATGATACCCCCCTTTTCCTTCTTGTTATTTCAGCAATAGCTTTCCTCAGAATATTATATAAAATCCTGGATTCTCCTAAAATAATTATAACTGCATTTTACCAATTAAATTATTAAATATCCAAAAAACATCTCGCATTGCTTTTATTGATTGAAGACATGTTAATAGTTAGATTTCGAATATATTGCATCTCAGATAATAATTTGTTTTTGAGTGAGTTAGAATAAATAGTTTAGAGAATAGGTCTTGTATGTCTAAGTACATACGAATAAAAACCTTCTTTAGTTTGCCTTCTGAAAACGTAAATAGATTTATAAATTCAGGAAATTCGGAGGCTTAAAAATTAAAAAATAATCTTGACAGGGTCCTTTTTAAAAATAAAAATTAAATTAATTAAGCAGTTGAAAAATAATATAATTATGAGTTTACTATTCATTTACTACTAATATTTTTTTATCCCTTTGAAACAATTTGAAAAATAGGCCCTTGAGGCATTAAATTGAAATTAATTAAATTATAACGGTATATATTTTATTATTTTTAATACAAATACTCACAATTCAAACTCAATATAGTCACTTAAAATTTTTTTTTAAATATAAATATCTGATTCATGTTTTCAATTTTAATAAAAAATAAATATTTATTTTTTATAACTTTAGCTTATAACTAATATTAGAAAGTTTCTAAAATAAGACACATATGGAATATCCACGCTAAAGTCAATATTTATTAAATATAAATATATTTGTATTTATTTTTAAATATTGGTATTGCTAGTATAACAAATATTTTATTACCATTGGATTGATATATCCCTAATTGTATTAAAAATCAACACAATATCTGTATTGAGGGCTGGCTAACAATACCATTATGTTGTATATTTTAAAATAATGTTACGATTTAATTTTAGCAACATTCTATTATATTCCTTTATCGAATATTGGTAACTTTTTTTTATAAAACTTATATAAGAATTAAAATTATAATTCTTTCTTATTATCAAAACTCTAGATTGTGTTTAAAACAATGTGACTCTCAGATCTTTAACCTTTGAGTCACACCTGCCACTTAAAAAAAACATTAAAAACGAGTTTTCCAGACAAAAAATCATTATACTTGCCAAATTTCGGTATCTTAATCCATCACATTATATTTAAAGTGCATCGCTGCTAAAAACAAAAGCTCTGTAACATATGATTTATAAATAAAACTAGTTATAGCATAAAAAAAATAAATGATATAGGATTAATTAATATTCCTTGTAGTGTAAATCAACGACGAAGCGTCCATAGTATGGGAAGCATTGCTTCCCTTGAAATTTTTCTTACAAAATTCTTAAATAAACTGAATATAATCTTTATACTATGCTAAATAAACTAATCTGACTTCGTTGAAAAAAATATTAATATAATTTTCATAACCTTAAAAAGATTAATATTATTTTTACTATTATTAAGAAATATTATTATTTTTACTAGGATACAATAATTTACTATTATTATTTACTACGTTAAAAGATTTACTATTATTTTTACTACTAATTTATAAAATCATGGTTTCATACAATATATTTATGGTGCAATATTTTTATTACGTTAAAAAAAATATACATGTGGGGAAGCAAATATAATATTGCTCATTTTTTTTAATAAATAAAGAGAAAATCACATTGTGAAATTGTGACGATTAAAAAATATGCATTGGGAATAGTATCGTTAAACGGCTAACTAATACAGTAGCCTGAGGATTTTGCTCATTGAAGGAACAAAGGTCTAGACACATATTATCGAAATATCGAGACTTAGGCAATATTTTTCTAGCTAAAATATTGAGTTAGCCGTTTTAAAAAATGGGCTCAAGACGAGCCGTTTAGCAACACTAATTGGGGAAACAAATTAAGAAAAAAATGCTTATTTAATAAACAAAAGAGAAAGAATTTTTTTTATATTATATTTTTATTTTTACCTTACTTTTTTTAAATAAAAATTTTTTTTATTTTTTTATAAGCCTTTAATTAATGTTTAATAATTGTAATTGTATTATTGAAAATTTATTAACATTATCATTTAGCTCAAGAAATTTTGATGCGGAAAAATTGATTATTGAAAAAGGAAGACCAAAACCACTTTTACAAAACTTAAAAAAAAAGGATTCAAAACTTGCATTCATAATTTTTCTATCGATAAATATGAAAAATATGAGTTGCTCACTGGACGTGATTTTCTAATTCTCTATATTGTTGGTCATGCCTATTATTCCCAAAGGAAAAATGTGCTTGAAACGATAAAGGATTTTCGGATATGAATAATTTTTCAAAGGCAGTTAAACGGCATGAAGGATCAACCGCTCATTTGCAGTCGATGATTGAATTAAAAACTGGCCAAAATCGTATTGAAAATATGATAGATTCGATGCACAAAATATCAATCGAACAGCATAATTCGAAAGTCAAATCAAATAGAGAAATATTGAAAATATTGATCAACTCTATGTTTTCTTGGAATTCAGGAGCCGGCATTCCGTGGTGATGATTAATCCTCTAATTCAGTAAATAGATAAAAATAATATTGAATTAATTTATTTCTCGCGGAAGTAAATTTACTACTGAAACATCATTTAGAAAATTGTAGTTTTTATTGGACTATAAAGCGACATTAAAAATGATTTAATTAATTCCATTTCATACGTCTTGCACCATAAAAATATTAATTAAATTAAGAAGAAAAGGAAATTTATATCAATAATATTAGATGAAACAACAGATATCAATAATAGATCTCAACTAGCTGTTGTTCTTCGTTATGTTTTAAATAACGGGTCATTGTATGAAAGATTTATTGAATTCTTTGATGTTACTCTGCATCGAGATGCTAATTATACATCTAAATTTGTCATTAAATTCTTGAATGATAAAAAAATTAATAGGTCAAAATTAAGATGGCGCAACTGTTATGGGCGATTCACATCCGACTATAAGCTAAAATTAGGGACGTCAATCATTCGGCACTTTATATTCCTTGCTTTGCCCATAAGTTGAATCTAATATTATTCAAATTCTTGCAGCAAAATTAAAGAATGTTAGGTTTTTTTAGCAACTTTATCTGGTTTAGCCAGATATTTTAGTTACATCATCTAAGCGAACAGCAGAATATGATAAATATATCCAAAAAAAAGATTACCACAAGTAGCCCCAACGAGATGGGAAATGGTAAGCTGGTTCAAACAGTTTTCAATTATTTGAAGGATCTAGTCGTTTCTTTTTTTGAAAGTATGATTGGTGGAGAATGTGTAATTGTCAGGGATAATGACGTTCTAATAACATATCGTTCGTGGCTATTTAAATATATTGAATGATGGAAATTTTTCTAATTTTATTATATTTTTTTCAAGAAATCTTTCCAGAATTTGATTTACTATTCGATATACTGCGAACTAAAATTAACGATATCGCTTATTGTCTTCAAAGGTATTAACGATTTCCGAAATTCAGTTAAATCGAATATAGAAAACATTAATGTTTTTTTTTGGAGAAATTTAAATGTAAAAGAAAATATTGAAGACAATTTAGATATAAAAAAACGTAATAGATCGGGATTGCCCAATACAAAAGAATTTTATAAAAATTTGATAATTAAAATAACAGATAATATAATCAACGAAATTGATTTTTGGTTCAATACATTTAAAAATTAGTAAATTCCAAATATTTAATCAAAATTTCCAAAAATATTTATTAGACAATTTAAATAACACTCATTCTCATTTTTTCGACTTACACAAGCTGGAAACCGAATTAAAGGTAGTGTTTCGGGACGATGAATTCAGAAATAAAAAGAATGTTAATGAAATACTTGAATTTTTGATATGTACCGATTTGATGAAAAGTTTTAAATTTTAAAATTATGCAAATTCATCTTAACATTGACTTCAACAACAGCAAGTGCAGAACGGGGTTTTTCATCTTTAAAAAGAATCAAATCTTATTGCAGAAACAGGATGAGTCAAATGCGATTATCGAATCTATCTTTATAAATGAAGTAATCGATCATTTTACACAAAAACAAAGACGAATTCCATTTATTTATAAATCTTAATATTTTTTAATTGTAAATGATAAGGCAGGCATATTCCTTAAAATTACTAATATTGCATAGTAATGACAATTTTATTTAATTGGTATACAACAAAGGTTAAAAATTGTATTGTTAATTGCAAAAAAAAATACATATATATATTATATATACAAAGTAAAGACATAAAAAATAGGTTACACAATTGTTACTTAAAAATGACTTTTTTTTTAAAAAAAATGATTAATTCACATTAACATATTCTTATTTGGTAACGAAGTTATATTAAAAACACGATTAAAAGAGGCCAATATTTTGTCGGAAAAAAAGCCAAGCGCATATAGAATTAACTCCTAAACATAGGCCCAATACGAAAGTGACGAAAATATTATAGTTCGAATGGTGAAGAGCGGTCTGCGGATTCGCTTGATAAGCTGCTTGCATGAGCATCCAATAATGCCTATCATTAGGTAACCGATTAAAATATGACAATTGGTTTTGGGAGCTGGTAAAGGCGTCATCGGTTGAACAACTTCCGCCATTAAAGCGAGATATTTGATTTCGAATGCGGGAAGAAGATGTAGCGAAGATTGTGCCATCGTTATTAGTCGGGTACGGTGAAGGGGGTATGAGGGAATGGCTTACGGCTCTATTCCTGTTGTGCAGATCTTTGTATTCCTCTTCGCAGCCTCCAACAACTCGTTGTGATTGAGGGGGAGTTACGTTCAATTTAGGTTTTCTCAAAAAAAAGTTTTCGGCGATATCATTGGAGGTACGATGCCGGGTATGTTGGAACGTAGCATTGTTGACTGAGCTAGACAATTGCTTAGATCTAATACGATCTTTTTTTTAAAAAAGATATATAAAGAGTGATAAACTGAATCATAATTATTTAAATAGTATGTATTACATATTTTCTATATAGAGACTAAATTATAAATAATTTATATTTTTTTCGTCAATCATTCAAACACGTGACATAACAAAAATAAAGCGCGTCTCGCCATAATGAGAAAACACAAATTTTTTACTTTTTATTTGGTATTAAATGATTTTTCATATTAACCGAAAAAGGAGACAGTAAAATGCCGAATTGGGTACCCGAGTCAAACCGGTTTTCTTTTCCCAAACCCGGGGCTGGGCCCCTGAAAAGCTGTATAGCCTCAATAGATCTCTCTCTCTCTCTCTCTCTCTTCTGACTCTGATAATTTTTTAATAATGTAAAAGTTAAAAAAACCAAAAATATACCGTATACATGATTCGATGGATTGATGTTGCTAGTCGTTGCTGGTTCGAGCCGGGAAATATTAAATGATCCGAATTTATTGTTCAGATCGTATTTTGGCTTTGGTCTTGCATTTCTGAATATATATATATTATTTTTTAGAGTATACTCATTTTACTCAAAAACGCTTAAAAACGCTGGAGAAAGCGGAAAAGTTAAAACGCGGGCAACTTCATGGTCGCGGCAATAGAACCGAACGAATATTTTTATTTATCGAATGGTAAAATATATTTTTTTTTGAGTACGAAACTTAATATTTTTGTTAATTTTTTTTTTAAAGTAATGAATAACCTAAGATACCAAAATAAAAATAGTTCCTTATGTTTTTTGAATTGATGTTTCATACAAAAAAATCTAGAAATAGAAATCAGATGCTGAGTATGAGACAAAAAAAATCTTAAGAGGAGAGGGCTTTTTTAAACTTTAATTTATTTACTTATTATAATCGTTCTCAACGTATCCGCCATCGAACGAGTTTGGGAAATGCCCGTTTTGATTGGCGTAAAACTTGTGTGTCGTAGTTCTCCGCGAAGCGGGCATAAGAGTGTTGAACAATTTTAGAGCGGAAAAAATGGTCAAACACACGTCCATACAATAATGCCACCAAAATTGATACGAATAAGTGTGACGGTAAATAATCGATCCAAACCAAAGAAATGGTAAAGGTAAGGTGAAAAATTTGCTCCATCCACAATTTCTATAACAACCCAATCATCCAAAAAAATATGTCAATGTTTGTGTATTAGTAGTTATCAGAGTTGTTAAAGAATCAGTATACAAGTATCTAGATCCTGTTTCTAGATATTATTTTAGACGTTGTATCTGTATCTAGATCCATTTAAAAAGTATCTTTTAACAACTCTGGTAATTATATTATATTGTATAAAATGTTTGACAATATATAGTCACTCCGGTAATTGAGGTACGCATGGATTTGGGATAAATGGGGTTTAGTAATCGTAGTGATCTAATTGGTTGAGACGTAAGCCAATACGGAGCATGGAGATTGTTACGTTGTCATTTGCGGAGTATTTAAATGATTAAAATGGAAATCTCCGCATTTTATCATATTACTGTTCGTGCTAAAAACGATCCGCCTCTCCCTCCCTCAAGTTTGATCGTGGTGGGTGGTAGGGAGCATTAAACCCAAATCTAGACTTTAAAAATGGAGGCCCATCATCTGTAAACAATAGTATCGGAGTTTCCAGATGGCAAAAATTATATTTTCTAAACTTCCGCAAAATGTTTAGTAGAAAAGTGTTTTTTATATTTCTTAGTCCCTTTATTAAAACTATCGATTATCACTAAACATATCTCTACGTAAATGGGTCTGGTAAAATCAAAATGTACTCGTCATAAATGTTAAAAGATACACGATATTTGAAAGATACATTGGCAAAAATTCGCGAAAAAAATTAATGCGGCTAATAGTCAGAACTGCTGCGGCAATTAGGAAAAAAAATGAATGATATTAATTATGAACCCCCGCTATATCATAAATTAATTTATTTATTTTATTAACCAATCAAAATCTATATAATCACATTGAATATAACTGCTTCAAAATAATTTATATACCTTATCTAAAAGTTGTCCAAAAAAAAAGTGAAACTGAAATTGCTAAGTAATAACAGAAGCTCAACCAGCAATGCAATAGGTGTCATGCTGAATCAAAAATTTCACCAAATCTCAGAGAACCAAACAAAAATTAATGATTAATATAAAGGAAATTTTGAATATCAGAAAATGGTGGTCATTAGGTAAAAACTTTGCAAAAGAATATAAGGCACCAATACACATAATGATTGATTAAAAGTGTAATTTTGAAATGCCTTAATATATGATCTCTTCATATTACAGTCAGGTAATACCATTTTTAACCAATAATGTGCCCTAAATATATTTTGACTTAACCAATCACAAACGGAGTTTAGTATTAGATTGTGAATTTGATAATGCAAAGATTTCCTTATTTTTAATTATCGATATATTATGTAAAATAGTAACGAAACGATCTCCAGGTTCCATCAATTACTAAAGCCCATTTATCCCCCATCCATACATGCCCCAATTACTGTTTTCGTTTAAATGTAAATGAGAAGATGTATACGAAGGTATCATAGTTAACGGAACGGGACCGATGACGTTTTTAGGTGTTGCGGAGAAAACAGAAAACACGGAATGGACCATTCCGAGTTTAAATGCCAGGGAGAGGGTACGATTAGGGTCCATTCTATAGAATATTAAAAAATATCAAAAAGGCAAGTAAGCTATAATGGCCTCCAGTACGGCCCCTAAAGTTAAAAGTGAGAGAATTTAAGGTTATTATAACAGAACACGTGGTCGAGTCCGGCCTCCAAATATGTAATCACCCCAAAGACAGAAAAATTCTGTCCGATACCATCGATAGACGTCAATCGAAACCGATGACTATTATCCAAACCCAAACCTTGAATAGCCTGAAGAAACTTCAGAAATGGCTCCTCCAAATTTATCTGTAGAAGAAACCGAAAATTCTCCTAGTTCCCATATATTTAACGGATCCTAGTTCGTGGACAAAATTTAGTCCAAATCCCAAGGTATGATCGATTTGTCCCTATCGTCCCGTAGTATCGAATTAGGATTATTTTTATACCTTTTGTCGCCTTATAAAAAGGTGATATATAAATTGGTTCTGAGTTCGAATCCCAGCAAGGATCAAGTTTTTTTCTTCTCTTAATCCGACTTGATGGTTCCGTCTTTGGGGGGGGATTATATGTAGGAGGCCGGACTCGCCCACGTGATTCCGTTATAATAACCTTAAATTCTCTCACTTTAAAATTTATGGCTCATTTTGGACGCCATTTTAGTTTACAAGGTGGGCCCAAATCCCATTTGACATGACTCACGTTTGAACTGTAGAGTTTTATATGGAATTTGATCATAAACTACTAAAAAAAATAATGAAATATAGTAAATTGGAAATCAGTAAACCCAGTGTCTTGTCGTTGATAAAGGATGACGACGGATAATAGGCAGGCCATATTGGTTATGTAACGACAAAGGGTGGGTTTGTTGGCGGGAAAGACTTCGAAGTACCGTAAATGATTGACGTGCGAATGGTCAAGCACCAGGCAACATACGGATAGAATAAAGTTAAGGGCCGCGAGAGAGACGGATATTAGCCTAACATTCGTTTTGAAGGGACTCTTATGGAGGTAAAGCGGGGGGAGGGGAAGAGTATTAGCGGAAGTGAAAAAAAAGGTAAAGTATATCAAGAAAAAAAAATGATCCAAAAATGTTACAACGAATTAATTCTACAAAAAAATTAAATTTACGCCGTCCGCGATGCGCGTCGTAGAATCGTCTGTATGAGGTAAAAGCGATTGGTCGGCTTTGATCTTTTTGTTCAGAAAATGTTGGCACTTGCGGCAGAGAGGGTACACGCGTTCCAGATTGTCGCGAAGAGTCGCGTGCTCATCTTCGTAATTTCTCTTTTAAATCACGATATATTTTTTTTTGATAAAGTTATCTATATAAAATAAACGTATTTACGACCAGCTAATCAAATTCGAGATAGAAAAAAAAAAGGAAATGGAAAAACGGAATTTAATAAATTCAGAGGAAGATGTGAGCAAGATCTCCTGTTGAGAGTCAAGGTCAGTTGGATTTTAAAGAATATGAGTTAGGATCCAATTTTTTTCGGATCCATATTCAGTCCCGAAGTGAAGAGGTAAACCGAACCGGTTTAGAAGGCGTCATAATGCTATTTTTTTTTTAAAAAAATCTTTGATTTCTTAGAAATCAAATGAATAAGTTACTTTATCCCTCAAAAGCCGGTCCGGAGAGGAGTCAATCTTTTTCAAATGTTTTTCGGATAGTTAAGCGGTCTAAACCATTTTTGGTTGATTTATTACTATAGCCCTATTTATGATATTTTGAAGGAAATCGGGAGAACCGATAAACTCTTTATTCGAGTCCGGTCTTGATTAATTAATTTCTGAACTGTCCGTGCCCAACCGATCCACATCCGGTAGGATCGGACAGTTCCTTGTCGGTTTCTCGTAAAAATATTATGGTCACCTTATTTCGAGGAGAGAAATTGTTCAAGCAAGATATCTTGTGGTTTTCGTTCGCGTTACAAGTATCGCACAGACCGTTAGAAAATCTATCGCCGCTATTAAAAGCGTTACATTCGGCGTAACGTTTCCGCGTATTCGAGGTAGAATAATGTTGAGCCCTTATGAGCCTATTATAGCCTCCATCCTAGCAAAATATAATGACGGGGAAAAAAATAAATAAGGTTTGTATATTAGCAAACGAAGCGGATACTTCGGGAAAACTATATAAATAAAATAATCCATTTCCGGAGGAAAGGTTTAAAAAAAAGAGAAATAGGAATGAATGAGAAAAACCATCACTGAGAGGGGATAGTCTAGTAAGGAGTTGATGATGCAATTGTGTTATTTATATTTTAGTGGAATATCCTATCATTGAACATATATCGACAGCATCCATTTTTATAATTGAAATCGATATCAAGGGCGGGAGTCATCAGTGTCATTGGCTCGGTTCAAGAGAGCTATGAGCGAGGAAGGTAACCTTCTTTTCGTAAATACTAGAGATCTGGAGAGGTTCGATCCTACAAAGCTGGACTGACCTAGAAGCGCAAGGATTTCAGCTAACAGGGATTTAGCAAAAGGGAAGGGACTTGGGAACGTAAGATTCTACTGCTAGAAGGTGTGGTAATGGTTTTAGGGGCACCTCAGAGCAATACATTTGTGACCATCGATTTTTTTGGAGTGAGTGAACCTGGGGATTTAAAAGTGGAGAGGGTAGACAAATCTATTAGAGAATTAGTTTTTTTAAAAAAATTTGAAGAGCTGAAAGGTATTTTAAAAATGATAAATTAAAGTAGGGATGCAGAATTTGATAAGTTATTTGTCAGAATTTAAACCGCCAGTTGAAAAAGTATGGAAGAAGATTTGATGCGCGGTTCGGGAGTCGTTACTCAGTGGGAGCGTATCTTTATGCTAGGAATTAGCGAAGATGCCGACTGTCCATTATCGACCCCGATCTATAAAGGTACAACACTTGAACAATAAAATTCATAGCCATTTAATCTGCCCACCATTTAATCAATAATGCCTTTATAGTTCATTATACCGTATATACTCGATATTTGTCGCAAGGACACAAATTTATTCAGAACCACCATTCATAGTTTAAACACTCCTCAAAAATAAAAAATGTCTTCAAAGATACTTTTGGACACTTTTTTTTCAAACTCCGCTACTAATAGAGGATCTACAGATCTTCACTATAACTAAAAAATATATTCGATTATGCTTATATAATTTTTCTTTCCCTTCATTTTATCAAATATAGAGATGAGTTCTGAAGAAATTATACATTTCTACTGAGCAGTAGGCAACAAATATTTAGGATAAAATTTATATATGTTTTCTAAGCAGGTGATAGCCGAGAAAAATTAAATGATATATATTTAATAATGTTTTATTGAGAATGTTGAAAGCAAAGACCTGCAGGCCAGGCCATAAACCCGACCTGGGTACACGGGTCGCATCGTATTTTAATCATTTTAAATATTCGGGCCGGGCTTTAAAAAAATATCCGGGCCGGGCCGTATATTTTAAAACCAAATATTTGAAACCGAGATTATTAGCTATAAAATCTTAAATCAATAAAATATATTTTAAAAAAAAATCCGGGCCTGGCCTAGCGAAAAGAATTTCTGGGCAAAAAATCAGGCCTGGCTCACTGCAAGTGGTACCTCTGCAGGTCTTTGGGTCGAAACTAAGATGATTTCAATGAGTCAAGAGTTTGATTCACAAAAAAATTTGGTGAGGTGTTAAAAACCAAAACTCACTTTAAAAAGGAAAAGTTACAAATTTATATGAATAGCCGTAAAATGGGTGGGCCCTTTGGTCAACAAAACGCCATATACATATCAGGTTTTATTAGCATTTGTTGGCGAAGAAGTATAGGTCAAAAAGGGCAAGTTAGATCCGAATCAATTACAGAGAAAGGGTTTTAATATTATACGAAATGAAAGAAAGCCTTCAGCAACAGGAAGGTGGACAAATTTTCGAGGTCCGCTAAATCGGACCTCGAAAATTGGGTAAGAAATTTTTTTTTGGACGGGTCGAGGTTCGGAAATATTTTGTTACAATTTTATAGATAATTTCTTATAATGTATAACATACTATAAAAAAAATAAATAAGGAAGGGTTGGGAAATCAGGAAATTAATTTCATATTCGAGTTTGGTGGAAAAAAAATTTGTATCCTTTAGGTCTCTAGTGTACGTAGAATGGATAGTTAGAATATTCTATTCTATTCGAAAAGTCAAATCAATTTGCATGCGAATACAAATGAAGAAAAAAAAAATGTGGCAAGAAAACTCCGAGAAACTTGTTTCAAAAAAAAAAAAAAATTAGATTATTTCATTATATTTTTTTTTTATCATGTTATCTATATATATATATTATATATATATATATGTTTAAAAAAAATTTAAGTATAATTTTACATTTTATGTATTTGATATTGATTTTAAAAAAAAATATTGCCATTTTGTATATAACATATTCTTAAGTTATCCGATAATTTTCTAGAAGAATTCAAGAGAGATAATTATCAGAAATATTTTTAAAAAAAAATTTCAAAATTCAAACAAAAAAAATTAACCTGGGCGGAAATCGGGTTATAAATAAGACCTGTGCGCCGCCGATCGAACACTCGACCACGCCGACGCTAAAAAAGCGTGGCGGCTAATTATTTGTCGGCGCGATATAATATATATTTTTTTAAAAAAATCCTTAAATATTATTTGGCATAAAAATATCTGATTTTTGTAACAAAGAATGATATGTTATTATTAGGATAGTAATTTAGAAAAGGGTATCGATATTGAAACATTTAGTGTTTGCAAATGTCCGGTCCAAGTCGGTCCCATCATGCTCTTGGGTCCCATGGGACGATCCGGTCCCATAACACGGTCCTATGGTCCGGTCCGACCGATTAAAAAGATAAAAGTTTACTATGCTATTAATCGTTTTTTAGTTAATGTGCCATGTACATGAACACATATTTAATGCCTAACACTTTATAATATCTTCATTCACCTTCAGAGTTGTACGAAAGATCTTCTTTGAAGATTTTTGAGCGAGATCTAGCTCAAAAATTTGAGCAAGAAAGATCTTTGAAGATCGTAAAATTTGAAGATCTTTTATTTTTTTAAAAATTTTGTGTAACGATCTTCAAAGATCTTCATGATATTTATTTTTTTACCCCTTTATTAAAAGCCCAGATGTTTTTGAATTTTATTAATATATTATTTCTTTTATGTTTTATGCCTCTCCTCCTGCCTTGATGAAAGAAAAAAATATTATTTATTTTTTAAGCATGTTAAATTAAAATATAAATTCAATAATAAAGATGCACCGACAATCTTCATAATCGTATTTTATAAAAAAAGTTTTACCACAGAAGGGTAAAAATTTAATTTATTATATTATTAATAAAATGTTAAATTCAGAAAAGCGATAATTTTTCTAATCGTTATTTTTACATAAATGGGTAAAAATTAATATTGTAAAAAAAATTTAAGTTAAAATTTAAATGAAGATGTATTGTAATTTAATTTGTAACACAAAAAATTGACAATCGTCATAATCGTTTTACTTAACTTTTTTGATTTTTTTTTACGCAAACAGGTTAAAATTTTTTTTATTTAGATGTAAAATTAAAATTTTAATAAAGATATACCATAGAAATGTGACATTTGTCATATTCGTTTTTATTTAACTTTTTTGATTTTTTTTGACGCAAGGTTAAAATTTATATTACTAAGATGTAAAATTAAAATAAAGATTGACCATAGAAAAGTGACAGTCATAATGTTATTATAATACATTTTTGAACCTTTTTAGATATAATATAGAAAACTGATAATTGTCATATGTAATATTTTAAAATTTTTATAAAATTTAAACAAGCATAAAACGGATATTTTGACAATTATTGATTATTTCAAAATTATTGAAAAAAATATATATATTGTTAACCAGTTTTATTTTCAGAACGGTGCCACCCCATCTAATTTTAAAAAATAAACGTCCCAAATCTAATTTTTCGAGAAAAAATGTTGGCTTAGTATGTTTCTTAAATTTTTGGCTTTATTATTAGATTACAAAATATTTAAAAAAGATGCCTTCTAAGTTCTAACTTCTTTATTTGAGCATTATTTAATATTAAGTAAGAGTCGTGCTTTATCTATTTACAACGACCAAGATTTTCAGGGCAATAAGATATAGGTAAAATAAGTCAAGTCCAAATTTTTTAAATATATTTATTGGTTAATTTTCTTAGTTGGGCTTGGGTCGAAATATCTTAGTTTTTGGTAAGATTTTTGGTCAAGAAATTAAACCAGACCCAACTCATTCAAATGGATCGACTTATTATTTTTTTATTCTGAAAATATTGTATATTTTTTTATTTTACTCTAATGTATATATTTAATTTTTTTAAGTAACGAGTAGCCCGTTACTTTTTGAAAAGGTAACGAGTATACCTAATTTTTTTACTTAATCACGTTTCCTCACACTTCACGATTTTTTCACGTTTTTTGAGTAAATTAAAATAATCACACTTAGTCTCATACTTTTTCTCACGTTTTTAAATATTTTCAAAAATATTTTTAAATTATTTTAAAATATTTTTAAAAACAAATAATTTTATTTTTTTTCTCTTTAGCTTTCACCTTTTCTGGTGGTAAGCTCCTTCAACATCTCTCTCCACTTTATGTTATTAATACAATCTCTTTTATCTAATTTATACTTCTTTATATTGGCTCTAACTTTATGGCCCCATTGAAGTTTTGGCCTTCCTCTTTAAGTTTGCCCATCACTTCCAAACTCTTAACTTTATTTCCTATGTAGTTCATAGGCCTTCTCATTGTGTGCCCATACCACCTAAGTCTATTTAACATTAACTTAGTCTTAATGGGCACTACCTTTAAACTACTTAGTATTCTTGTACTGCGCACTTTATCCTTTCTTGTTACCCCAGCAA
The DNA here is from genome assembly GCF_954871325.1 of Gordionus sp. m RMFG-2023. Taxonomy (NCBI): domain Eukaryota; kingdom Metazoa; phylum Nematomorpha; class Gordioida; order Chordodea; family Parachordodidae; genus Gordionus; species Gordionus sp. m RMFG-2023. The sequence continues at coordinate 51,694,128 of NC_088777.1, forward strand.
TCATCCTCAGCATTCTCATCTCCATGGTTTGTAGACTTCTCTCGTCTGATTCTTTGGTTGGCCATGTTTCCGAACTATATAGAATAGTTGGTTGTATTATGGAACTGTAAATTTTTCCCTTTAATTTGTGTGGGATTCTTTTATCAAATAGCACTCCAGATAAAGATTTCCACTTTAACCACCCTTGTCGGAAATTACATGATTATTTAAAAAATAAAATATTTTTCCTTCCCTCCTTAATCTTATTCTTTATCTCTTTTTCTATTGTGCTGTTTGTTTGTATAGTGGAGCCCAAATATTTGCAGCTTTCAATTGCCGATATCTGCCATTCATTTATATCAATACTCTCTGTTTCATCTCCTCCTATCACCATATACTCCGTCTTTTCTCTATTTACTTTTAATCGTGCGTTTCTAGGATATTTATCAAACTCAATAGTCTTTCTTTCATTTCATCCTTAGATTCGGCAAGTATCACAATATCATCTGCAAATATCATATTCCACGGGACTGTTTGAGGTATAGACTGTGCTAATACATCTATTACTGTAATGAAGAGAAGTGGGCTGAGAGCCGACCCTTGATGAACTCCTTCGGCTATTGTGAAGCCTGCTGAAGTACCTGATATCCTGTATTATTCTTATATATTTTTCGGGAACATTTTTGTGGCGTAGCGCCCACCAGATAAGTTTTCTTGGGATTCTATCAAAGGCCTTTTCTAGATCGAGAAAGACCATGTGTAGCTTTTTGTTCTTTTCCCTGTATTTTTCACTCATTTGCCTAATTGCGTGGATAGCATCGGTTGTTGATCTTCCAGGCATAAAGCCGCCAAACTGAGTCTCTCCTATTTCGATTATATCTCTTAATCTTTTTCTAATATTTTTTCGTATAGTTTTAGACAGTATGACATTAGTTTTATGCCCCTGTAATTTTGACAATTATGTGGATCCCCTTTATTTTTGAAGATAGGAACTAGATAGCTCTGCCTCCATTTTTGGGGAACCTCTTCATTTCCAAGTATCTTATTGTATAGATTTGTGAGGAGATGTATTCCATCATCTCCTAGTGCTTTAAGGCTTTCTATTGGAATATCGTCTGGACCCCTAGCTTTGTTGTTTTTCATATGCTTGAGGCATGTGATTATTTCTTGTTCTGTTATAGGTTGTACAAGGTTTTGATATGAGGAGTGTTCGTCTAGATGTAGTGTGTGGGGATTAAAGTTGAGAAGCTCCTGAAAATATTCTTTCCATCTATTCATTATTTCTTTTTCCTTCATCATCAATTTCCCATCTTTATTTTTGATTACTTTCGGAGCTCCGTTTATATCCCTAGAGTTCTTTTCTCGCTGTTTGGCTAATCTGTATATTTTATTTTGCCCTCCTTTGGTATGTAGATCTTCGTACATGTCATCGTATGCCATAGATTTGGTTCTAGCCACCGCTTTTGTAGCTAATCTCTTGGATTTTTTGTATCTTGTCTTGTCATCTGCGTTTTTGGATTTGTACCATATTTTATATAGGGCTTTTTTCTCCTTTATAGTGGTTTGTACCTCTTCATTCCACCACCATAGTTCTTTGTATGATTTGTTGCCTCCCCTTGTCAAGCCTAGTGTCGATTTGGCAGTGTCTATTAATCTGGATGAAAGGTCTGTCCACATTTTTTCACTGACTTGTGAGGAATCGATTGTTTCAATATTTGCATTGATTGCATAGTCATCTGTCATTGTTTTTAATTTAACCCATTTGATGCATGGTTCCAGTTCTATCTTGTTTTGAGTGGATTTATTTGAGATGCGTAAATCCATGGCTAGTAGCTTGTGTTGTGCGGCGATATCTTCTCTTTGAATGACTTTGCAGTCTATTACTTCTTAAAATCTTCTGCGAGAGATTAAATAATCTAATGACTCTTTTATCCTATAGTAGGTGTTGGTTAAGGCAAGGTCGAAGGCTTGCGCAAATTTCAATACGTTCTCTCCTTCATCATTTCTTTCTCCATATCCAAAACCACCATTATGCCTTTTGTAGCTATCTCTTGCTTTCCCCACATGCGCATTTAAGTCACCACCAATTATGACTAGGTCCTCCTTAGGGATTTCCATTACAGCTTCATCGAGGATAGCTCTAAAATCATCTTTCTCTTCTTCTTTGCAACCCGTTTGAGGAGCATATAATGAAAGGATGTATAGTATTGATTGACCAATGCAGAGTTTTATCTTCATTAGTCTATCAGAGATCCTGTTGACTTCTACAACTGAGGAGGTTAGATCTTGACTGAGGATGATGCCGACACCGTTCTTATTGCTAACAATTCCATTATAGTACAATTTATACCCATCTCCAATCATCAAAGTCTTCTGTCCTTTCCATTTCGTCTCTTGAATGCACGCTATATCAACTTTTCTCTTGTTCAACATTAATGCCAATTCTCTCATCTTACCTTTAAGCGTCCCAATATTCAAACTTGCTAATCTCATTTTCTTTGCTTTGACCTTTACTTTACTTTTCACAGGATGGAGGTCTACACCCTGCGCGTCGCATGGAGGGAACGCCCTAGATTTCATATTCATATTTTCATTTGTGTCCTTCATTTTGTTTATTAAACAGGTATCCTTAGCACCCGGCTGTCCAGGCCTGTCGGTGACCGGGTGTCTTCTCAAGCTCCGAAATTCATCATACCATATGTCTTTACACACCAGTCATCGAAGAAAAACTTGAAAGTTTTTATGGTTCTTACCAGGATTGAACCTGCGTCCTTGTTCATACTCGTGTTTCCAGGCGTACATCAAAATTTTAAATTAATTTTATTTTAAAATATTTTAAAAAAATTGTCGTATAATAGTCCAGCTAACCAATCATATTCATTGATCAATTACCCACAACCCATATTCAATTTAAAGAAAGTTTATCATCAAATAATATGAATTAAATAACTATATATTATGGATTTTATAAATCTAAGATTAAAACTCGTAAACTTAATCATTAATTAAATTTTTTTCTTTATTAAATAAAATAAATTTTTTAAATTATAATTATGAAAAAAAATTCTGTAATTTCTAATTTTTTTTTCATTTGACAACGACAATATTTTTGCCACATGCAGCTCATGCCATAAAAAGCTCAAATCAATTCCATGTAAGATTTTAAATATATTTTATTTTTATTATCATCCAAAACAAACAAAGAAATCAATTTTTTATAAAACAAAAATATATTATTATAATATATAATAATACTATAAAAAAAAGAACGGAGATGGTGTGGCGCAGGGAAACAAAAATGAAAAAGGGACGTAAGTGTTGTTTAGGATAGCTCTTTGGCTAGAAGACTACCATTATTATTGGTTTTTCTTTTTAAAGTTACAACTACCAAATTTTTATATTTTCGTCATTTAAATTTTAGAACAATTAGGGTGTGTAACGTAATCTATATTTAAGCTAATAAAGACTTTGGCCAATTTAAAATTTTTGCAAATTTCTGGCTATACCTGTAGAAAAATATCTTCACAAGTAATTTTTTTTTCCTAGTCCGTTGTTCTCGCCCAACCCTCATTAGTTATTCAAACAAAATCTTATGAATTAAAGGACAATTAAAAAGAGGCTTATAATTTTTCTTCTATTTTTATAGTCATTCACCAAACCTAGTTAACAAATGATTTATAGCGAAATTAAAATTAATTCGATACCGAATATATATACTTTTATAACAACCTCCAATTGTTTTATTTTACAGCCTACCTAGTTTAAAAATGATTTAATAACCTTATAATTCAAATATATTTGCATTTTACAGCTAATCTTACAAGACATATTTTAAGTCAACATCCTAATATTGCAGCTAATTTGAAATCAGATGAAGTTAACATTTGTGATACGTCAACAGCAAGTTAGCAGTCAAACGAGAAGACAACCCAAACAATTAAAATCTCATGAGCAAATCGAAAGTATTTTATTGCATACATTAAACAATAAATCACTATAATATAATCAACTTTTTGTTGTTAAATCGTAGAATTTAATTTTTTAAAATAATTTTTAACTCGGGTTTAATTTATTTTTAAGGAATCTAGGAAAATAATTCCCCGTGAAGAAAAAAATCCCTGGAAGATTACTCCCCTGAAAATAATTCCCCTGAAAAAAAAATCCCACAGAAAATAATTTCCATATTTTTTGATCCCTATATAATATTAAATTATTTTTAGAAAATTAACAAAATAGTAAAAAAAAAAACCATTTTTAAAATAAGCCCTTGTAATCATTGATTTGGATATATACTTTTTTAAAAATTTATAATCAGATATAAATTTTAAAATCAATAGTATTGTATTAAATTAACATAAAAAAACATCCATTTTGTTATTTTTAACCGGGATTCAGACTGATACAAACGTACGGAACAGAATAGTAATCTGTTATTCTTATTTAATGTTATATAAATCATTTTTACCTTAGTGGCGTTTAGGTTGGAAATACCCTCCCCCCTCTTCATGGTAAATATTAGAAACCTGCAGAGGTGCCATTTGTACGGCCAAGTCCAGCCTGGATTTTATATTTTCAGACCCGGCCTGGACCGGCTTTGTTTAAAAAAAAATTTTCAGGCCCGGCCCTTATTTTTAAAAAATATATTCTATTTATTTTTGATTTTTATGGCTAATAATGACGATTTCATATATTTGGGTGTTTTTTTTAAAAAAAAAAATTTCTGGCCCGGCCCAGGTATATTTAAAAAAATTAAAATACGGCCCAAGCTTAGGGTCGGGCCTGCAGGTCTCTGGTAAATATAATATGGTTAATTAATATTAATTATTGAAATCTAGATAAAAAGTAGATTATGGATATGATATCCCTCTTTCTAGGAAAAAAATTTGTTTTCAATTTTTTTTTTTTCAATTTTAAATTGAATTAAAACTATAATTTTCATCTATTCTATAAAAATCTATCTGATTGATTACCAAATAAAATATAAAAGGTATTTTTGAATCTGATTTGACCTGAAAGTTCAATTTTGCAGGGTTCTAAAATAATTATTAATTTTAAATATCTTATTATTTTTTTAAAAAATAAATAAGGTATACGAATCGGTTGTGGGATTAATTGCCATTAACAACATGCCAATTAATTTAGTAACATATGAATCATTCAGGCTATTATTAGATCCAATAGTCCAATCATTGAATATGACTATAAACAAACATATCGTAATTGATAAAATAAAATATGCTGCGTCAGAAATAAGATGCCAGATAATGCAACAACTAAAAAATAAGCTCATTTCTTTGAAGATAGATACTGCCACAAGATTTCAAAAATCAGTGTTGGGGGTTAATGCCCATATTATTATGGATGATAAGATCGAAATTCGAACTTTGGGCATGTTAGAAATTGTAAAGGCGCACACGGCGTCTAATTTAAAGGAAGGAATAGATAATTTATTAAAACAGTATAATATATGTTTGAGCCAAATATACAGTATAACAGTTGACAATGGTGCTAATATGGTTAAAACCGTTGAAATGATAGCCGAAGAACAGCTAATTACTCATCTTGATCTTTATGAAGATGCCTTCTCAGAAAATTTGTCCCAAATGAATGATAATGAGTCTTCATCGCAAATAATTAACGATTCTCTAAATGATAAAGAGATCGCCCAGGAAAATGACAACCCTATTTCAAATATAAATGATAGTGATTCGTCTGAGGAGTATATTATACATAATCAAAATCAAGATGATCTACAACACGATGATGAAAAGATGAAATAAATGATGACTTGGAAAATTTAATAAATGATCTAAGAAAATCATTTAAGCTGATTTGTGTGCGTTGTTGTGCCCATACAATTTAATTAGGGGTTAATGATTTTATAAAAAAATTTATTAAGGAGGACCTAGATGAAATAAAATCGATTCTTAAATTATTTAAATCACAAAATATAAAAATTTCAACGGTTTTAACCATATTAGCACCATTGTCAACTGTTATACTGTATATTTGGCTCAAACATATATCATACTGTTTTAATAAATTATCTATTTCTTCCTTTAAATTAGACGCCGTGTGCGCCTTTACAATTTCTAACATACCCAAAGTTCGAATTTCGATCTTATCATCCATAATAAATTGGGCATTAACCCCCAACACTGATTTTTGAAATCTTGTGGCAGTATCTATCTTCAAAGAAATGAGCTTATTTTTTAGTTGTTGCATTATCTGGCATCTTATTTCTGACGCAGCATATTTTATTTTATCAATTACGATATGTTTGTTTATAGTCATATTCAACGATTGGACTATTGGATCTAATAATAGCCTGAATGATTCATATGTTACTAAATTAATTGGCAAGTTGTTAATGGCAATTAATCCCACAACCGATTCGTTAACCTAATTTATTTTTTAAAAAAATAATAAGATATTTAAAATTAATAATTATTTTAGAACCCTGCAAAATTCAACTTTCAGGTCAAATCAGATTCAAAAAATACCTTTTATATTTTAATTGGGATTCAATCAGATTTTTTTTACTCTGAACGTAATCTATCACGAAAAAAACAAAAATAAACAAATAATGGCGACGTGCCGAAACAAAAACTATAGGAATACTAAACATCCGGTTTTCGCCATTATTTAGTGCTTAATTAGTATATTTAAATTCCGTAATTTATTTTGTTAACCGTCATATGAAAAAATTGTAAGACGCTAAAGAAATTTTTAGGGGTCATATATTTTGATGCAATCTACAACTCCCGATAATGCTGTCGGCGAACCAGTCTAGTTATAAATATTTAGAAATGAGAAGGGGAGGAGTAAAAAATAAATATAATAATATAATATTGAATCCGCAAGATGGCGTTTATTGTTAAATATTTATAATAGCAACAAACAACTAATAAACTTTGGATCCATTTTGAAAAATTAAACATTATTATTATTATAGTAATTATTAATTATATACTTTCATATCAAAAATCATAAAATTTAGATAATGAATTTATTTTACTTTGGTAAAATAAATTAAAATAATTTAAAATTAAAAATAATAATAATATTGTACTGATAAATAAAATTAAAATACTGGGAGAAAATATATATCTGTTATTGGGATATGGAATCGTGGGATTTTAAATCTTTGAGCCTAATTCTATTTAATATAATAGGGTTCGGGCCTAATATTTTTATTTAAATATATCTAAATTTATCAATTTTATATTGAATTTTTTATGTAAAATAAAAATATTTGATTTTATCTATTGAAACTAAAAGACATATAACATATGTCGTTTATTTTGAGTAATTATAAAAATTAATTTCTATATTTAAACAAAAAATTCGGGCCGGGCCGGGCTTGAAAAATTCGATACTAATTTCTACCCTTTGTAAAATTTCAGCAAATTTCCTCTATAAACCGTTAGAACCATATTTTCCGTTTATTTTTTTTTCCAAATATTATATTTAATAGAACTATAAACTGTTTCAGCACAATATGATGAACACAATATTTTTCGCAAAAGCATTTTCGCCAAACTTGTATTTTGGAAAATCCTCCAAAGATTAATAATATTTTAGGTAACTAGTGGCAGGATAAAAATATCTGAAGCAAGGCGTAACAACAAGATATTGATACGAGAATGGAATACAAAGGCATAAGATGCTATAAGACTTTTTTTTTGTTCTTTTACAATCTCGTTGAAAAGAACTGAAAAAAATGGTATCCATTGGGAAAGAATAGGTTTAACAAAAACACTGACAGATTATTTGGAGCCGTATAAAAATGAAACTAATCTTCTTGAAGAGAGAATTGAGGCCTACATACAGAAAGTTCTTTTATGGTATGAAAATTTAATATTTTGGGATTTATGCATATTATTATCTTTATTTATATAAAAATTAAAAAAATTAGGTGTAATCATCATCTTCTACATGAGCATAATCAAATAAATAATGGATAAATGGAGAGAAAAACGAATTGCGAGAAATCCATATGCTCCATAAAATTTCAACATTTTTAAAATACCAGGGTTCTGACAAATGAGGATGGTTTTCGTTGGAAGATAACTAATGAAGCCAAAAAAAACATACTGAAAACAATGTTGGATTTGATTTGCAATAGAATATTATAACATCGACGTGGAAGAAAATCTTGATTTTACCCAAAGCAAAGAAAATCCGATTTAACGGTTATTAATCAATTATAAAAAATTCGCTCGGCTACTTATTAAACGCGATGTTCGAAAATAAATAACATCCGTCGTCAAAATTCAAAACCCCAACAGATAGGAGGATGGATGAGGTTATTACAGATGGAGAAATACCCTACCCAATGACATAACAAAATAATTTTAAATTTATAATTATTGGATATGATTTTAATTAAAGGATCTCACTCGAGAAATAGGGATACACTTCAGACTGATATCCTAACGTGGAAACGATACGCTCAAGATTTGCCAAGGCTATTAAGATTAGAAGTTAAAAAAATATTGACAATTCCTGAAATCACGAGGATTTAGCCATTGCTGGAAGGCTTTTTTTTAGAATAAAGAATGAACGTGTTTGAAATCCAGCAAATGTAGATTCATTATATTTATTTTTGCATTTATAATTACATAATAATATCAATTTTTTTCCATAAATATTTTTTATTTGATCAAATAAATTATCCATAATTTAAAATTGAATATAAATTATAAAAAAAATTTTTTTGTAGAGGTGTAAATGCTGAAATTTTTTTTTTTTATAGATGATTAAAAAAAAAATTGAAAGAATGGGCTATTAATTAAATTTTACAATAGCGGTCTTGGGGTTAAAAATTTTTCTTTATAAATAATGGGTTAACGGGTAAAAATTTTAGAACTAAGCGTGAGGGTTAAATTTTTTTTTTTAAGATATTGGGCGAGCCTTTGGTCCAAAAAGCCCGCAATGCAGATATAGATATTAGTTTCTAAAAATATTGTAAATTTTTTTTTTTGGTAAAATTGTTCAATGTATACTGTAATTTTAGTTGGAAAAGGAGTAACAATTTGTACTTTAAGATGTACATGAAAAATATTTATATGTTTAAATAAAAGAGGAAACTATTAGGTCTTTATTTTAAAATAAAATTTTATTATAAAATATTTGGAAAAGAAAATTATTAAAAAGAAAAAGTCTAATCGATATAACCCTGGGCGAAATCGGGTTTTAAAATAATTAGAATTAAAAAAAATATATAATTCTATAATATTACGCACGCAAGATGGCGTTTATTGATAGCTAGTAATATTGATAAATTTAAAATTAATATATTATTCCACACACAACTAATAAACTTTGCATCGATTTTGAAAAAATTAATTATTACTACTTTAGTAATTTATTAATTACAAAAATCATTAAAATTTAGATATAATTAAATATAATAAATGAATTTATTATAACAATAATTTATAATAAAAACTACGTATAAATAAAAAATAATATTGGAATCATGGGATTTTAGATCCTTTACCGAGATTAAAAATTTTTTTTTAAATCCGATTCAGCCGGAAATGTATTTTTTAGCATCTGTAGAGTATTTTGCCCTTATAAAGGTTCAGCAAATTTCCGCTATAAACGTTTTGGTGAATTTTTTATTCAGGAAGTTCTAAAGTTCATGGTCAAATTGTTTGAAAATTTACAATCTTCAGAATTATTAAAATTTAAAAGATTCCGAATAGTGTTGTTAAGCGGCTCGTTTTGAGCCGATTTTTAAAAACGGCTAACTCACTATTTCATCCAGAATAATTTAACTCAAGCCTGAAGATTTTGTTTGTAGAAGGAACAAAGGTTTGGACATCTATTAGCGAAATCTCAAGGCTTAGGCTATATTTTTCAGGCTAAAATATTGAGTTAGCCGTTTTTAAAAATCGGCTCAAAATGAGCCGTTGTTTAACAACACTAATTCCGAATACCCGTGTATTTATTCCATATCCCAATGCGATCTATATATTCGGTGGTAAATATATTCGGACACCGGGATACATTTACTAAAAATTTTATAACCGAACCCGATACTGATATACAGGATTGTTACATTTGAATATTTATTATTGTAAGATAATATTTAAAGGTCACCCTATATTTGTATATTATATTATTCCGACATGTAATATTATATTATCGAGGTTAATCAAATTGCATATTATTAGAAGTTAAATTGGATAATTATATATATGTATATATACCATAAGAATTACAAATAAAAGTATTATAGTTTTTTTTAAAAAACTTAATCGATATAATAAGGATTCGCTAGCAGGAATTTTCAATTCAAGATGGAAGGGTGGGGAGAGGGGTTAACTGTTTTGGAATGGATTTTTTTTTTAACTCCAACCCTAGAGATTGGTTTTAGATAATTGGTTATTGGTTCTATCGGGGGATCGAACAAGAGAAAAATATATGTATCATAATAATGTGAATAAAGTTTATTTTTACATTTAATTATTGTATGTAAGAATAGATTGAATTTATAGAGTATAAGACAAAAATTTTATTGTATCGAAAAATACGTCAATTAAAAAAAAACTCAACAATCAATCAATAAGTTCATTTTTTATTTATTTTCCCTTCTCCATTCTCTTCATTATCAATTTTAATTATAAAAAAAAATTTCGCGATGGCAAATTGGAGCGAACAGTTCTTCCGTAAATCACGTGATTTCCCCTGTTAAAAGTTCTAAAATCAAAAATAACGCGGTAGAGGGCTTAATTAGACATAAAAACATGGGTAACCAAAGTAGCAAGGTAAGCCTCATTTTTATTTTTCTTATGAATAATTGGTTGGTAAATTTGAATAACTAAACCGTCACCCCTTTCTCCGCCCGCCATCTTGCCCCCTCCCCCCAACCAAAAAAACTTTATCTACCGGAAATTTAAATCATGATTGGCGGGCTCATTGGTTAGTTTTATTTTAAGGGAGAAATAATTCGCCCGAAAATAAAACCGTAATTATTCGTCTTCGAATAAAACGCGCTACGATATTCGAACCTACATCTCCATTCCATTAACATAGTTTATTCCAAAAATTAGCCTCTCCCATATAAACGCCGATTAGAACTCCGCTGATTTCATTTTATTAGCGTTAATTTTTAAAACCGAATTTGGCCGGATATTATTCGGACCGACCTGAGACCGGTTTTGGGTTGGCTTGCACGGCCTCACGTCAGATTGAAATTTTTATAAGCAAAATGTTAAACGTAACCTAGGATACATCCAAAGAGGATGGCCCAAATTACAATTACGATGGCGACGATGATTTTAAAGGAAATTATTCAGAGGCGGCTAGCGCGGGGAACGGGAAGTCGAGTTGGTCCGACAAATTATCGCTGGTGGCCTCGGGCAAGGCGAGACGGGAAAAGAAATTGAAGGAATGGATGGAACACGCCAGAGCGGACTTTGAGATCAAATGGGAAGCCTATTCCCAGGGCGGACCTGGCAGTCAAAGGCGATTGTCTTACATGAAGTACAGCAGTAACGTTACAGCGCTGGTGGATGAGCATTACAATAAAGTGGAATCAGGAGGGGGTTCAAAAGGGTTACATGTTTCCGTGGGTACATTTGAGATAAATTTGCCTTTATAAAAAAAAACAATCTCTCCTGGAACGCCCATATTTCTAATTAGGAAAGGGTTTATCAAACCAGTGAGAAGATATTAGAAAAATTTTAGAAAAGGGTGTTAGGTCCGTTCTTTGCAAATGGTCTTCGATTAGGACCGTTAAATTTTTTTTAAATGCCAAATATTTTATATATTTTTTAAACATTAATAATTAATGGGTTGGCAATTCTTTTTTTTTTAATTTTATTTTTTTGTTGTCTAAATAGAAATTGAAATGGTTAAAATATTTTCCTAAATATTAATAGTCACCTTATCCTTATTTATTTATCTTGATTCTAGACCCCATGAGGTCGCTTGCCTCTACTATTTAAAATTCCTACAAAATGACCACCAAAATGTTCACTTAATGGAACAAATGTGCACTTTTAAAAAAACAACCAAAGGAAAATGAGCAAAAAAGTTATGACAAAATATTTAATAGTTCCTGATTCATTTGTGATCCCAGGACTGAATATAGGTGTTTTAAGATTTTAGCTTATCGGGTTTTTAACTTAAATGTCGGTGCGCTTTGGACCAGTTTTTTTGACCTTCACTGTATAGGACCTTAGGTGAGAGAGAAATCGATAAAATTTGAATAACTAAACTTTTCTGAAACCCGGAAAAATAAATAATTGATTGTCACCATGTCAGTTAACCGTTCGCCTCTTAGAAGCCCCAAGTAGCGTCATTTGGCGGTTTTTGTCATTTTATTTATGTATTAGAGATAACTTTTGCGATTTCCCATAAATACATCTTCGAATTTCGTAACTTTACAATTTAGAACCACCAAAATAGATATTTCTACCTATAAAAACCAGTGCCATCATTTGGCGGGAAAAGCCACTTTGGTTCAAATTTGTTTATAAATAAAAAAAATAAACGCCAAATTATTCATTTTTTTTTATAAAAAAATGAATTCCTCTGCAATATAAAATATTTTGGACAAATAAATTCTTCTTTTTTTTTATAATTTCCCTATAAAAATAAATTTCTTTTAGAAACGACAAGATATGTACAAAATGTATAATCGCTTCCGATTAATCGCGGAGATAATATACGCACTCAAAATTAAGAAAGGCGATTTATATTTCATTGAATATATATGTCTCACCGAGGCAGATAAATTTTCTTAATTCAGAACCGGGATAAGTATCCCGCGACTTTTTTCAGTTACTTTGAGGTATTCTTCCTTAATAGTTCACTAAATATCCCGAGTACAGATTAATCAATATCCGCATTTGTATTATTTAGATCGAACGAGATTATCTTCAACAGATGTCTGCAAGTCGGAGTAAATAAATAAAATTAAATTTATAAATCTAGGCTTAGGATATACAAAAAATAATTATGAACAACAAATCTCTCGGGAAGGGAAAATTTAGGCAAATTTTGTTAGAAAAAAAAAACTCTAATCCAAATATCGCGATTCGATTGGTGCAAAAGAGAGCAATAATCAATTATAATGTAGTAGAGGTCTAGGTAACAAAAAGTCGACATTAATAAAATGATGCGAATGTACAGAAATGCTACAAAGTGAAAAACGCGAAATAAAAAACGTGTCCAAAATATATGGAAACCTATATTTTTTTAAATTCAATAAAAAATATAAATTTTCATAATAAGTGTTCCGTCAATTGACGATTTTTGGTGGTCTCGGGTTAGGGCAAAAATCTTAGCGCTTCCAAGTGGAAAGAAGAGCGAAGTGAGGGTTAAAACATTTTATTATTACCAATTTTTTTTATAATAGTGAAATTGGCAGATTTCGACCTGATCCGTACCCTGGGAGAAGGCTCATTTGGTAGGGTAGTTTTAGGTAGGTATCGGGATCCCAACAGGTACCTCGCCATAAAGATCCAAAACAAGGTGAAGATAGCGAGGATGAAGCAAGCCAAAAGTGTCCTGAACGAGAAGAAGGTTCTTCATTGCATGGGAGATTTCCCTTTCGTGGTCAAACTGTTTTACAGTTTCAAGGATAATTCGTACCTCTACCTGGTGATGGAATACGTGGCGGGCGGGGAACTTTTCACGCACCTCAGGAGGAGCGGTCATTTCAAAGAAGAAATGGCGGCCTTTTACGGGGCGCAGGTTGCGATATTTCTATCCGCCATATTTCTTTTAAAAATTATGTCAATTTTAATATATTTTCATGAATGATGATGCAGTTCCATCCTCCAAAAATGATAAAAAATATCCTCTCCTATCCTTTTTTTTACGATAGTTTTTTTTTCTTTTGCATAAAATATAATATATATTTAAGATGCTATATGAATATTATATTTTCCTTTCCTCCTCCGCTTCCAAAGGTTATCTTAGCACTAGAATACTTGCACAGCGTCGATATAATCTATCGCGACATAAAACCGGAAAACATCTTACTGGATCCCACTAACGGTTACTTAAAGGTCTGTTACCATTTTAAAATCTAGAAAAATAAGAAATATTCTTTCCGAATCGGTTTCATACCTATAAATACTAATATTAAAAACCATCATTTAAAAAGCTCACTGATTTTGGATTCGTTACTAGAATAGGCGTCGGTCGGCGCATGCGCACGTACACTTTTTGCGGAACGCCGGACTACATGGCCCCCGAGATAGTGAGCAACAAAGGTTACGGCAAAGGGGCGGACTGGTGGGCATTAGGGGTGTTAATATATGAAATGTGTGCTGGGTACGCTCCGTTCACGGGCCCGGCCCGACCGGCAAATAATGTAAAAAAACGTATCTTAATTATTTAAGTATGCTCGCAATATATGAGTTAAAATGTTAGTTGACACCTTTCAATCTGGGATAATTAATTTTTTTTTACATTAGACTCCTTAAGATAAACAGGTATACAGGATTATAATCCATCATGAGGTGGGTGTGAAGAGGGGGGGTGGTAAATATTTCAAGAAACATCCTAAAATGGCAGGGGTGTAAATTGGATAACAAGCATAAACAATGAGGATGGGCAAAAAAAATTTAAAAGGAGGGGGGGCTAAAAATAACAACGCTAGCAACGAGAGCGGAAATAGATGTAAAGAAGAAAGGACTAAAGCTAACAAGGAATGACGGGTAAAAGCGGGTGATAAGAAAGATTCAATTTGACAAGAAGGGCGGAAATAGTGTTAAAAAGGACTAAGAATAACTAGGACTGGCAGGTAAAAGATATAAGAGGGGGATTTGTTTAATGGATAAGACTCGTGGCAATGGGAGAGAACTAAGAATAGGTAAGATTGGCAGGTAAACGTCAACGAAAAGGGGGGGGGTAATTAATTTAGCGGTTATTTAAAAAAAAAAAAATGGTAACTCATGTTGACAACAAGAGCGAAAATTGACATGTAAAGGACATACTAATAGAGATAAAAAGTTGGTGAAGAGAGGAGGATTGGTGATTATTTTAAAATAAAATGCGAGGCAGAGATATGGCACATGATCTGATTTCCTCATAGCTTAGGTAATCCCTTCATTCATTTTAAAAAAGGCGACACTAGTCGAAATATCTATGAGTGAAGAAATGGACGAAATTAAGTCATCAAGGGAAGTTTTTCTCTTCAAACTGTCATCCAAACATATGTTTTGTTCATTAGCAACTTACTCATATTTACAAATATTTTCGATTCAAAATAAAAATATTATGAGGTCGAGCCCCAGACGGATTTATTCAAGGCCATCACGAGTGGGCAATATTCTCCATTTCCGTCCCACTTTTCGACGCATCTAAAGGACCTGCTCACGAATTTACTAAGGCTGGAGGTGGTGAGGCGTTACGGTTCGCTGAGCCGAGGAGTTGGGGATATAATGTGTCACGGGTGGTTTGAGGGTACCGGCAAGCCTGGCCCAGCCCTTAAACGCAGCTGGAACGCCATTTGGAGTAGGAGGGCCAAAGCCGATTTCATACCCAAGTCAAAAGGGGCGGGTGACACGTCACAATTTGACCCGTCACTGCGAGAAATCCCCCTAGAGATATCGGACAGGAATGAGTGCAGTGACCTTTTTGCCGAGTTTTGAAGGAAAAAAAGGAGAATATAATCACCAACCAAATGTAAAAGAGAGGAAAGTCACATGGTAGAAAAGAGCCATTAATAAAAAATTCATATGAAAAAGAAGATCAATCATAATTTTTGTAATTAAAGTCTTTTTTTTTGTAACTTATAATGAGTTTTTATTGAAAATACAAACAATTGAAGTAAAGTAATATATGTTTATATACTATATATCTTGATGATATATATACCTAAATTAAATTATACAAATGAGAATTTTTTTTGTATATAATTCGATGAAAAATAACTTAATATTTATGTTTTAAAGTAAATTTTTATTAAAAAATTAATGTTTTAATTTGATTCAATTTTCATAAAAGGTTCATATCATATAGAATTTCACAAACTTCATGTTAAATAACTGAATTTTAAATATATAATATCTAGATAGGGATTGCCCACCAGAATTTTTCACCAAACAACCATATGTCCAAAAACCAATCCAATAGTCAATCTGACTTATTTATGAACTAGAACCAATCAAAATAACTGTAAATTAGGCATATTCAATAAACAAACACAAATAGTATATTAATCGTATTTGATACGTCTAAACGAATCAAATAATTTACTGTTTGTATTCAATTCGGATTATTCGAATAATTCGTTTTTAAATTTCGTTTTTTATTGTGCATCTAAATTTTAAGCATCTGATCATAAACGATAAGAACGTGTTATCAATTAACAGGATGCAAATGCATATGCAAAACTAATTTGTCATATGGTAAATGTTCTTATTAAGATTATAGAAATCTCTAGATTTGTCGGATAGAGAACCTAGCCTTTCTGCCATATATGCAGTGTTGTTAAACGGCTCGTTTTGAGCAAATTAAATTCAGTGTAGTTTAAAACGACCCAATATGGGTCCGATTCTAAAAAAGGCTCAATTAGATTTTAGTCAGAATAATATTATGCAAGCCTAGAGATTTTGCTCATATATGTATTGTTGTTAAACGGCTCGTTTTGAGCCGATTTTTAAAAACGGCTGACTCAATATTTTAGCCAAAAAATATTGCCTAAGCTTCGAGATTTCGATAATATATGTCTAGACCTTTGTTCCTTCTATGAGCAAAATCTTCAGGTTTGCATAACATTTTTCTGGCTAAAATATTGTGTTAGCTGTTTTTAAAAATCGGCTCAAAACGAGCCGTTTAACAACAATACATATATGAGCAAAATCTCTAGGCTTGCATAATATTATTCTGACTAAAATCATAATTGGGCCTTTTTTAGAATCGGACCCATATTGGGTCGCTTTAAACTAGCACTGAATTTAGATTTGTAATGTCAAGCAAATTTTGTTGAGGCAAAGGGTGTTTTTTTCTTACTGATCCCTCTTTGTGCAATGTTTTGATAAAAGAATTATTTTAATAAGAAAAGTCTTTCAGCAGTAAAGATCAAAAAATTTTGAAAATTTGAAATATTTAAATTAACATATGATTCAAATTGAATAACTCTTAATTCAAACAAAATGAATAATTCACTACTTATATGCATTTATTATTCACATTCATTATTATTTGATCTAAATTATATTGGAAACAATTTAATTAGTGTTAAACGGTTCGATTTTTAAAAACAGTCAACTCAATATTTTGACCAAAAAATATTATGCAAGTGTGGAGATGTAGCTCTTAGATGGCAGAAAGGTTTGGACATCTATTAACAAAATCTCAAGGTTTGCAGTAACATTTTTTTGGGGGTAAAATTTTGAGATTAGTTGTTTTTAAAAATCGAGCTGTTTAATAATACTAAAATCACCATTTAACCCAAATTATTTGAAATAGTTCATTTTTGAATAAGCTACTATAAATTAAGGGCAAGATTTCCTTTTCTCATGAAACGGCATGATGCATCATAACTGATGATAATTTATGGTTGCTTAGAACAATTTGTAACCTTATTTTAGATATGCCATGTTTACCTTGAATTTACAGTGGCCCATTTGCGATCACGATTTAAAAGCTGACAGTTTTATATAATCTGTTTGTAAGATCATTTTATCTTTATCAAAATCGTTATTTCCTAGATTATTATTATGTTAATTAAAGATAAAATTAATATTAATAAATGAAAATCTATCTCATTAACAGATTTTAAAAGTTGATCAACTATTAAATCGCCATTACAATCACAGTACTATGAATTTAAGCTGAAGCTGATGACTAGTTGAATATTTTAAATTTCTTTTCTAGTTGCAAATATTATAAGAAACAATCATCATATTTTTAGTTATATTTTCTTATAAAATATTTTGATATTTTTAAAGTTTTATAAATAAATCAAATATAATTATTTACACAATCATAAAAAAGCCTAAAACAATTAAAATATTTGATAAGACAAGTATTTTAAAACTATCACTTAATTTGATTTTTTTTAAAAGAATAGATATGAACCCTGATTAAACCTTTATCAATGGCAGTCATAAATCTAAATGTTAGCCTTTAGGAGTTAAGAGTTTACCAACCCAAATCACCCACAGTAAAATAATTTCAAAATGAAGATATATAAAAATATCCATATTGTAAAATATTATATATTGGCAACTTTTTAAAACATTCAAATTAATACATCAAGCTAATAATTTGAATGGAAATAAATGTAATCAACAAATTTATTTTATATTTGATAAATATAATACTTAGAATAAAAAATTGAAATATTTGTGATTAATAAATAAATATTTAAATTATATTTACTTCATTGAACCCATTATACTGCTCACAGAATGGGCATTCCCATGAATTTTTAAATTCTTTTAACACAAAATGTACTTTGGAACAAAACCAACATTGCACTTTTTTCAAAGGATTTCTTTGGATAATAATTTTATATATAAAATATATGTATATTTAAAACCTCTTATATTGTAAAGTTTTGAATAATGTAATCAAAATAATTATTGGAATAAATATAAAAATAATAAAAAATATAAGATTGTCCATAAATTTTGAAATTTAAATACCGAACTGATAAAGGTAATTTTTAAGATTTAATTTAGCCTATATATGGTCGTAAATATTTTTACAAGATGGGAGGTTAATTTTAATAAAAAATATAAGCCTGAAATAAATATGAAATATATTTTTATTAGTTTATATAAAATATAATAAATTACTTTTTTCTTTTTTTTCTTTTTTTTCTTTTTTTTTCTTTTAAATATCCTTTATTGACAAATATATAATATTTATTCAATTATTCTATAAAATGTATGATATAATAACGATCAATATAATAGTAAATTTCATTAATATGTCAATTTAAAAAATAATCACATTTGTTAGTATATTTTTTAAGGATAAATAATAATATATTTAAATAATATAAATAAATATATAGTAAATTAATATAATAAATTGAGCAAATGATTTAAAAGAATTATGAGTTTTCATAGTTTGCCCTTCAGTTTTTCTTCTTCCATCTGAATATTCCTCTCTTGTTCTTAATTGCTTTTCTCATCGCCGATTCTGTGATTAGGGTTTGGTTCTTTTGTTGACTTCCATCTGAATATCCCTCTCTTGTTCTTAATTGCTTTTCTCATCGCCAATTCTGTGATTAGGGGGTATCAGTCATTGAGAATATGAAGCTGAGGTAATTGGATTTTATTATATTGAGGGCTAATCTTTGGCGTAGGTAGTAACCCTCGTTGGGATCTTCGGTTCTAATAGAGATCCGTTTCCCCAGCTCTTTAAAGAAGGTAAGGGCGTGAAAGCCGAACGATAGAGTCGGGGCGATTAGTGGTAGGAATGTGTAATTGGCCGGAAGCGATGGCGAATATTTAGCGAGTTTATTTATCTCGGCGTCTACTAGAGCATCTCTATTTATATTGGAAGGGGCAAGGGGATCGATGCATGAGAAATTCCAGGTTAGGAATTCCCTTCTCTTCCAAGGGATCAGGGTAGAGCCATCGACGCTTACCATCAGAATTGTAGAGTCCAGTAGGTTCGAGGGTTGATGGGATAACGGCAGATTTTAGGGCCCTGGCAATAGTATTGCATTTTGAATGTCTAATGAATCTGCCTCTACAGCGCTTGCAGTGTAAAGAGTGACGGCCTTTGGAGTTGACCGGCGTTTAAGGATGCAGTGATAGGGTATTACCATATCACAATTAAGTCTTAGACCGATGGCGTGACGTAGCTCATCATTGCTTAGGAGCTGGTCAAGGTTTCGCGATGGAAAAGCTTCGAGAAATTCATACCCGCTGTCTGCGGAAATGGAGAAGGGTAGAGAATGGTCCTCGGGTTGGCTCCTCGATTTAAGGTATGCAACGGAGTTGCCAACTAGAGGCTTATCCCAGTCCTTCTGCAGTGCCGATGAGGGAGGATCGACTAAAGAAAGAGATTTCCATAGATCAATTGCCTGGGGAAGTAAAGGGTCAGGATGTTTTGTGAGTGCGTGTATGATGGGCTCGCAGGACAGGCGAGAGGATATGAACGCACTAACAGAGAGTAGGGAAGGCGATCGTATGCCAATGCCGCCGGATTTGGTTGGCAAGGTGGCTTGTAGCCAAGATAGGTCTCCGAATTTGAGATTGAGTATATCCTCTGTGAGGTGTTTAATCTCTAGC
This sequence comes from Gordionus sp. m RMFG-2023, assembly GCF_954871325.1. Taxonomy (NCBI): domain Eukaryota; kingdom Metazoa; phylum Nematomorpha; class Gordioida; order Chordodea; family Parachordodidae; genus Gordionus; species Gordionus sp. m RMFG-2023. The sequence continues at coordinate 51,714,332 of NC_088777.1, forward strand.
TCGTGTGCAGCGAGGTTGACGTCGTATTGGAAGATACGTGACGATCGGAGTGTATATAGAATTTTTGGGATTAGGAGGTATTTCTTTAATAGAAAGAACGCTTGGTGGGCTGGGAGGCGAGATAGTGTACCGCGCATAAGGGATATCTCTAGTAGATTGTCGGCGAAGAACTTGACAAAGGACTCGTCTTTACCCACTGGAGATCCAAGATGTGTTAAGAAGTTCAATGGTGTATGATTGCACGAAGGATCATAGTTAAGGTCGATGATTCCAAGAGGACAATATTCGCTCTTGTCTTGATTGATTCGCAGTCCCAAACTGCTCTCGCTGGATTTTATTATTTCGACCGCCTTCATAACTTCGCTGGGTGAGCCGCCTAGTATACCATCGTCGATATACCAGTTATGAAGGTTTAGTTTACATTGGTCATTTATGCCTTGTATTAGGCTATTAATGCCCAGACAGAATAAAAAGGAGCCTAGAGGGTCACCTTGTTGTATTCCACTACTAGAAGGAATCAATCTATCTCCAAATTGAAGATGCGATGGACTAGCATAACAATCGAAGATGAATTGCGAGTATTATGGGTAAAGGGTAAGGATAAGATTAAGAAACGCTGAACGTTTTAGAGAGTTAAAAGCGTTTGAAAAATCTATTTTAATTAGGATATCGTCACTGGCGTCTGTTTGTAGATACATTCTGGTCATGTGTAGGGATACCTCACATCCCCCTTTTACGTTGACTCCTAATTGATTAGGGCACAGGTGATTGGATACTGTGAACAATATTCTGCTCACTACTAGCTTAGCGGTTAATCGGCGCCAAGTGGTCCCAATAGCGATAGGGCGAATATCTTTATTAGGTTTATGAAGGGCGATGAGTTTAGCTTTATAAAGGAGTGGAATAATGGCGGGTGGTAAGCCTCCAACAAGCATACGGTTGATGAGTTGAGTAATTTTTTCCAAAACGTCGCATTGTTGTGTGATGTAAGGTGCGGTTAGATCCTGTAGGAATATTGGGCCAAACCCATCAACCCCCGGTGAAGAATCGCGTTTGAAGGAGAGAATAGCCTTTCTAACCTCGCTTGAGGTAAAAGTGGTTGCAATTAGAGGAGCTTCGGGGTAAGACGGTATTTCGTCCTTAAGATCGTGTGGGTGGTGTTTTAGGAGAAGAGCTTGGTAAGTTGTTTGATCATAGGGAGCTAGCTTATTGTCAGATGTTGCCAGTCGTATGGCGGATTTAACATTCAGGTTATCCAGCTTTTTAGATATAAGCTTGGCCTTGGTGAGTAGGTCATTTTTGTGATTTTTATTTTTATCGGTGTCATCACCTTTAAAAGATGTGGAAAAGTGACTGATGGGTAAGGGGTAGATAGTAGCATCCTTGATTTGCTGTGTCATAGATTTTTTGCTGGCAGGATCAGGAACTTGCAGCGTAGTAAAGGCAAATGACAGGGTGTCTAGCCAGTGTTTTATGGAAGAATAATTATTTATCAAGGAAGTCAAGTTCTTTGAGAGGTGTCTGGCAACTTGAAGTCTTGCTCTTTTAGGTATTCGAGAAATCACAAATGGTTTTGGTGTGACTAAAAATATTTCTACATCTGTGGAGTCGGTTGGATTGAAAGTGAGAGCATTTTCGGCGGTTGAGGTGGGGACTATTGGGCTAGTAGGCACATCAGTCAACGTGGGAATGGTAACTATAGGTTGTGCGAGGGCAAGGGCAGAAAAGGCATTTAGGTTTCGAGGGATAGCTGGTGATAAGAGCCCAGATTGAGGACATTTTATCCTCTGGTTTCGATGAGATGGCAATAGCCCCAATTTGGTTACTTTATCAAGTTTATTACATAAAGGGCAGTTAGATTTGGTAGAAGCTGTGCTGAGGTCTGGTAAGCTCATGAATTAAAATTTTTTTATCAGTTTAAGAGTGAAAATGTTGGATATTATTTTTATCTTCAAATATGGGTTTCTTGTGGGTTGGTATATTAAGGAAGTTTAATGAGTTATTTTTTTGATTTTTGATATTTATTCAATATTTGAGGTTTGATTGTGGAAGATGATTTATTCATAGTATAATTATGTGCAAGAGATCATATAGAAATCCCACTTTCAATATCATTTAATTTTTGTATTTATTTGAATTCATATTAATTGCAGTCTAGCTTGTAATATTTAGTTCATGAAGGGGTTTTTGCAAAGATGATTTACTCATAGTATAATTATGTACAAGTGATCATATAGAAATCCCACTCAATATCATTTTCTGGATAAATATTTGGTGAAATATTTTTAACTGAATAAATGTTTGGCAATTTTTGATAAGGTTTATTCAATATTTGAGGTTTGATTATGGAAGATGATTTATTAATAGTATAATTATGTGCAAGTGATCATATAGAAATCCCACTTTCAATATCATTTAATTTTTGTATTTATTTGAATTCATATTAGTTTGCAGTCCTTGTAATATTTAGTTCATGAAGGGGCTTTTGCAAAGATGATTTACTCATAGTATAATTATGTACAAGTGATCATATAGAAATCCCACTTTCAATATCATTTTCTGGATAAATATTTGGTGAAATATTATTAACTGAATAAATGTTTGGCAATTTTTGATAAGATTTATTCAATATTTGAGGTTTGATTATGGAAGATGATTTATTCATAGTATAATTATGTGCAAGTGAACATATAGAAATCCCACTTTCAATATCATTTAATTTTTGAATTCATATTAGTTTGCAGTCTAGCTTGTAATATTTAGTTCATGAAGGGGTTTGCAATAGTATATTTCCATCTGTAAAATCGTTTCCACAAGAGATAATTGCAAGTTAGCACCATTCAATTTTAATTGAAAAGAATTTAATAAGGCTTGAAAAAAAAATGTCAGACGATAGCATAGTGCTGCCCTTAGAAATTTAGTTTGCATACGCATTTGCAATTCAATTTTTGACTCAACTCAACATTTTATTTCTTTATTTCTTCATAGAATTTTATGTAAATATTTATAAAACATTAAGGTGGTTTTTATTAATATTATTAAGTATTGTTTATAAATTTTTAAATGTGGTTTATTTATATACATTAATATAAAAGCATGGTAGTAATTTATTCCAAACAGGTATATAAGAAATTATTTATAAAAAGTAAGTAGATATATATAGTTGATATTCCTCTATTATATAGAATTAATTATAAAATATTAGGTAAAATTCTACTTTTACAGACATATTTGACAGTTAGAGAATATATTACACTTAATAATTTAACAAATTTAACTAATCAATGCTCTTGATAATATATATAGCAACAATTTGAATTTAATTATCTACCGACACCTATTTTTTTTAAATTAATCTTCATTGTCCTTATCAATATTTTATAGTTTTCTGTAAAACATATAATTCGCTATATTGGTAATATTTACTTGATTTTCATGTGATAATTGATAAAATTAGATAACTTTAAATTTTATTCCAATCAGGAAATCATAGTAACCGGCTTCCATAGTTTTTTTTTTAATGTGCTACCATTTTTTTTATTTAATTCAATAATAAATGTTTCTTTTAATTTCGGAAGTAACTAAAACCTCTTGTACTAAAAACACTAAAGAATTATATAAGTTTCATCGTTAATGCTTCCAAAGGTTCGGTTAAACGCTCTTAACTTTGACGTCATGACCGTAATATAGTTAATAAATATTTTTTTTCATAAGGTGGTTAATTAACTAATTGCAGAATTTATACATATCAATTCAAGCCTTAAATATAGATGCAAACCGGATATTTATTGTTTCTATAATTTTTGTTTTGGAACATATTTTATTCTGGATTTTGACTACTAAACTAGTCGAAGCATTAACATCTACTATTGGGAGAAATAAACTTAAAACTGTCAAAATATATTTCATGGAATATCTGCGGAAATAAAATCAAGAGTTGAACTGTAATTCATCTTCATTGCTTTCATTTGACTTTTAAGCGTGAAGTTGGCTTCAAAGTTTTTATTTTAGCTTATAAATTTTTTTGCTTTTCGCCTTCATTTAGATTACTAGACGGAAGGAAGCACTAAAAAACTGATAAAAAAGAGATTCGTCGTTAGTTAAGCCTTCAATCGTTTGGCCAAATTTCGGCGATCTTAAATAATATCATAGACTAGTGTTGTTAAAACGAGCCGAATTTTAAAAACGGCTAACTCAAATATTCCATTCAGAAAAATATTACGCAAAACCTATAAATTTTTTTCATTTTAGATATATATATATATTAACGAAATCTCGAGTGGCTTATGGTATAATTTTTCTGGCTAAAATATTGAGCTAACCGTTTTAAAAAAATCTGTTAAAATTGAACCGTTTAACAACACTATCATAGAACTATGAAATTTTAATAAATAAATAAAAAGATAAAGTTCTTAATGTTATCTAGCTTTTGCGATTGATACAACCACCTAAATCATCTAAAACATTCAAATTTTGAATCTTAAATAATAATGACATTATATTCAAACAAGTTTTTTTTTAAAAAATATATATATATATTTAAATTTTAAAAGGTTTAAAAATCTATTCTTTTTTTTGTCTTCGAGACAACCAATGTGTCCCTTTTTGGTGAGAAAAAGACCATTTATTTTCATGTTCATAGACTTGCCCAAAGGTGAGCCTATGTGTATCATATGAAGCACCCCCCATCCTTCATATAATTATGCCGATTGAGCTCCTTAGCAGATGCCTAATTTTTGTTTTTACTCAAGGATACCAACAAACCCTGTAAACCAGATAAAGAAAGAAAGAAAGAAAGAAAGAAAGAAAGAAAGAAAGAAAGAAAGAAAGAAAGAAAGAAAGAAAGATCGAAAAAGAAAGAAATAATGAGGGCGGAACTGCACCCGAACCATATATATATGTTAGTAGCAAATAAAGAAATAGAATATAAGAATCCATTTATTTTCGTTAAATGAGATAATCGATAATGTGACTTGATTTATAAATTAATAAAAAAAAACTTATATTAATCCAGAGTTTGTAAAAAAAAAATACAAAATATTTACAATAGTTGAAGAAATATTTCAATACGATTTATATGATGGATAAGGTGGGGTGTAAGGTCTGGAAATAGCCTGCAAATTTGGTTGGGTCTCGTAATAATTGCTGTAATCGTTTTCATTAACCTGCGAATAATCGTAGTTGGACGGCGCATAATCGTAATTTGGATCGGTCTTCATAACATCCTGGTATCCTGGGTAAGCTAAATGTTGACCCTCTACATAATTGGCGTAATAGTCCCATCTTTCGGGATTTTCTTTATCGATAGCATCATTGTAAAGGGGATCGACGACCCCAGAAGTCGTCTTGCCGTTCTCCGATACCGATGATTTAGTCCTACACATAAAGTAAGTCCCCACAATAATTAGTAGCAATACTATGAAAGGCCCCACCAATATCATCCACATGATATTTTGGGGAGAACCGAGTTTGCTAAAAGAACTTTTTCCGCTCTTTATATCCTCATCGTAGTATTCGTCTGAGGTACCTTTGTGCGTTTTCTTGGTAGATTTCGACTTTTTCTTACTCTTTTTTTCTATGTGGGTAGTAGTAGCGTTGAATATAGGCGTTGTTGAAGATTTAGTCCTTCTCCTTTTTTTCTTCTCTTGCGTAGCGTTCGCGAACGTCGAAAAATTATTGTAAATCGCGATAGGGGTGGATAAACTGGTATTATCGTCATCTTCATATTCGTAGGTATTCAGGTCATTTCTCGTGTTATGTTCTCTGAAGGTATGCATAATATTTTTAATATGATTTAAAAGAAAAAAAAATCTATAAAACGCGACAAAATTTTTGCACAAAATATGTGTGATTTATCATTACTCTGCTGCATTTTTAAACTTAACCTTTATTTATGAACTAATTTGCTAGTTTTTTAATAGAAGTAAATTGACTTGGAAGGAAAGTTTTAGAGCATTAGAAGGCATTTATTCAAAAAATTACATAATTCATTTAAAGTGATATTTGAAATGAGATATATACTAATTATACTGACTGTTCTAGTAAAGCAAAAAACAAAATTTAATTTTTCACAGCGTTTTAACTCACTAGTCATTTATTAAAATTAAAGGAAATTTGTATACTTTGAAATTGTATAATTATGCGATATATTCGACGTGGTAGGAGTAGGCGTGTTGACCCGGGAAAATATTGTGGCGGTTATTTTAGGAGCGGAAACTGATTTTATTGTAACCACTTTTGCGTCCGTCATAACGGCTTTTCCAACCGTGGTGGTCGGGTAAGAAATTATGAAATCTGAAGGTCTTGGGGGTAAGGTGCCACACTTTCTATCTAAACAAAACTTCCTCACCGTTATATTTATTTTTTGAGCGTCGGCGTTTGTCCGATTATCGCACGCGGTTCCGTCGGGGAAATACTTTATCAATTGATCTCCGATTATTTCGGAACTATTCGAATTAGCGATGCATTGATAGAAACATTTATCGACATGGTTCTTCCTCGAACCAGGATTAATCTTCCAATCCGGATGTTTGGAATGAAGGGATTTGCAAAATTCAAGATCATAGGATTCGGCGGAGACGAACGAATTGCACGTTTCCTTGCAGGATTTATAGATATATTGACAAGAGAAATTATTATATTTCGGATAGACATTTTATGTACATTAGATAAATCTGACACAACTAAAGAGAAAATTAATTTATAAATTCGAATAGAGCAAGTTCGAGGTTTTGCTAACTCTATTCCAAATTGTGTCATTTTTTAGGAGAGTTATTAAATGTTAGCTCTAGGCTTCCATGTTTCTATTTATATTGCAGGGATCTAAACAGTAACTTTCGGTTCGGTTAGTAAAAAAAAATATATTATTCGAATTTGAACATGAAAATCGGTTCGAACCCTTCATGGATACAAACTTATTGGAATTGTAAAAAAAAAGAATTTGTTTTTTTTTTAAATTAACCACTAATCATTAAAAATGAATATTCCACCGGAAAATTACTATCAAAATATTTTTAAGATTCTTTTATCTCAAAGAAAGACAGAAAGAAAGAAAGAAAGAAAGAAAGAAAGAAAGAAAGAAAGAAAGAAAGAAAGAAAGAAAGAAAGAAAGAAAGAAAGAAAATTATAAAAGTAAAAGAGTTAGTATATAAAAAGGTTTCAAAACTGGTTTTCAAATACCTATTTACAGTGTTTGGTTTTGGAGTTAAATTTTTAACGGTTCAGGTTAGGGTTTAACTTCCTCGAACAAATGGTTAAGGTCAGGTTTGGATCTTTTGCTATAGTAGATATTTTATTATTTTATTTTTTCTATCATATTGATGTTCTTTCTCACTTTAGAATCTGGCACGCATTGCGTAAAATGAATCCTGATAGCTCCTTCCTTACACCTGCTTCCATTATTTTGTGGATACGGCTTGGAGCAGGTTGAAATCCAAATCTGAGTATATATGGAACCGCTTATACAAGGATTAAAACATTTCAATTGAGGCTTTGCAGATATTTCAGAAATCTTGAACTGTTTAGAATCTCTGATATCCTTTTCCGAAGGCAACCTTAAATCTGGAATAGATTTCCAATTCCCATATTTCCCATCTATAACCTTTGAGTTAGGTGCCGATATATTGCTATTGGCCAAGACCCAAACTATAAAAAAAAATATAATATATAGTGAATTTTATAGTTAGAATAATAATAATAAAAAAAAATAAGTTTTCCTAAATGAGATTTAATAAATGTTCCAGAGAAATTTCATATTTAAAAAATTTGGAGAGATTTTGATTTGATATATCATAAAATAACTAAGAGAGTTAGAAAATTTGGATAGAGAGATAATATTCACCCCAAAGGTGAATTCTAGCATGTCATCGGCGCTATCCAGGACTTTACTAAAGGGGGGGGGGTGGTAACACTAGGAATTTCCCCACTTTATTAGAGGTCCTTAGACACTGTTAAAGACTTTTGACTATATTAGATTTATTTTAAAAATAATTTGGGGATTTTCACTCTTTCTCTTAAATTAAATGGTTAGTTTTTTTCCTAAAAATTTTGAAAAATGATATAAGGAACAAGCAAATTTTTTGAAAAGGATAATTTTCCCTTGTATAGATAATACCCTACCTACACTATTAAACAATATCCAAGTGGATATGTATTATAATTTATGTTTTAAAATGTTGAATGTAAATTTATTATATTATTATTCAATTTGGATGGCTATTTGTGGGCATATGAAGAATTATTATTCGTATACACCCACTTTTCAATTTAATTAATATGATAAAAAAAAAATTTTTTTAATTTTTAACTTTAAATCTGCTTAATTTTTATTAATATAATTCCAGGTGCAAAAAATTTATAGTATTGATTTTTGTGACCAGTATTTTAGAAAACGATAATCATTTGGGCTGGTAATCCAATTGATTCATCCATTAATTTAAAAAAAAAAGAGGTATAATATCGTAGATTTTTAATATGATATTTAGAATACATTTTGCATGGGAAATAGAATTGTTCACGCGATCAAGCAAATTAAGAAAAGACCGCACTAATAAGAGCGGGCTTAGGGCTGCTAAATTATTTTGTTAGGGTCATGGAGAGGGTAGTTGATTTCCAATAAAATTCTACTCTCATGTAGAACGGAGTGACACCTCCTTTCCTGAAATATGTTTTTCTTCCAAATCTCGTATACACACCCAAACTCCGCCCTTGCTTTCTCCTAAAAATTTCACTTATCAAATTTCCCCAAAAGAAAAATATAAATATTTCGATGATGTGATATGAAATAAGAAAAGACAATTAGAAGATGATAAATATTGTTATTTATATTGGTTTGAGCTGATATATGAAATATGATTGTATTAACTACAAAAAAAAATAATAAAAATTGCTATTCCTCTGAACTATAGTCTAACTTCTAACACCTTTTCAAATTAACAAAAAGCTATGCTGGATCTCGGTAATAAATTTCAAACTTGTGAATATCGAAAGCTAATCTGAGAGCGCCTAATCTATTCAACTTTACCAAAAGAGGATGTAAATAAATATTGATAAAATCTTCTAACTAAAAAAAAATGTAGATATGCATGCAAGTTAGAGAGACCTGCAAATGTAGGTCCAGCCCGTGCCCGGCCCAAACGGGCTTCGGACCGGTCCGGACCGGTAAATTTTTTAAAAAAATATTTCGAGTTCGGGTGGGGTTTGAAAAATTAGGGCCCGATGCAGATCACTAATGTAAGTTTATCGTGAAATACGTTTATTATTCCACGATTGACATTTCCCATCTATGCACCATTTGTCTTTAGCGCACCAGGTACCCTCCAGCGGTGGTCCTAAGTGAGTTAGAATGGTATAAAGAACATGATTCTCCCTGCCCATATCAACGACGCATTGCATATCCTGACAATTAATCATTTTAGCAGCATAATTTCGCGACCCAAAGGAATAGCTACATTGTTCATCCAGGGTTAAAAATTGCCCCGGTAGGGTTTTCTTGATGTTCCACAGGTCCTTGTTTCTCATATTATTCATTTTGAAACTGGTATATTTATACGGCATCGACGAATCATCCCTCATCAAGCAGGAGTAGGAATCTATTCTCGGCACCAAGGATTTTCGACTGCATATTGACCAAAAATCATAGGTATATTGTGTTATCGCCCTCATTATGTAATTTCTATCCGTACAATTTCCTTTATCTCCAGACAACACTTCGTCGTGATTCAATCCTAAACTTTTGTTTTTTTTTATTAAGTAAAATAAAAAATTTAATCTAATATTTGGAAATTTGTGGCAAAACGTTTTAAATTTTGGGGATCTAGAATTTCAATTTTAAATTTATTAAAAGGATAGGGGAAAAGTTAGCAAGTTATTGGATTCAATACTTATACCAAATTTTTTTTTTCTCATTAGAATGTAGCGATAAATTATTTAAATTATACAACTATTTTATGTAATACCATTTCATTAAACATGACATTGATTTGATTTGAGATGATGAGAATAGCGGAGAATATTTTATTAGAACTCAAGGAAATTAGGGCTAATGTTGATGAGGAATTTCATATTTTATATTGTTTTTGTTGGAATCAAAAGCAGAGCTATACGAGTTTAATATTTGTCTCCCTCGCTTGACTTGCAGCAAAGCAAGCTCATCGTCCAAACATTAGTATAGGGTCAGTAGAAGAATATTATTAAATAAATGTCTTTATACCTCTTTTGGATACATTTATAACCCAAGTAAATGAACGGTTTTTAATTCATCAAGCAGCACTTACCAATCTGCAGATATTACTCCCGCAAAAGCCCTCTGAACTATTTTCAGATGGTGATAGAAAAAAAATGTAAATATTTGGCAGATTTTACGAAGATGATGTTAAAGTATCTCATGATGTTTTATTTGCTGAATGCCAACTATGGTATTAAAGATTAACTATGGTTGATACAGTTCCAAAAAATGCTATGGGTGATTTGCAACATTTCAAACATCTTTTAGAATATTTTCCCAAATATATTGAAATTATTATATAACTCTTCTCATTAGTACTGCAACTAATGAGAGAACATTCTCTTCTTTAAGAAAAGTAAAAAAAATTCTGAAAATAAATTGAATGGTCTGGGCCCCTTGTGAATCTTCTTAGGCATTTGACTCCAAGCACGTCCCAAAGAAGATTGGATTTTAAATTATAAAAATATATTTTTCAATGTCTTATATATTTTTCTTGAATACTATAAAAAAACTTATGTATTAATTTATATTTCCAACATTTAAATTTTTTATTACTTTATATATAAATTTTAAAAGCTCAAAAAAAATTTAAAATTTCTATTATTTTATAGTCATTCATATCGTGGTTATTATTCACTTAATATTTTATAATTCACATTTATTTTACAGTTATTCATATGCCGTCGGTTATAAATCCGTATATTTTTTGCCTGTTTAAATTTAGAATTTTTTTTTTATAAATTCGCATTAATTTAATATCGTGTTATTAGAAATAATTATATCTTTAAATAACAAATAACTTTATTTTTTTAAAAAAAAATTGAATTATCTACACCCCCCCCCCTTTCCCACACCAAATTCCTGCTCACGCGCCTGACTTTATGTAGAGAATCTTTGATCCAGAGGTTTTAATGCTAACCATATGATAGAGATTCGATAGTATCCAAGTCTCCTAGCGTGTATGGAAATTTAGCAACTGAGGGTAAAAAGGCTGAAATGCCTAAGGATTTGAGGGAGAATGGATATCTATACCACCTAACTTTGGTGGAAGAGCAGCTTGCGTACCGAAGAGTGGATCTCATTATTTTTTTAAAAATCACAAATTCCTATTATTAGTTAATCCAAATTTGAATTAGAAAATATACAAACATCAACATCATTTTAAGTCTATATTTCGAATATCTCCTAATCATAAAAATAAACAGATCTGGGAATAGCAAAATTCTCCGGCCGGTAATTTGGATTTAGTTTTCGCCCAGCGCAGTCATATTTGTACCCTGTCCGGTTTCCATTTTTTTTTTACTAAGGTCCAGCCCGACCCCGGCTCGGTCCCCGAAAAATATGTAAATTAAAAAACACCAAATAAGAAAGTTTTAAGAGTTAATAATTACTTGTGGCCAATTTCATGTGCCACGTATTTGTGAATATGATAACCGTGCCTGAGAACTTCAATCAGAGCGCACGATTCTAGAGCATTACACATAGCATCCACGTATCCAACTCCCACCACACCAGATTTCCCATCTTTATCTACGATGTCTAATCTAAATTTTATTTTTTTTAAATTTTATATAAAAATAGAAAGAAAGAAAGAAAGAAAGAAAGAAAGAAAGAAAGAAAGAAAGAAAGAAAGAAAGAAAGAAAAGAAAGAAAGAAAAGAAAGAAAGAAAGAAAGAAAGAAAAGAAAAGAAATAAAGAAGGAAACCCGGTTAAAAGGAGTGCCTCGTCCCAATCTCTTTCCGAAAATTGAGCTTGATACTTGCAAAACCTCTCTAAATATACATCGGTGAAGTTATCTATTTTCAAGTTTCTTTCAGATTCCCCGACAAAAACGATCTTCACAATTTCGAGTTCGATTAGAATACCCAGACTTGGATGCACGTAGAGCAAACTTATTTGATTGAATGTTGTCAATATGTAATTTAGGGCAAGGTCATAATTTCCATCTATTAATTGATTGCTTATCGCAACGTGGTCCATGAATATGGCCATCTCTATTTTGCGATAGTTGTCCCCCTTCGAAGCCGCGTATTCGTTTTTGGTTTTCCGCTTGGATCTTCTAGTCTTCAGATTATCCAATTTACGGGGAATCTTATCTTGGTATCTATAAAATTTATATGTACATATTTTATATTCATTTATTATTGTTATGTATATAATGTATGATATATATGGGATGTCGAATAGAAAGGAGAAAGTGGAAATGGAGAGCATTCATTAATTTCATAATAACCATTGCTAGATTTAGATATTATTGAATTTAGATTTTTATTATCATGCAATTTAAAATGATATGAATGATGATTTGAGATATTTTGAAATGATATTTTTTTTCATTTTTTATATATTTTTAATTTTATGTTATGGAAATTATTTACTATATTAGTTGAATAAAGATCTATTTTATCTAAAAGGTATATTTTTATATTTAAATTTAAATTTGATAACAGCAAACCTTATCCCTAATTCTAATAATAAATTGTCCGTGTTAACGTTGTTTTAAAAAATATGAAATAGAAATGAAAGTGTTTAATATCGAGAGACATCCCGATAGAAAAAAAAATAAATATTCTATTTAAGATTAACCCAGTAATTAAGGGCTATTTTTTAATTTACGCGTTTATATATTTAATTTATATTATAGATATATGGTTGTATATGTAATAAACTAGTAATGTTAAACGGTTCTGTTTGAATCGATTTTTCAAAAACGACTAACTCGATATGTTAGATAGAAAAAAAATATTACCAAAGACTAGAGATTTCGATAATATAATGTTCTAAAACCTTTGTTCCTTCTATGAGTAAAATCTTCAGGCTTGGCGTAGAATTTTTCTGGATGAAATATTTGAGTTAGCCGTTTGTTTAAAATCGGCTCAAAACGAGCCGTTTAAAGAAGACTAAAAACTTAACTGAATTTATTTTTTGTTTAAATTGTCTTGGAAGTTAGTTAATTGTCCCTTTCTATTTCAGTATTATCTTATAACATGACCAGTTTAAGGCGTTGAATAAAAGAATGCAAAAAATAGTAATTTAATATAATTGGGGTTAGTTACAAAACTAATTCGTTTTTAAAAAATGAAACGAATCACATTTAATTTATTTTTAAAATTATGATAAACTAAATAAATTTTTTTTAAATATTATCCTTTCGAATACCTTCCTTTTGGGGTTTCTAAGTATATATAGCTATTAAATAACATATTTTTTTTTTCTAACCTTTGCTCGATGAAAGTAGGATCGCTACTATTAATTAATCGTACTTACGCTTTCTATTAGTTATCTGTATCGGGCCTAATCCGGGCCGGTACTAACCGGAAATTATTTTAAAGAAAATTTACCGGCCCGGCCAAGAACTTATTTAGATATAGAAATCAATTTTTTTATGATTACTCAAAATAAAAAGACATATGTTATACGGAGTCTTAGTTCTATAAATAAAAGTCAAATATTTTTATTTTACATAAAAATATTCGATATAAAAATTGATAAATTCAAAATATGTATATTTAAAAAAAAATTTCCAAGGCCCGACCCGGCCCGAATTTTATTTAAAAATATTAGGCCCAATCCGGCCCGAACCCTTGAGCCCGGCCCGGGTCGGGCTTACTTTTGCAGATCTCTACCTTCTATCGCTACTGTAACATGCTAGAGCGCTTAGACTTTAACAGTATTTAAAATTAAAGTGATAATAATTATAAAACTTTTGGACCTAGCCCCCATTTCAAAGATTTTTATATTTAAGGGGTCCGGCCGTAAATTTTTAAACAAATTATAAATTTTATAACACAGTTTTTTATAAAGAATTAAAATGAAAAAATCACTAAAATACACTTTTATTTTAATTTAAAAAAAGAGGAGAAAATACATATTTATATATTTTTTTTTCCTTTAAAAAAAAAAAATTTTTAAGCGGGAATTCCATCCAAAGTCTAAACTTCGTACCAGTTTGTATGGCTCTTTACATAGTGTTCAACCCAATGACATATAATAATACCTAGACTGACGATTCATTCATTAAAATGCATTTTTTAAGCGTCGTTAAAAGCAAATCAGCTGGACCCGCCATTTTGGTAACCTTTATAATAATTATTTTCATGTTAAAAACTAATATTAAATTGATAACTTACTTTCTTATTATCTCGATGATCAGGCAATTCTTTAATAAAGTTTGCATCAGATATAATATAAAATTAGGCTCTCGTTTAAAATTTTAATATTTATTACAGTAACCAAGATGGCGTCTCTAGCTGATTCGTATTGATGTACACTTTTAATGAATGAATTGTCAGTCTAGGTATTATTATATGTCATTGGTTCAACCTGAATAATAAATAGTATACTAATTAGAGTGCACTCGGCCGGGCCTATTTTAAAAAAAAATCGGGTTCGGGCTCGGTCGGGCCTAACATTATTTGAAAAAACCGGGCCGGGCCGGGTCGGGTCGGGCTTTGGAAATATCTTTTTTAATATATCTTAAATTTATCAATTTTATGTTGAATTTTTTTTTGATTTTTTTTATTTATAGAAACTAGACGCCATATACGACATGTATATCTTCTTATTTTGAGTAAATTGTAAAAAAATATTTAAATAAATTCAGAGCCGGGACGGACCGGTTAAAAAAAAATCGGGTTCGGGCTCGGTCGGGCCTAACATTATTTGAAAAAACCGGGCCGGGCCGGGTCGGGTCGGGCTTTGGAAATATCTTTTTTAATATATCTTAAATTTATCAATTTTATGTTGAATTTTTTTTTGATTTTTTTTATTTATAGAAACTAGACGCCATATACGACATGTATATCTTCTTATTTTGAGTAAATTGTAAAAAAATATTTAAATAAATTCAGAGCCGGGACGGACCGGTTAAAAAAAAATCGGGTTCGGGCTCGGTCGGGCCTAACATTATTTGAAAAAACCGGGCCGGACCGGGTCGGGCTTTGTAAATATCTTTTTTAATATATCTAAATTTATCAATTTTATGTTGAATTTTTTTTTGATTTTTTTTATTTATAGAAACTAGACGCCATATACGACATGTGTATCTTTTATTTTGAGTAAATTGTAAAAAAATATTTAAATAAATTCAGAGCCGGGACGGACCGGTTTAAAAAAAATTGGGTTCGGGTCGAGCCGGCAAAACTTTTTAGGAAATATTTCAGGCCGGCCCGGCTTGAAAAATTAGGGCTCTATGCAGATCGCTAATATACCAATATTTGCCACTTATAAAATTATAAAAAATTTATAAAGCAGTTACGTTTTTGCTAATTTTAACAAAAACCAAAATGGTTTCGTAATAGGAAATGTTTGTATTCGAAGAAGATATTTGTATTAAACCTTGTAAGGAGTGAGTAAGTATTATAATTTAAAAAAATATATATAACGCCCTAACACGAAAAGAAAATTCGTATTAAATCACTTTTTATCCCTTTTTATACCAAATTTTGCTATATTTTTGTAGACCTATGATTATATTTATTAAAAAGAAGGGTTTATTTTTTAAAAATCATAGACCTGCAAAAGTACCATTGGAACAGCCTGGCGCGGATTTTTTTAAAAAAAATTTTGTGGCCCGGCTAGGGTTTTATATTTTAAGGCCATGCCCGGTCAGGTTTTTCTACATGTTATATTCATTTTTTTTTAGAGCTAATAATGGCGATTTCAAATATTTGGTTTTAAAATATACGGCCCGGTCCGATAAACGGGCCTGACTTAGGGTCGGGCCTGCAGGTCTCTGTTAAAAATATTTTATTAGAAAAACCGATTATAAAATGAACGTAAATTCAAGAACTATATATATATACATATAATAAATTTACTTTTGTCTATTTACATCTTTTTCTTCTTGAACTACAACGTAATTAACGGTGGAATGTTCTTCGGTATCAAAGTTTATATCTCTTCTAAACCTTCGTGGTAAAGATTTTACGGTGAACACTTTTCCCATATACCACATGCATGCATTTATCTTACATTTGATAATATGGTTTTTCATTTTTTTAAATATTTTGGCTAATAGAAATGGAAAAAAATATAATAAAATATTTATTATTACCTGGTCCTTTATCAAACTCATGGTCACGTAGGAATCATCAATCCCTAATATTTTCCCTAGGAAATGTTTATTATGCACGTATCTTGAGTAATAATGTTGGCCTCGTTGATCTGTGAAAGTCATATTAGAAAACCTGTGAGATTTACTGATAATCTTGGTGTAAGGCGACAGGATGCCGTTGTTGGGAAACAATTCTAATAAGTGGGCGAAATCGAAATCAACCATTTGTAACTTGAAGTACACGTTTCTTAGGGTATCCAATTGGCCGTACTTCAAGAAGTTTTCCTACCATAATAAATAATGAATATGAATATTATTTTACGCATATATATATATGTGTGTAGTAATATACCTTTGACCTTTTGAAACTTTCGTATATTAATTTTTTCGAATCAATTTCGTTAATCCTTTGTATTTTGGCCACAGAATAATTGCTCTTAACTTCAGTTTAAACAAAAAAATATATAAAATGTAAATATTTAAATGTAATGGGTAAAATTCTATAATAAATCGACCAGTGATTCGGCCCACCATCTCAAAAAAATGAATGAAGCTTGGCATGTTAGTTATTTATGTTGTAAAGGTTAATTAAAATCCAAATTTCTAGAGCGCCAACTCAACCAGATCCCAAAGATACACGCCATTTTTTTTTATTATAATGATTTTTGAATATAACGTCATCTATATTATCTTTTTTTATTTATATAAATAATAAAAAATTCAAATAAAATAAAAAAAAACAAAAATGGCTAGCGAGATTTTTTTTTTATTAAATAGTTTAATATAAAGGTAATAAACAATTTGTAAAGATTGTCAACACACAAAAAAAGATCCCTTCCCTATAAAATGTCAATCTTATATTTCAACCGGAAATGAGAAAACTCTATAAATTTTTTAAAATTTATATTCGATATTTTCCAATGTAAAATTTTAAGGGCTATAAAATGATATATAATTTGTAACTCTATCTTAAGTATTTTTTTTTAACAAAACAAGATTTAATAAAATCACTCATTGCGATATTTTCGCCTGAAGAACTTCTTAGAAGGTGTATATCTATCTTGGATCGGTTGAGCTAGCACTCTAGAATATCTAATTTACTTAAGATATACAAAATAGATAAATATCGTACCAAGTTTCATTCATTTTAAAGGTGGTCATCCAAAAATATCGTTTTTTTTGGTCGATTTGACTTGGAATGACCCAAATATAAGCAAATAAGAAGAAAAGGTATATAAAATAATGTAATTGTTCTGTTAGAAAAGCAATTATAAGATACCTAAATTGGGATCAGAAACTCCAAAGGTATAGAGCAATTCTTTGATCGTGAAATATTTGTAAAGATGGGTCAGGTTTTGATTAATCTTAAATTATTATTTATTATAAAAAACTTTTAAATTAAATCATATATTAGATTTTCTAATAATAATAATAATAATAATTAAAAAAAAAATCATAGTAAAAATAAATACATCCTTTGGGAAGGCAGGCTCATCCTTAAGAACCAAATCAAGTGACCCAAAAGATGGCGTTTACTTACGTCAACGCATAGCAATTCAGATTCACATGTTTTATGGGTTCGTTCCCCGAGGAGCCCCGCGGAGCCCCGATTAATCTATATTTTCTTATCCATCCCTTATTTATTTAGAAACTTTTTTACCCACTAACCCCCCCCCACCTCCTTTCTTTCTCGTATAAACATTTTCATTAATTATAAATGTAATAAATATATTTAATTTTTTATAAGAAATAAAAATTTTTTTATTAAATATAAATCTAACCCGTACTAACCCCTATAAAAAAAAATTAAGTTTGATTTTAATTGGATTTTCATATCGCCCAAAAATATCTTATCTTGTCGCATAACTCAATATTTTGGCCAGAAAAATATTGCCTAAGCTTAGGGATTACGTTAATAAATGTCTAGAACTTTGTTCCTTCTATGAGGAAAATCTTCAGGCCAGCCCTAGAATTTTTCTGGCTGAAATATTGAGTTAGCCGTTTTTAAAAAATCGGCTCAAAACGAGCCCTCCAATAACATCAATCCTATTCCCTAAACACTAAGTTATATATGGGTATAAAAAAAAATAAAGGCGAAAAATTATATTTTATATTTGACATGAATGCATTTCAATTATATATATATATGTGACTAATAATTATATAAATCATAATTTACCAGGAGGCTATTCAATTCCCTGAGAATAAACCAATAAAAAACGGAATAAAAACATGATAACATAACACATTAATAGTAACATAACATTAATAAAATAATAATATTTTTGAAAAAGAATACAAAAAAAAAATCAACTATATATTTAAAACGTGAATGCAGCGTAAGAGCAAGTAAAATGCTGACATTTATTTCACGTAAACAATTCTTTTTTTTCTTCTCTATTTTTTCAATTTCTTTCTTTCTTTCTTTTCTTTTCTTTCTTTTCTTTCTTTTCTTTCTTTTATTTCTTTTATTTCTTTTATTTCTTTTATTTCTTTCTTTTCTTTCTTTTTTCTTTCTTTCTCTAAATCTCTAACTAAGATGTGAGGTTATGACTAAATCCTAAATGTTGAAACTTTGCTCTGTAAAGTTTATTATTTAGATGAACTGAAAAGTAAAAAAACGTGAAAATTACCCTAACCCTGTTTATCACGTTATTTAGAAGCTTTTATTTAGCTCTAACCAACTAGAATCTAAAAAATATACCATAAGGATTCAAACAGCACGCCAAGCATAATTGACAAAAATTTGTTATCCTTTAGTAAGTTTTTTTCTGTGCTCGAGTTAGACTTATATTTTATAAAATTTATATTTTAATATTTTATGACAATTAAAAGATTTTATATAAATAATATTTAAGATTAAACCAAAACCACCCGTCTTTACAAATATTTCACGATCAAAGAATCGCTCTATACCTTTGGAGTTTCCGATCCCAATTAAGGTATCCTATAATTGCTTTCCAACAGAACAATCACATTATTTTATATACCTTTTCTTCTAATTTGCTTATATTTGGGTCATTCCACGTCAAATCGAACCAAAAATAAACGAGATTTTCGGACGACCATCTTTAAAATGTGAAGGGAACTTGGTATGGTTGTTATCCATTTTGTATATTTTAGTAAATTCGATACTTTAGAGTGCTAGCTCAACCGGATCCATAGATATGCGCCTTCTAAGAAGTTCTAAGGCGAAAATCGCGCGATAAGTGATTTCATTAAATCTTGTTTTGTTAAAAAAAAATACTTAAGATAGAGTTACAAAATTATATATCATTTTATAGCACCTTAAATTTTTACATTATTTCTTAATTTTAATCCCAATACAATTCATATTTTTATTTAAAAGTTTTATATTATAATATTTTTGAAATAACGCCATCTATATTATCTTTTTTTATTTATATAAATAATAAAAATTCAGATTGAAATAAAAATATCAAAAACAAAAATGGCTAACGAGACTTTTTTTTATTAAATAGTTTAATATAAAGGTAATAAACAATTTTTAGAGAATATCAACACGAAAAAAAAGATCCCTTCCCTATAAAATGTCAATCTTATATTTCAACAGGAAGTAAGAAAACAAATTCAAATTATTGGTCAGTTTGGTATGTTGATTACCATTGGACCAATTACGGGACAAATATTTTTTAAAAGAAACAATATTGGCTGAATTTGATTGACGTTTTTTTTGAGGATTATTATAATAGAATATATAACTTCATAATTCCCATTTAAAATCTATAAATAAGACTCTTCTTGATTATAAATTAAATACATTCAATGTTTTATATCATCTCATATTTTCCGCGACTTTTTGCTAATAAGTTAACCCCATAAACAACTAATAGAATTTAGTTAAAATATTTTAAAGGTATTGGGAACAAAATGATGATTGACTTACAATTATATTCGAAATAAGGTTGACCAGAAGTCGACAATAAAAAATAAAGTCCTTGAATTACTTCTTTTTTTTAAAAAAATGAATATTGATTGAAAGCTATTTGAGTAGTTAGAAAACCATATTATAAAATTTTCAATTTTGTCAAAAGGCGAATCATTGTATTAAGAAGAAGGTTTAGCCAAAAGAGAAAATATGTAAACATTTCTAAATATAAATGGATATAGTTTTTACAAAGGAAATTCATTATAAAACTAATTCCATAATTTTGTTTTACCCGATCTATCAAATATTATTCGAAATCTCAGTCCGAATCTGAATCCTAGTATGGAACCAGTTAAAATTAGTAGCTGTCCATTTGACCCTAGCGTTAAGTTTTCCATGGGGGGGGGGGGGCTGACTAAAATATATATATTTGATTTTTTTTTGGTATAATATAATATAATATAATTGTACTATAAGATATTTTGATTGATTCATTATAGAAATAATTGTTTTGTTATTTTTATATTTTTAATCAATTTTAAAGTTATAAGTTATAACTTATTTTCTTTGTATAATCAGTTTTTTTAATTAATTTTTGTTTTCCTTCGCACTAATAATTACCAGAAACTAATTTTTATTTTGAAGGAGATAAACTTTGGAGAGTTACTAGGGAATTTACTACTTCCCCCCTAAGATTGTCTGTCGAGGCAGCAGGATGCCGGCATCTAATTTGATATGTATAATTCTTACCGTATTCCACTTATTTTTGCTTATTTTAAGGATATCGTTTTTTTTACCATGAAAAACATATTTAATTAGCTAAAATGACTCGCTTAATCATTAGCGATTTGTAAAATCCGGGCCGATACTCGGCCCCAACCCGGGTCGGTTGTATTTTTAAAATTAATTTTTAGAGCTGGGTAGGGGCTAATTTTTTTTTAAAAAAAAAAGGAAGTTCATTTAGCGTAAACATATATTTTGCTATTGCGACTTTTGAATAGGAAAAACATGTTTTCCAAATTATTTATTATTATTAATGAAAGGGTTCATATAATATATACATAAATAATTTTTTAAGTACAATTTTATAAGCCAAACATGGGATAATAATAATGATTAAATAAAAATAAAATAATGAAGAAGATTTGAGAAAAGAAAACAAAAAAAAATTAAAGAGAGAGTGTTAAAACTTATAAGAAAAAAAAATTAAGAAAATTAAAGAAAATAATAAATAAATTTCCAAAAAAACAAATGACATTTTCAAAGATTTAAAAAAATATGGTTGGCCTCACAATTTTGAATGTTAACTCTACATTTTCAATTTTTTTACATTTTGCATTATACCTTACATGATTATGATCATATGTATCGTAATTACATATTGGAGGAATAAATTGTATCTGTATCGAGAGATACTTTTGGTAGCCATCTTAACAATCCCGATCATTTTGTTATTTTCTTATAGTACCCAATTTACGGCTATATTAATCAAAATAATTGTAAAAAAAAATTATTTTTACACTTTCAAATAATAATAAAAAAAATAATAAATGAATAAATAATTAATGAAGATAATTTTTTTTTAAAATATATTTATCAAGAATAAGGGCTCTGAAAAAAAAAATTTTTTAAAATTATTCCCTTAAAGGAATCAAATTGATTTTTTTTTAAGATTTTCGGATTAAATTAAATTTAAACCAAAAGTAAAGTCACGTGATAAAATGGCTTTAGATGGGTTAGTTTGTCAGGTTCCGGTAAAAAATGATTTATATATGACTGCAAATTCCTCTTCCGGTCATTATATGTAGTTAAACGAAGAATCCATTTTGCTTCCTTATTATATTTCGGGGGAAAGGGGGCGGGGTTAGATTAGTCTATAATTTTTGGGTACAGGAGGGTATATAGCAGAGATCTGCAGGGGTCCCATTTACACCGCCCGGCACGGATTTAGTCCGATCCGGGTTTTATATTTTCAAACCCGGCCGGTATTTTTTTTTAAAACAAATATGTTATATTTATTTATAATTTTTATAGCTAAAGATAGCGATAAAAATACGGCACTGCCCGTATAACCCGGGCCGGGCCGGCTCTCTGGTATATAGTAAAACAGATCCATATTTATTCATAATTATATTTATCTATCCATTAAAAAAAATATAAAGATTATAAATAATAATTATCCAGCTTCATATAATAATTCTCCAGCTTCATACCTTCTTCATTCCCACAGGTCCATTCTTTGTTCTTCCCAGCTGACATCTTCTCCAATTAATCCAATATCTTCACTCCAAGTAGCCAACAAAAGACTTTTCTTTAACAATAACCCATGTGATCTTCACGTTTTTCCCCCTCCACCAGGAAAACTGAATTCACCTGTCAGAAAATAACTGACATTTGATGTATTAAATTACATTTATTTCTTCTTTTTTTCAACAGCTACAACACGCCCACCCCTCACAAGCCCAGCGTCCCTCTCTCTGTGGTGGTGTTGTATCGAATCGCCCTTTGAATTGTATCGACTTTGAATTGTATCGAATCGCTCCTTTTAATTGTATCGGGACGCCTTTAAGACGTTCAGGGAATTTATCGAATCGTCTCCCCTTATGATGATTTATAATATAATATCTCCGATACATTTCAATATATAATCGCGAAAACACATATTATCAATAATGACATGTACATTGGGGTATCTGCATTTATAATCTATGGAACATTAATATGGACAATGTAATATCAGCACAACATAATAATTTCATTTTAAGACATTAGAGTATGATTAATGGTAATTAAGAAATAATGATTTTACATTTAATAATGTAATGTGAACACATGGTCTATGTGTGAAATGCAATTTTAACATATGTAATTTTCCTTCTGTCATGTGAAAAAACAAAGCTACATTTTTATAAATATCTCCTAAAATGAATAGAAAAATCCATCTTTAGGTATTAAAAATAATTCCGAAACTTTGCCAAACAAAGATTTTAAATAAAATTACAAAACTTATGTATAGAAATAAATTTAAAATTTTATAGGGAGGAAAAATATATAATACGTAGAAAATACAATATTTCCCATCTAGGAATTACTCAGTATCCTAAGAAAAATATACCATTTCTACCTACCTCTGCCATCACAATGAGCACAAATTCACAAAAATGTAGAATGCAACGTAACAAAAATTGAGAATATAATGGGCTATATGGTATATATGTAAAGAATTTTTAATAAAATGTAATATGCAGCATAAATTTACAAAAAAAAAAATTACACAAAAAAAAAAACTTTCTCCAGTATGCAAACTAAACAATATTCTCACCTCAAGGCATACCCTTCAACATGGCTGACCTTATCTGTAAAAATATTTTCCCTTCACATCATTGCATACCATAAAAATAATATAATAATTGCAAATAAAACTTTTTATAAAATTTTATAATTTAAAAAATATATATATATAATATATATTAAATATAAAGATTTCATAATTTGGAAAAAAAAATCTTACACATCATGATCATCTAATATATCATATAAATCCATACCCAATTTATATATATATCAAATGCAGGCACTAAATCAAAATAACTATCCACCTATAACATTATAGATATTATTCTGACTTCTTCATACTTCAATTCCTTTATATTATCATTCATAATTAAATACATCATATGTGTAATTCACATTACACCCTATTTCATAAAAATGGTTAATTACTTCAAAATAAACAACATTAACTCACCCTCAATAGATCCCTTAATAACACATCAACCTTAATTGAAACTAAATTACAAACACAATATATTAACATTTATTAATAATAAATGATCCCACACATGTCCATCCCTTTAAAAACCCAAAATGCATAATTATATAATACACACTTTATTACAAAAGTCTATTTCCATATATATTTTCCTAAATTTCAAATATTTAAATATTTAGCAATCCTTTCTGTCCTGCTGATCTTGAGGTCTTAGCTTCCTATGACGGAATACCTATAACATCATTCAATGAGTTTTAAGGCATACCAAATAAGAAGACCATATCCACTGTCAAAATTGGATGTACAATATACATCTAGACATATAATATACCAAATATTACTGTCTTAAATTCCTGATCTTATTTTCATATTCCTGCCTATAACTCATTACATACTTTCTATCTTACCCTTTGTAAGCTAAATATATAAGTATAGAAATCCTTAAACTAACCCCTTAATCTCACTTATCCCTGTATAGTTTCTAGTACTTGTGTTGTGGTTTCACAGTAAAATTCAAAATTACATGAAAAAAAATGGTTCTTACCTTTTTATAACAAATAACTCTTGAATCTCCAGGTTCTGTACATGCATCACTTTCTTATCCTTTACATTGCATTGTGTTCCGCATTAATCCCTAGATAAATCCTGAAGTCATCGGCAACAATAAAACGATCCATATTTATTCATAATAATATTTATCTATCCATTAAAAAAAATATAAACATCATAAATAATAATTATCCAGCTTCATATAATAATTATCCAGCTTCATATCTTCTTCATTCCCACAGGTCCATTCTTTGTTCTTCCCAGCTGACATCTTCTCCAATGAATCCAATATCTCCACTCCAAGTAGCCAACAAAATACTTTTCTTTAACAATAACCCATGTGATCTTCACGTTTTTCCCCCTCCATCAGGAAAACTGAATTCACCTGTCAGAAAATAATTGACATTTGATGTATTAAATTACATTTATTGCTTCTTTTTTTCAACAGCTACAACATATAGTAACTTAGTAGTTATTTTATTATATTACCATTATGGGTTTCTTTTATGATTCAAAAATAATTATGTTTAATTATTTTTTTTAGGGAATTGTTAAAGTTACTAGTTACAACTAGTGTTGTCTAACTCAATATTTTAGCAAGAAGGAGTATTGTTAGAGCCTCGAGGTTTCGATAATATATGTCTAGATCTTTGTTCCATCCTACGAGCAAAATCTTCACGCTCGCGTATTTTTTTTCTGGATGAAATATTGAGTTAGCCGTTCTTTGAAAATCGGCTCTAAACGAGCCGTATAACAACGCTAGTTACAACTCACTTACATGTCAACTAGTTACAAGTTAATAAGTATCTGTTACAAAAGTAAAGAAAAAAAGAATGAAAAGAAGAGAAATAATTGAATTGATCCGAGTGTGCAAAAAAAATATTACCTTATGTTTTTAAAGATGCCGTTACCCAGCTGTTAATTTTCTTTTTTATTGGAGAACCATAACTTGGAAAGATAGGAGTTGAGGAATTGTGTTACTGTCTAAAACCTCATAATCTAGCTAACAGATGTTCCAAAACCTTTTTTTTTTGCCGACCTAATGAGCAAAATGGTTAGTGTACCAATAATACTCTTTTTTTCTGGTTTGAATGATTTGAGTTAGCCCTTTTCAAACAGTTTAAACAACAAATAGTTTGGGACTTGATAGAAACAGAAATTGAATTGCCCGCTCTATAACAAAAAAATAAATTTACAAATAAAAATCATTAGGCCTGCAGGCCCTGCCCTTAGCCCTTCCCGGGCCGTATTTTAATTTTTTTTTAAATATACCGCAGGACAGGACGGACCTGAAAATATAAAACCCTAGTCGGGCCCGAAAAAAATTTTCCAGGCCTCTGATAAAAATATGCTTTTATTATAAGAATTCTGGTTTATGCGTAAAGATATTATGATTAAAAAGTATAAACCTAGTATTCGGCTAGTGAGATTGAGCTTAATTTTGAAGTTATATTGGCCAAAAAAAAAAGATGTTTTAAATTGTAATACCACATCGCCATCTTGGAAACTGTATTTATTGGATAATCGCTTTTAAAGATTTTCATTTTTATAAACAAAAATATCAGGATATTTATATTTTTTTTTTATCTTTCTCATTGTTTTATTAGCCGAGTTTTGGAAACCGGAAGTGAACTCCAAAACTAGGAAAAAAAAATAAAAAAAATCGGAACAGCTGATATCAAGTTAGGAAACACTCGACCAGTTCATCTTCACAAAATTTTCGGGGAAACCAATAACTGATGCAGCTTAATTAAAGAATTAATGGCTAGATAAAAATTTTTAAATCAAGCATCATTTTTTTTTACACCCCATAGGGAATGTCGGAAAAGTCAATCGCTCTAGTTTGATATTAAAGATGTATATCTCTGTTTACAATTTAAATTCAAACCAAATTTTTCAAGCAATGTTGAGGTTTTCGAAATATCTATAAGATGGCTTAAAACGGGGGGTGTAATAATTGCACGTGACCTAAAGGTTAAAGAAATCTAAAAAAATTTCAGAACTTTGAAGACATCGTAAATTTATTTAATTAATTCGAAAGAAAGAAAGAAAAGAAAAGAAAAGAAAAGAAAAGAAAGAAAGAAAAGAAAGAAAGAAAGAAAGAAAGAAAGAAAAAAGACTTCTTAGTACCACGAAAGATCCATTTCTCCTAATAATTTAACCATTTTATCAATGGAAAAAAAATTAAACAATTAAATATTGATGAAATTATAAATTCTTTTTTTTGCTCATCCCTAATTTGTCCTAAATTATTAACTTAAAAAAATAATATGATTTAAAGTTACTAAAGGCGGTTTTTGGATTTTAAAAATCTGATTTTACAAGGAATTGCATTCCAGCATGCGTAGAGTATTAACCCTATAAATTTCAGCCAATTTTTTAATTTATATGAAAAATCAATATAAAAAATTAATATAAATTAGAAGTAGTTTCGAAGGGTCGTGGCAAAAATTGTTTCAAATTTACAGTTTGGGTAACTCCTAGCCATGCTAGAGATACATTTCCGTTAAATCGAACTTTAAAAAATTTTGAAATCGCAGACGGTAAAGGATTTAAAATTGAGAGATTCCGAATCCCAATACAACATATGTATTTTTTTCTAATTTTTCAGAGTTGTTAAAAGATACTTTTTAAATGGTTCTAGATACAGATACATCGTCTAAGAATAATATCTAGATACCGATATTTTAATCAAAAATCTATCTAGATACAGATACAGATACCACATTTAGATACTTGTATCTAGATCCTTTAACAACTCTGCTATTTTTACATTTTATTTACATTATTATAAATATTAAAGATGATTGAATGCGATAAAAATTATTTTTGAAATCTATGGGAAATCAACCATTTTTTTAGAATGGAAGGGGGGGAAGGGGGTACTTTTCAAAGGATGTGAGGGGGGGGGGGGTTATTTTGTTTCCACCCGCTCAGAAAGTGTAGGGGCCACTGTTTGGAGATACTTGAATAAAGGAAACGGAAGGCTTAATGATCTTCTGAAATCTTAAACATCATTTCCGGAAAACCAGAAACATCATTCCATTTCCTCCCAAATGCGCCTTAATTTATATATATTAGATAAATTAATCCACCTCCCTCCTTTTAAAAATGTAAAAAAAATATCTAAAAAATGATATAAATAATATTAAAAAAATCAATCCATCAAATCTAATGGCTCGTTAAATTTTATTAATGATTAATTTTTATTAACTCCCTATTTATTTTTGTTATAAGTCAGCGTTAAAAAAATTCCAAAAAAAAATTCTTATTTACTTAAAATATCGTTGTATTTTTTTATAAAATATATTATTTTTTTAGTATAAAGTTCAATAATTTATATTCAGTATTTTTCGTTTTTTATTATACATAATTGAAAAATAGGTACAGATACAAATTAGATATCTTTTTTAAAAAATGTTTGGATATTTCTATGGGAATGAAAAATAAAAATTAATCTAATTAAAAATTAATAACAAGTGAATTATTGAACCTTTTTTTGCTTATATATATATATTATTTTTTTTTAAAAAAAAAAAGGTACCCCAAGGAAAAATAAAAACTAAATTAATGAGAGAATTTGCCTATTATTATGCCTATCCCTTGGCTCTGATAACTCTGATAATACTAAATTCTTACCTTGTTTACAGGACCCGTAGGGCGCCCATTAAAGAAGTATTTTTATCATGGCTCAACATGAGTCACCTAAATGTGATTCAATTCATATTTTTTTTTCGTCCAACTTTGACTATCATAGCACAAAGACATCCGCGCCTGCGCATTCTCCATTCTTTTGTGTACGTGGCCTACTTTGATCGCATGAGCTATTTGATAGTGCCGTCTCTTTATTCGGCGCACGTGATGATCAACGTGATGGCGGGGTTGGAGTTATTCTCGGAGAACATAGGGTTAACTTATTTTAGCATTACCTCGAAAATCAAATACGTGTTCTACATCAAATTAGTGACACTGATCTTGAACGTATTTCTGCATCTGCACAACCTCGTATTGTACAAAATCGAAAATACCCAAAGCGTCTCTCTTTTGAACGGCGTGACAGGCAATGTCACTTCGTACCACGTGATGCGTGGGGGTAAAAAGAATCTAAATATGATAATAATGGTATTTTTGCGCACCTTGACACTTAGCGTATTGCCGCTCATCATTCTGTCCTGGATGATTTGGCAAATATGCGCGTCCTTTGTAAAACGGGAGCGTTACGTTTATTGCCGAGATGGTTCTAAAGCGAATATCTTTAAATCCTTCCTAAATCGACCAATCGTGAGGACCAAGAAGTTCATCTTTCTACTATTCACGATGTCTTTCTATCCCGCTTACGTGTCCGACCTGATATACAAACTGGATTACGTGTTCATGTACATCGTCGGGAGCGGAGAGGAACTTTATATGATGTACGACATTCACAATATTTTGAAAATCGTTTCCCTCACCGGATACTGCGTCACGTGGTTTGTCATTTTGAGGAATGCTAAAGCGGATCAAAATAATATTTTGATATGATAAAATTAATAAATTGAAGTATTTTGTAACATCTTCTTGTCAATTAGAAATGAACGATCTTTTTTTTCTATAAAAAAAAGGAAGAATTTACCATGCATTCTCAGTTGGCGCCATTTCTCGGCTAAATTACGCAAAAAAAATCTAGCATATTTTTTTTTAAGATATTTTGCCGCGAAGCTGTAAATGCCGGAATTAAGTGGAATAATGCATCAAAGCATAAATTTGTTATAAAAGATCATGCGAAAATCCATTAAATAATCAATCTCTTACGCAGATAATCCTATCCTCCATTTTTTATGGCTTAGGATTTATTTTCTAAAAACATTTTGACATAAAACCTAAAATACTAACATATGCTGGCGCGGATTAATCGATACAATTTAAAAGTATCGAATAAGATACTTCAATAACTACGGATCAAATAAAAAGTAACGCCAATAACAATCATTTTATTAGTCACACGTATTTATTTTTATTTTTTTTTTGAGACGTTATTTTATTTTAATCTCATTTTTTATTTATTTTTTGATAAAATAATGAAGAAAATTTATACCGGATGTAAAATAAAATAAACATATCGTAAACAATACTTTATAATTGTATAAAGAAACTATGCACTTACCATCTTTATAATTACATAGCAACTGCTGTAGCAGGATTCATCCAAGGAATGGGAGAGTGTGCTTTACGTATTCTAGCATATAATAATTCTGATTAGGTTTTTTTTTAAACATCCGGTTGAAATTTGAAATTGTATTCTTGAAGACATTAATTTAAAAATCTAGTGTTTAAACCAGTATAGTAGCCACAGTATAAATGGTTTGCGCAACCAAGATTTATCTTATGGGGAGTGGTTTTTGGAAATTTTTAGCCCTATAAAAAAATAATATAATAAATTGATTTTTACGTGGTTATCCTTATATCATCTTCGTTTAAAGTTGACTGAATAATTGAAAAGTATACTTAATCCTAAAAAAATGAGTGAATTTTTTTTTTGGTGCTTTATTAGTTTCTGACTTTAACCTGTATAGTAACCAGCATAAATAAAAAAAAATTAGTAGGGCCAACCTTACCATCACATCAAAAAGCAAAAAAGCGACCTGAAAGCATAATCCTTAAAATTCCGTTGTTTACAGTGCTCAATCGTAGATTAAATTTGGCTTGGTAGGGCAGCAGAAAGAATTTTTTTTAAAAAAATTGTCATTATGCTTGAATGTAAGAACTATAAAGAACCATATATTTTCTTGCATGCGCTAATATTTAGTGTCTGACTAGTATTTTTAATTCCTAAATCAAATATTGGGAACAAAACGAACAACGTGAAGTTAGCTTGGCATAAAGCAGAGCTTTATTTGGAAACATTTTATAGTTTATTCTGTTTGGTATAAGATTGTTCAAAAGGGAAAATAAGATTACTGGTATGGAAATTAAATAAAAATTACAAAATTAGCAATATACCTGAAGAATGGAGAATATAAAATAATTTATAACTTATCTGTGGTCTGGCGTTAGTGTTTAGGCGGCCTTATTATTAATCATTTAATCGACCAATAAATGAGTTTTAGTAATTCATACTTTTGAAGGGAATCTCAACCAGGTTGGTGGATAAGTTTAAAGTAGAACGTTATTGGCTAAATAAAAAAATAAATTGCCAAGATTGACACCATCGTGTTTTTAATAGAAAATTTATAGAAGCCATAAACAGTATGTAAGGCATGATTGAGTAATTATACCTACTAATTAATGAATCAGTTTTTTTTTCATAATCAAATAAAAAATCAGATACTAATAATATAAACAACATTTAAAAAAAATACGGTATATTACGCCTTAATAAATTATTAAATATAGGAATTTTAAAATTGCCATTCATAGATCAATTTACGTCTAAATAATATTAAAGTTTTTCCCCGGTAAAATATATTTGAATCTTATGATTCTATGATCTTTATAGATGTTACTTGTTCTTTTCGGTTTATTTAATAGATATTTAACAATACAAATTATATTATTAAATTTATAGTAAAAAAAAAAAATATTTAAAATTTTTTTCAAGAAGGGGTGGTTATGGGCGGGGGTTTAAACCCCCAATCCCCCTTAGTCTACGCCACTGAATATAAAGGATAAAAATAAGTGCACCAAAATTTTGGCCTGCCTTATTTTAATCAATTTTTTTCTCTTTCGCTTTCACCTTTTCTAGTGGTAAGTTCCTTCAATATATATCTCCACTTTATGTTATTCATACAGTCTCTTTTATCAAATTTATACTTCTTTATATTGGCTCTAACTTTTTGGCCCCATTGAAGTTTTGGCCTTCCTCTTTTACGTTTGCCCATCACTTCCAAACTCTCAACCTTATTTCCTATGTAGTTCATAGACCTTCTCATTGTGTGCCCATACCACCTAAGTCTGTTTACCAACCTTAGTCTTAATAGGCACTACCTTTAAACTACTTAGTATTCTTGTACTGCGCACTTATCCTTTCTTGTTACCCCAGAAATCATCCTCAGCATTCTCATCTTCATAGTTAGTAGGCTTCTCTCGTCTGATTCCTTGGTTGGCCATGTTTCCGAACTATGTAGAATAGTTGGTTGTACTATGGAACTGTAAATTTTTCCCTTTTGTGGGATTCTTTTGTCAAATAGCACTCCAGATAAAGATCTCCACTTAAACCACCCTTGATTAATTTTACTCTTTATTCTTTTCCTATTGTGCCATTTGTTTGTATATCAATATTTAGTGCTTGATGCAATACTATTTTAATCCATTCGGTTTAGACACAGTATTAAAAAAAAATGTCATCGACTAAATTAGAAAAAATTGGCATTTGTCAGAATGGAAAATATATAAGATCAAAATATCCGATTATGCGTTAATATTTATATTAACCTGAAATCTATTGTACCAATTATGTTTAAAAATAATGAATTTTATTTGTACTTTTACTTATATATAATTATCAAATTTAATTTTCTAATATTAGGCGATTTGATTAACCTCGATAATATAATATTAAATAAAGTAAAATTATAATATTGTATGACAAATACGATATTCAAATAGCTTTGAATATATATAGCCTTTTTCAAATATATGAGATATTAAGTTATAACAAACCCGAGTTATGAACCAAATGAGAAATGTAACGTTACACACCAAATCCCAAAACTTTAAATAGTTACTTAATTAGTTAATTTTATTATTGCTTTTATCTGTTTGGTTAAGGGGGAGAAAGAAATTGTCTAAATTATAACATCATAACAGAACCGAGAATGTGGAGGGATCTAAATAACTTGTTCCGTTAATATTTAGAGCCCCTTACTTAATCATTAAAAATTCCTCAATTAATTTTACCCACCACGAGGAAAAGTATAACCGAATTATATAAGCCAATGGCATATATAATACCTAGACTGACGATTCATTCATTAAAATGTATCTTTAAGCGTCGTTTTAAGCAAATCAACTGGGCCCGCCATTTTGGTAACACATATAGGTAAATATTCTTATGTTAAAAACTACCATTAAATCGATAACTTGCTTCCTTATTATCTCGATGATCCGGTAATTCTTTGATAAAGTTTGCATCAGATATAGGAATAAATTAGGCTCTCGTTTAAAATTTTAATAATGATTAGTGTAACCAAGATGGCGTCTCCAGCTGATTTGCAATCGATGTACACTTTTAATGAATGAATCGTCAATGATGTAAGCCAAATATATTAAAAAAAATGATATCACGCCTTATGCTTGATGTAAACCAAACTTGACAGCATTTAAACTCTGAAAATTATATAATTTATAATTTTCAGATTATTAATATAAGCGTATCAGTGTAGGAATGGTATAAAAATGATAATTTTCACCCGTTTTCCGTTCCAACAAAAGTAAAATACTCACAGAGCTGATGAACATTATTATGATTTTTTTCCTCTCGGCACCTTCAATGATTGAAAATTCCTTCTAGAGATTCGCATCTTCAAACTTCGTTGGTTATAGATATTGATAAACCTATAGAAAAAAAAAGATTATTCAATTTTTTTTTATCTTTAATTCATATTTAAAAATCTAATGTTAACGAACTATCTGTTTTGACTTTTGAGTATAAATGTTGTCATGATTAAAATTTAAACGAAGTATGAGTGGCAAATCAATATAAGGAATATAATTTTTTAATTTTATTTTTTAAACAAGAATTTTAATGGTTGATATGAAATTAAAAACTAAGCTTTTTATAAAAGCTTTGAGAAAAATATGATATGTATGATAAATCTTTTTCCTAAAAAAAATAAATAATATTTTAAAGTAATGAGTAACGTTTTGCGTAATCGATACAAAAAAAAACTCGTTACTTTTCTTTTCCTTAAAAAAAAATAACTCCGTCAGTAACGACTATTTAGTAAGAATTGAAAGTCAGATGATGTGTATTGAGATAAATTGTAACATCTATATCTATTTGTATAATCAACAGCTGTTCTATGAGTGATGCCAACAGATCTACTAGAAAAAAAAAATACTACATATTCCTATGGTCCGTTTTCTGGTTTATTTTTTCTATCTGTAATATGTCATTTTAAAAAATTCTTATGTGTATATGTGTGAATTCTAAAATTTGAAGTTTTCCCTTTCCTTAGCATCTCCCCATTTTTTTAAAGTTTTAAAAAAACCCACATTTAGGTATAAATAAAATCGTATCAAAATCTGTTCACCCAGGGAATAGTGGAAATTTAAAAAAAATAAAATAATTTATAGGAATAAGTGAAATGAGAAAATTTTTCAGGGAACATTTCCGGTATCAGTTCTAATAAACGTTTCTATCCATATGAAGTTCCTGGGATTAAACTATTCCAAGACCCCCCAAAAAACCGATTTTTCGTACACTTAATAGGTAATTTATATAATAATTTTAAAAAAATTTTACAATGATAAATTCACTAATTAGCCTAAAGGCTTCTTTTTTTTATCAACAGTTATTTAAAAGTGTTCTTTCTAATTTCCTTAAATATTTAAACACCCTTCTATAAGAAGAGGAAAGTATTATCGATATTGTAAGAATTAGAAGATGGACAATGAAAATACAGAAGAAATAACTAGAGAGAAAAATAAAATCGGTTAAAAACAAAACTAAGGCAAAATTTTGTGACAAAGAATTATATGCCTTTTTTTTTATAGAGGTAATAAGCTAAGGTTTTTTTTTCCAGTAGCATTAGACTATTATAGTATTAAGGGGAGAGAATTGCTTAAAAGCAAAATTGGTTAACGGAAGTCTTAAAGAGGAATACGAGTTTGCAAGATTATTTACCCGATAAGTTACATCTTATTAATTAACGATATATTACCATAGCGGAAAGCAGATGAATAACTACTTTCCTATTTTTAGCCAGATTGGCTTGCTTTTACTTCTTGTAAGCCAAAGATTTAAAAAAATATAAACAGGAAGTTGTTTTTACTAGGGAAGGCTAAGATAGTATGGGGGCTATTATCCCCTGAAAACCTCAACCTCTTTGATTGTCAGGATTACCTTTAATTCCGATCACGATGATAGGTTTTAGATATCTAAGCATATCGGTCATAAAATTGGTTGCGATGTTTGACGAAACTAAATTATGGATGAGATTATATTTTGAAGATAGATCACAACTGGATTAAGAAGCAAAGATTTATTTTTTATAATTTTTATTTATATATGTTTAGCGAGTTTTTTTTTTTCAAATATAATTCAATTTTTAAGCTCGTTTTTTAATAAATTTAAAAATCTATGCTGTCATTGTTTGGAATTTTACCCTTGCATTTAGGGAAATTTAGGTTTGAACTTTTGAGCTCAATATAATTTATCAATACTACACATCCTTTCAGTATATGCTCCTCAAACGGGTTGCGAGGAAGAAGAGAAAGATGACTTTAGAGCTATCCTTGATAGTTGATACTGTAATGGAAATCCCTAAGGATGACCTAGTTATAATTAGGGATGTAAGACAGGGGAAATTTCCCTGGTTTCTTACACGTAGATTTTTTTTTTAATATAAATTATGAATGACTCAAAGGTTAATGGTTAAAAATTGTCTACAATTCACAAGATAAGTATTCTAAACACTCTTGGAATACATTTCCATTGTAAAATCTGGTTTTTTTTTAAATTTAAAAATGAGGGGATCTCAAAAAATGATTATAAAGTTGATAAAATTACATATTGCCCGAAAAAAAAACACACAGCCGTTGGACTCACTGTTTTTTTTTTGAATAAAATAATTTGAAGAAGAAGAGTTTTACCACTTAACCAGGTTTCTTAAATTAGGAGTAAAAAAATAATACCCAGTTTTTTAAATTTCCGTTATGACGGTATCCGTTCCCACTGCCCGTTTCTTCTAAGAAATCCGATACGGAAACGGTCCTCATCTTCGGGTCGCGAAAATCCCGAGTAATAAAAAGACCGAACCTCAAAACAGTTACGATAAATTAATAATGATTGAAGGTTGAGGTTGTAAAGATTTCAAGTTATTTTCTATCGTTAAAGTTATTTCGCATAATCGCTTAAAGAATAAAAAACAAAATTAATGTTTTATATAGTTTTTTTTTTAAAAAAAACGTGACTTCAGCATGTTGAAAAAAACGTTTTTTTTTTTTAGAAATAACAGAGGACGATTCTTATATAAAATACAATTTTGTTTAATAAAATATATTGTCGGGTCAACTAATACTAAACAACCCCTAACGAGACGTTTTATGTTGATTTATCTCATTTTTCAATTCTTTTTTTCGAAAATCAAAAAAAAATTGCTTTTTTCTTTGTACATTAAAATAATAAAACGAACATAAGAAATATTAGCTTTTTCTTTTTATCTTTTATTTTTAATTAAAAATAAAATTTATTTCTTTTTAAAAGTCCTTTTTAGAAAAAACAAATTTATTAAATAAATATGATTTTTTTAAAAAAAATAATTTTAAAATTAAAGTTTTAATTTAATTTTATTATTTTTCTTATCAATCTCTGGAAAGGGGCAGGCAGAGAGGGAGAGAACAAGATTTTAAAAGTTTATAATTAATATTTTTTTAATACTATATACCACTCTATTTACATTTTTTTATATTAAAATAACACTTATTATTACCATATACATAACCTGGCATGCTTATTTGGACCTTTTTATATAATTGCATTATAATAAGTATAATAATACTTTAAAAAAATTATTTTTATTTAATGCATATATATAATATATATTTTTAAACAATTATTACTTTTTGTTTAAATTGTAATAATATGTATTTTGTATTATTATTATAAATTATATTTGTACAAATAAAAATAAATAATAAGAATAAGGATAATATTAATGAATAAGGTAGGTAAGGTGGAAAAGGAATTGGAAAATTCTTTGGGATCATATAAAAAGGTATAATAAGCACACACAAAAAAAAATGAAAATATCAAACAAAAATAATATATTTTCCTTTTTAAAAGAGAAGAATAATTGTAAAAAATATATTTAATATAAAATTAATTTTTTATTTAAATATAAAATTTGTTTTTTTTGATGAAAAATTTTTAATTTTTAATTTTATAATTAATATTTATATTTTAAAATGAAATTATTTTTTCGATATTAGACATATTCTTCATTATGCATACGATCTATTATAAGTTTGAATTGGTATAAATGACAAAATTATCAGAATTCTCGTAGTGCTGCCCCAACAAGTCTCAGATTTTTTTTTTCTTGGCAGGTAAAAATTACTGATTGATAGTTAGTTCTTATGTTAATTTGTTGTTTTTTTAAAAAAAAAAATATTTATACTTATTTGTTTAAGATCAGAGTTTGAAAATAAAAATCATATGAATCAGATCAAGTCTAAGAGAACCGGAAATAGAACCCCTTCCCGAATCATTTTTAAAAATGATTTTCCCGAAAATCGGCAGGAAGGAAATCAGATTTTTCAAACTGTGATTAAAATGGCGTATAATATTACACCTTTTTAATTTTAAATATTCCTTCAATGAAAACGAATTTCTCAACATTTTATCCTACGTGTAGCAGTGTTAAACTTCTCGATTTAAGTTGATTTTTTTAAAACGGCTCTCACAATATTTTTAGCCAGAATAATATTCCATTTTTTTGTGCCATCTAAAAAATCTTCAGGTCGGCCTAAAACGAGGCCGTTTAACGACACTACCTACGCGTGCACACTTTTTTAAAAGATTAATTACCGCGAATAAAAAAAATTTTCGCACAGGTTAGGGGTAGTATAATTAGGGTCTGGTGAGTTAAACTATTCTTAACATAAATATTATCCAACGCATCAGATGAACATCTGGCTAACCCATGTATGAAATGGTAGGTCAGCATTTGACGGGGCTAAACAACTTAAATGGGAAGAAGAAGAATTTTAAAAGATTAGTTCTTTTAGAATACTGAAGGTTTAACCATTAAATATCAAACATCCCGTTAATTAAAACCGGATAGCTTTAACTATCATCTTTAGTATTAAAATTTAAGGAGATTATATATAGACTAAGAGATAACCCCCCTATTAAAAGGGGGAAGTGATGCTTAGAGGCTGCGCTACTAATCGATCGTAATTATACATAAAAAAATATCATGTTACATTTTTTGGTTAAAACCTTCACAACGATTTTACCTTTAGTTTTTATCATTTCATTCGCATAAATAAAACAACTAGTAGAGTATAGTTAATGCATAACTGTATGAGTTTCTCTCAATTTACTATTTTAATCGTAGTTTCAGAAAATTTTGTTTCAGCATGGATATAATGGATATTTGAATTGAAAGTTTAGCTAAACATAGTGTTAGAAATTTGTTCAGCAATTTGGAAAGCTAAAGTATACATATGCTGCAAACTTCAGTTTCCCAATCTTCTATTTCAATCACAGTTTTGGAATTTTGTTTTTAGCAATTTAGAAAGAGCCATAATTACTATTGAATATATTGGACATTTGAATTGAGAGTTTAGCTATATTTCAACCATAATTTTATCATTTTGTTCAGCAATTTGGAAAGCTAAACACAGTTATACATTTGCTCTAACCTTTCGAAACCATTTATTTTAAATAAAAATCTTCTGAAAATTAAATAAGTTTCCCAATCTTCTATATTCAATCATAGTTTTAGAATTTTGTTTTCAGAAATTTGGAAAGAAAGTTATTTAAATTAAAAGTTTGGCTATTTCAACAATAAGTGTTAGAAATTTTGTTCTGCAATTTGGAAAGCTACACACGGCAGCATACATCTGCTGGAATCTTTAGAAAATGATCTTCAAAAAAAAAAAAATCTTCTGATTATTGAACAAGTTAACACCATTTAGTAGGGGAAATGTTCCATAAATGGCCATGTTTGAAGACTGGCCATCACCCTTTAACTTTTTTTCTATTGGATCGATTTCTATCAAATTTGATCAAAATGTGTATATCTATGATATGTAGTTAACATAAGTTCATTTTTTGAATAGAACAATCCAATAAAAAAAATTATTTTAAATAAAGTGTTTTTAGTTAGTGATGATAAAAGTTACTTTTGAAACATAACTAGTTACAGTTACTAGTTACATTGGCAAAAACATAACTAGTTACAGTTACTAGTTACATTTTTACAAAAGTAACTAGTTATTAGTTACAGTTATTTTCTAAAGTAACTAGTTACTTACTTTATACATCATTAATATGCGCATTATTTATTTATTGAATGAATTTATTTAATATAAAAAAAATTAGGATAAACAAAGTATAATCAGTTATTTAAAATAATATACAATTTATTTATATAAAAAAATATCGCAAAATTGAATATTTACATCGAATATAAAAATATATATTTGCATTAAAAAAAAACATTTATTTTTCATAAAAATTAGAATCTAATAAATGTTTATTTGCTTTTAACAACAAATTAATTTCAAAGTTATTATCTAGGAGACGTTCTCGTTTATCTCCAAAAATGAGATTACCTAGACTGAATATGCGCTCTACGGGAGCACTTGATGTTAGAACAACATTATATTTAATAAAGAGTAATTTTAACTTTGGAAAATCGTTATATAAAGAAAAAGTGTTGTTATTAGATTTGATAAAGTTTTCTATAAGTTCATTATCCAGAATATTTTGGCGCTTTAGGTCAAAAAATTCAACTACATCAATGTTAGTTTTGAGCATGATTCATTCGTCTGGGATTCACTTTGAGGTATTAAGGTATTTATTAAATTTAAAATTTCCTCCTTTTTTGCTTTATTCCTTTCTTGCCTAATCCAAGGCCAGTCAGTTTTAAATACAGGGTGAAGAATTGCAGCAATGATGTTGTCATTATCATAAAGATTATTAAACCTATAACATGATATTTATGTTAGACTTGGTTCTTGTAAGTAATGATTAATAATTTAATATTAAATTCTAAAATAATCTGTCTTTGTTTTTCCTTATACTAAATTTAAATTTTTTTTTTATTACGTATGATATGAAGTTCCAATGCTTGTTACTTGACGGAAAAAAATATATTGTGTTACATTTGTAAATAAATATAATATTAAAATTTATTAAATTACTTGAATTTGCTTACAAAATTATGAAGCCCAGCAGCAATATAACAATTTAAGAAAAGAAAATCAATTTGAACGGGAAATTATAACAATCAGACATTTTCACAAAATTTTAAAAAATTTAATTTAAAAAATAAATTTAATTTAAAAAATAAATTTAATTTAAAAAATAAATTTAATTTAAAATTAA
The DNA here is from genome assembly GCF_954871325.1 of Gordionus sp. m RMFG-2023. NCBI lineage: Eukaryota > Metazoa > Nematomorpha > Gordioida > Chordodea > Parachordodidae > Gordionus > Gordionus sp. m RMFG-2023. Next base: position 51,754,078 of record NC_088777.1, read on the forward strand.
TTTATCACAACATATTAAAAATAAAATTAATTATTTGAATATATCTTTAAAAGTAACTAGTTACTTTTGGCAGTTACCTTTCAAAAATTATAACTAGTTACAGTTACTAGTTACAATTTTAAAAATATAACTAGTTACAGTTATTTTTTAGCCAAAATGTAACTAGTTACTTATAACTAGTTACCTTAACATCACTATTTTTAGTATCTCTTTCTGGAAAAATCGCGTTATGCATTTTTTTTTGTGTTTGGTGAAAAAATGACTAATTTAGAATACTGATATTTTATATATAATTATTTTTCTTAGGGAAATTTTGAATTATTCACTCACATAGACTTTAAAAGTGTTTCATTTAATAGACATATAAAGGCGTATAATAATAATAGAGGGGTGAGTGAGTATTGTCTGGCCATGTAATGATTGGGCCACAATTCGCTCATTCACATATTCATATTGAAATGAAAAGCTGCGAAAAACAACATTTGATGAAATTTCAAATGATGAACATACTTAAGAATGTTTAGCAAAAAAGATAATTAAGATATTAATATATAATATTATCATTTAAATTGATGATTATAAATTGAGGTATTAATAAGTGAATAATTATTTTTTTTTATATAACTAAAAAAAATGTAGAAATATTAACATACGTCTTTTACGTGTATTTCATATTGTATTATTTCATATTTATGATAAAATTCTTAAATAATAATATTATGGCCAGTTAACACATAGTATATGGCCAGTATGTATTGACTGACCAGAAAAACAACTTTCACATAACCCTATCATAAACTATTACAGTTAGAGCTTTGATTCAAATTTTATTTTAAAGATTAATAATTAGGCTACCCACTGATATAAAATATGTTTGGTTTAACCCAAATTTTAATACTTTTCTTTTTTAAAAACAGTAAAAACATGGCCATTCATGGCACATTTCCTCTAATAAGATAGTTCCTTATGTTTTGCATATGGAGAGAGTATATTTATTACTTTCATCTTATTTTCTAATTTAGCATAAAATAAAGTCTTTTGATAGTAAAATAAAATATGTTTGAAAATTAAATATTATGCATATACTTTCAACTATCCAGATTTTTAGTATTAATATATAAATTCATAAAATTTTTATTCAATGTGTAGTATAGCCAAATGATTGAAATAAACATGTTTAAGATACAAATGTTAAGCTAATAATTTAGAGAATACTTACAGATATTTTTCAAAGATTTTACTGATTCCTACATTCCTTGACGTTATATTTATCCACTATTTTAAAATTTCGTGCCAAATAATTCAAAACTTCTTTTTTTTTTACTGCTAAACGAAAGTAAAATATTTCAAATAAGAATTGCTTGAAAGCGATATATTGGAACTTAGGGAAATCGGAGCAAATGTAGAATGACGAATTTCATAAATTGTATGTGATTTGTTGAAGTCAAGAATAGCTTCTATGAAAATTTAATATAGATCCAACTCGAATCGCAGCAAGGCAAGCTCATCGTTCAAAATTATGTTGCCAGTTGAAGAGTACTATATAAGTAATCTCTTTATCTCTCTCTCGGATACTAACTCAAAAGAATGATAGGTTCTTGGTTAATCGCACACAACATATTACCCGTAGAATCCTCCTAAATCTAAATTTTTGATAGAGAAATGATTATATGTTTGGGTTAGATTTTTATTTGTGAAGATAAACATTTTTTAAAGTATCATACGATGCATTACTAAGCTGTATGTGCGAACTATAATATGGAAGGTTTGCCATGGTTGATAATGTTCCAAAAATGAAGATGCTCTGCATAATTTCTAACATATTATATATTTTAACAACTCTAACCACCCATTAGTATATACGTCTGCTATTGAAAGAACATTTTCTTCCTTAACAAGAATAAAAAAACACCCCTGAAATGAAAATATTATTGATTAGCTCGATTTGAGCTGTATTTAAGGGCTGACTCAATATTTTAGCCCAGAAAAATATTGCCCTAAGACTTGAGGATTTCGCTAATAGATGGCCAAAACCTTTGCGCAATCTATGAGCCAAAATCTTCAGACTTGCATGGTATTTTTCTGGTTAAAATAATGAGTTAGCTCTTTTTTTTAAGAATTGGCTCAAATCTAGGCGTTTAACAACATTATTGAAAAAAAAAATACTACCTCTTGAAAATAGGTTGAATGGATTAGCCCTTCTTTATATATATATATGTGGTATGGGGATATGGAATCCTTGGAAAGATTCGGAATCTTTTGATTTTACATCCTTTACCGAGGGTGATTTTTAGATTTTGAAAATCTAAATTTACAGGAATAGTATTTCGGCGTGTGTAGAGTACCCAATACTGTAAATTTCAAACAATGTTTGCGGTGAAGTTTAGAAAACTACTCCTAATTTATATCAATTTTTATATGGATTTTTCATATAAATTTAAAAAAAAAATAACCAAAAATGTCTATGGCTGAAATTTATAAGGTAATGACTCTACACATTCTAGAATACATTTCCGGTTAAAATCAGATTTTTCCGAATCTCCACTGATTCCGAATCCCCATACGAGATATATATTATAGGAAATTGACACCAAAGCAATAATGGCATCAGCTCAATCCCAAAGAAGATTGAATTTCAGAATTTAGATTTATAAAATACTTCTTGAAAAAAATATAAATATTTTTTAAAGAACCATTTTTTTATATACAGCATTGATAAATTGTTTATCGTAAAATTACAATGTTTTTAATATTATATATATATTTTTTAAAAAAACAAAAGCTTGGACCTACCGAACCCAAAATTTTTTAAAAAATGGGTCCGGGTTCAGCTAAATATCCCGAGTTCGGGAGGGTTCGGGTAGTGTTGTTAAAAAGCCCGACCCGATTAAGATCATAGCTAAAATATATTAGCATCGAGATTTGGCAAATAAGTGGTCCAAGCATTTCTGCCAGCTATATGCAAAATACTTTTGGATTGCATAATGTTATTTTGGTCATAATCTTAACCGGTCCGTTTTTAAAACCGACTCAAAACCGGTTTTTAACAACACTAGGTTCACGGTTTGGATTCGGGTTCTCATACCTGGCTTTTTTTTAAAAAAAAAAGAAGTATATAATTATAAATTAAATTTAACCTATCAACATAAAATAAGAAGGAAGAAAAAAAAATTAATAAAAATATCAATTTTATTTAAATTATTGATGATTCAATATATATTATAAATTAATACCCCTAAAAATTTGATATGGATAACTATTAAAATCTAAAATAAATTAAAATATATTAAATATGTATATAAAATAAATATACTTAATTTATTATTTTTAATCATGGTTATTATAATTTCTAAACAGTTATATAGTTAGGCGCTATAAAATTCTCATTTTTGGCTTATGAGAGTGGTGACATTACACGAATAAGGAAGTTCGAACTTACAAAATTATAATGACAATAAGACTAGTTAGTTAATATCATCTATATTACCCCTTATATTAATTTTTTTTTTCAAAAACACTAAATTAAATCTCTTATAATTAACCAATCTTTTGGATAATAAATTTATTATTCACGAATAATAATCTTTAAAAATTAATGTCTGTTATAACGAGGGAAATGAAGACTTGGAAAAAATGATAATAATAACAGTTATTAAATTGTCACAATGATAAAAAATAAAATTTATTGATTTGATAAAAAATTATTATATAATAATGAAAATTAGTTTTTATATAAACTAACAAATTTATCATATAAAAATAATTATTAAGCATATATGTTATGTATATATTTTAATTATTTTTTCCATGCAATTTTTCCTTGTATTTAAGTATTATTTTTTGGTTTCAACTCATATTTAATTACAATATGCATTAAAAATTTTCATGAAAAAGTTAAATAAGAAGAAGAAAAAAAATTGATATTTTTGGAAAGCCAAATTAGCGTGCCATTATCTGATTTTATATTCGCAAAATGCATTTTGAATGAACATCGTGAATTTAGTTATGTATCTATATGTCATTAAGAGATGGGGGGGGGGTGGTGGTGGTTAGAAGGAGTATATTTTTATTAGCTACTATATAGTTTGTTTTCATTCATTCATGCACAAAGGTGTTTCCAGGATTTTGCTTACATTTTTTTAAAATAATTATATTAACAAGCCATAATTCGCGGACATAATTGGTTTATTTTCATAAAAAAACTGACACTTTAGAAATGAGCTTAGGGGTGTCTAATTTCTAATCTTTCTATCTGAAGTTTTCTCCAGCATCAACATTGATTATTGTGATTTTGACAACTTCCTGCCTGTTAAAAAATTTTTTGATACCAGAGCGAGAACTTTTATTTCTAGAACACATTCCAACTCTTTTAAGAAAAGGAAAAATATTTTTTTTTAAAGATTTTTTTTATTTCATATACATTTCAATATCTTATATGTATCTGTTCACTATATCGTTCTACCATTTTGCAAGCTTTATAAAGGAATGGCGAGATCATGGGAATCTAAATATAATAACTTGGCTCATAACATTTAAATATAATTAATTTTTGTTTCAATAAATTTTAACAAATATGATTAAATATTTATTTTTTTTAAGTATTCCAAAAAAAAAAAATCAAAATTATCTGAACTGGAAGAGGAAACTAGCTTTCGCTTTCAATGTGCAAAAAAAAAATTAGTGCCATTTGTCTTTGAAAAAGTTAGGCCTAGCTTTTCCGAACACTGATTTGATTCTATCTTTTTTTAAAAAGATTTACCAACTATATAAAAATAAAATAAGGTTCATTTTAAGGATATCCCAGTGAGTTCTCCAAATAGAATTTAGGCATTCTAAGCTAGCATTTCATCTTCCCTTAGTGGTAGCAAACGCTAATGACTAGAAAAAAGCGATACAAAATAACCCATTCCAACCTTATAATAATATTACAAAAAATCAAAATTCCGGCAAAAAATGAAAATGTTACTATAGCTGTAGTCTACATTAGTTCGGATTTTGGCCACTCTTTAGCTCAATTAAGGAATGCCCAACTCTAGGAGATAATTTTTAATTGGATGAAGTATATTTAAAATTGAAACAAGTTATTTGTTAAAGTTTATCATTAAAAAATAGTTTTTCAAGTATATTTTTGAAAGGTCATTAAGTTATGTAATTTCAATTTCCTTTAGTTGGACCACAAATTCTTTTACTTTTACAAGTATGTTTTACGAGACAAACTAGAATACATATATATATGTACAAATTAATTCAATTAACACGAAAAAAAAATCTATTTAATTGTTATTAATTTTATTAAAATTAAAAAGGTATATCGTTAATAAATATTAAATATCACCAGTTTATTAAGAGCGATTGGTAAATAAATAATAAAAAGTGGAGAGATAATTAAATTAATTTAATTTTAAATACTAATTTAATTTTTTAATATTACAAGTACAAATAAAATACCTTGTTTCATATTTATAATAATACTCATATTTTTCTATATTATTTATTATACGTAGTATTATATATATTGTACAGTATCTATTATATTGATATTTTATATTTTATATATATATATATAAATAAACAATGCATTAAATATTTTTACCTTTTAAATAAGTATATCTACCCTTACACATTTCTCCACCCCCCCCCCCCTTCCTCCATTTAATTTCGTTTAAAATTGAATAATGATAATTAATTCTTCCCTTTTCCTGCATTTTTTTAAAAAAAATTAAATAATATTTAATTTAATTTTTAAATAAAAAAAAAACACTCAAAAACAAAATTATATTTTAAAAAAATGCTAAATTTTATTGTTTTTTTGAAAAAAACAAAAATTTTTGGTGGGTTAATCATATTCGAAATATTTTATCAGAATTTTTTAATTTATTAATTTATATAATATTTATATATATAAATAATACGTATTCACAAAATGGATCAAGTCGCCGTAATTTATTCCAAATACTTCAAATTATATTGGATGCTCATCTTATACTTGACAGTCCTAGCAGTGAGTAGATTTATATTTATAATTATTAATTTTTTAAACCAAAAATTCTTTTCAAGCAACCACCCACCTCTCCTCTCCCTCTCACACCTTTAGTTTAAATAGGAATGTTTTATTAAGTATCCTATATTTAATAAAGCTATAATCTAATCTAATCAGAGAAAATAATTAAGGCAAATACGATTTTTTTTATCAAGGAAAAAATAAAAATATTATTGTATTACGACTTATTAATAATAATTATTATTATAAATATGAAGATTTACAAGTTTTTCTCTAAGAATCTAATGATGATAATAAAAACAGTAAATAATATGATGGTTAGTGGAATATAGATAAAAATTTAAAAAAGGGGGGGGGGACTATATTTATTAGACTCTTTGACTCTTAGGAGTTCCAGGAGATCAGAGTTCCAATTAGAGAATGAGGCAACGCATGACCCATTCCAGCCGAGCCTTTTCCAGCTGTGCCAGGACGTTAAGGTCATGCCACCACCCTCATTTAAAAGGACTAAGGGTTAATTTTTGGGAAAATAATCTGAAATTAAAGATTAGAATCCTGTTAAGATTAAAATATTTATGCTGCAAAAAAAGAGGTGACTGACCAAGTATGTCTAACTGCTTGCTACAAGTATTGTTAAATAGTTCGATTTGAGTCAATTTTTAGAAATGGCTAACTCAATATTTTTGCCAGAAGAATATTTCCTAGACATAGATTTCCTAACCTTTGTACCATCTATGAGCAAAATATTCAGGCTTCAGTAATAATTTCCTGGATAAAATATTACAAAACTGCTTGTTACAGGCAGCACGTCAGCAGAAGGAATCAGACACCCTAGACTATGGGCCAATGGCAATTTAGAAAGTCTTAAATCATAAGCTCTCCTTTTTCCTATTCTGAATCTCTAGCCATTCGTGTCACTAGTATTGATTTTTATAATGTTTTTATAAGATGAAGGTTATTTGAGTCAAACAGGGAACGTAGGTGAAAGACTTTTTTAGACAAATAAAGTGTAAAGTTTTTGCGATAATCGTTATTAGAAAAATATTTTGGATAAATTGAGAAAATTAAACGGTTAAAATTTATATGCAATTCAGAGTTGGGCAGATCATCCCGGAAAAAGGAATCTAGATATTTATAAATAAATGGATCTTAGATGAAGATACTAACATCTTATTAAAAATGTCGAAAAAAGATACTGAGTACAAGATATAAAAGGATCTTGTATTTTAGGTAAAAGTATTAGCGGTACTGCCCAACTCTCTTATGCAAGGATATGGCTTATATTGCATAATTACAAAGTAAACTCAGAGTTTTGAAAAAAATGATTCACAGAGCACCTCTATTATCAAGAAGAAAAAAATCGCTCAGGAAATTATTTTTGCAATCTAATAACTTTGAATCATTCATTGTAATTTGTCGGAAATTAGTTCCAAGATTGTAAAGTACCTACCCTATATATTTAGGACACTTTTAAGAGAAATTGCACATTTCCCCCTGACTATGCTCATTCCCCTTAGCATATATATATGACAAATTATTATGATTTTAAAAGGTATTTTAATAGAAATGATAGGTCAACCAATGTCGAATATAGTTAATCGAGTGATTTATTTATCGGATCTATAATTAACAGCAATTTGAGGTTAGGGTAGATTCAGGCATCTCTGCCCCCCCCAACCCTAAGCCAATGACTATATTATTTCTTACATATCTGCTGCCCTCTCATCCTCCTACCACCTAATTTTAAAAAAAAATTATGGAGATTCAAATTAAAATTAGGAAAAATAGGAAAACAAAATCGAATATCTCTTTGCTTTTTACAATCATTTACTACCTTACCCTTTTACAACTTCCGGTAGTCCTTAAAATCTCAATAAAGATCACGGGATTTGGGTGTAACCCCCCCCCCCCTTTCCGCCACCCACAAATCTTTTGTAGAGGCACCCTGAGTAGATAGAAACTTCTGAGGTATTTAATATCTTCAGGTTTTATCACCAATAATTTATTTAATCAGATCTTTTATTAAACGGAATATGTGTTCATATTTAACGCGTAAAAAAGTCGTTTGTCGCTCCGTTAGTCAATATAGGCCAAGCTTTTATCTTGGATCGAGAACTGGGTATGTTCGCCTGCCAGTTGAATCCGAGCATAAATTCGCTATCGCTTTACAACATATCAGCGCTTTGCGATGGCGTTCCGCATTGTTTCAACAGATTAGACGAGGATCGGGATAAACTGGAGTGCAAAAGTAAAAAAGAAGCAATTTTCTCTCTTTTCTTTTCTTTTCTTTTCTTTTCTTTTCTTTTCTTTTCTTTTCTTTTCTTTTCTTTTCTTTTCTTTTCTTTTCTTTTCTTTTCTTTTCTTTTCTTTTCTTTTCTTTTCTTTTCTTTTCTTTTCTTTTCTTTTCTTTTCTTTTCTTTTCTTTTCTTTTCTTTTCTTTTCTTTTCTTTTCTTTTCTTTTCTTTTCTTTTCTTTTCTTTTCTTTTCTTTTCTTTTCTTTTCTTTTCTTTTCTTTTCTTTTCTTTTCTTTTCTTTTATATTAATATCATTATAAAAAAAAAAAATTTTATGTTTAAAATTAAATTTTATTACTTTTACTTTTTTTCAAAGGAATATTTTAATAAATTACGTATTCCAAATTTTTTTACGATTTAAATTTTATCTTAATTTCTTTGAAATTTAAATAAAAAACCGAACATAAACATAACTCCTATATGGGCTAATGTATTGCACTTATTTAAAAACTGGTATAAATAGGTATTTTAGTCTATCTCAAAATCGGTAAAAAGCAGGGGTTTAGACGTAGACTTTAAACTCCAAGATTTTACCCTCACTCCTAGGAGAGAGAGCGGAAGAAAAAAAGTAACTTCCGCCTAAAGGTTTTGCGGATTTAGAATTAACAGATTTAATTTCTGTTTCAGGATGTATCATTCCTGATCACGTGACATTTATAATAAATATTATAGGGGAAAACCTTCAATAAAATATCTTTGTCTAGAAAAAATTTTCAGTGCTAAAATGTAAATAAAAAGGAGGGTAGACAATTGAAAGCCATTTAGATTGGTCTAAACAGTTGCATAGGAATTTCAGCCTAAGCTACTATCTCTATATATATTCTATCCTTTAGGAGCTAGGCTGTCCTACCTTTAAAAAAAAAATTAAAAATAAGGCTTTTTATTCACAAAACAGCTGACACCTTTATTTTTTTTTGAAAAAAAAAACAAACTAAAAATACAATAATAGATGAGAAGCTATTTAAAATTTTAATAAACCAAAAATACGAGGCGGAAGTAGTGTTGTTGAACGCCTCGTTTTCAATATATTAGCCAGGAAAATATTTTCTAAGCCTCAAGATTTAGCTAATAGATGTCCAAACCTTTGTTCCTTCTATAAACAAAATCTTCAGACTTGCGTAATACTATTCTGGACGAAATATTGAGTTAGCCGTTTTTAAAAATCGGCTCAAAACAAGCCGTTTAACAACACTAGGCGGAAGTCATGACTTCCCTGTATTCACAGCTAGCGTGAATTAGCGGGGAATTATACGAAATATGCTGCATTTTTGTGTTCTACCACGCTGATCCCTACTAAATGTCATTGAGGGATTACCCCTAAATTTAGTGTTATTAAATCACCTGACTTTGACCAGTTTCAAAATGACTCCGTCATTTTTATCCTAAAGAATTAGTTCCAATATTTAGAGTTTAGGTTCAACGTAGAGGTTTCAGTCTATTTTTTTATTAGGTTAAAATTGGCTAAGCTTTATTGGAATTGGCTAAAATTATGTGACACAACAATACTACCTAAATTTATAGATAGAAAATAATTAACGGCCTAGTGCTGTATTTTTCGTATTTTTATATACTTCGCAGCTTATTCACATCACAGTAACGCTGAATCAGAAATATGCAGGCCAAGGCCCTAAACCAAGCCCGGGCCGTATATTTTTAAAGCAAAATATTTAAAATCGCTATTATTAGCTATAAAAATCAAAAATTAAAATAATATATTTTGAAAAAAAATCCCGGCCGATGCCTACAAATGGTTCTTCTGCAGGTCTCTGCCGTGAATACAGGGTTATGCTGTTTTTTTTCTTATTCTCTTTTAAGAATATCAAATATTATAATGTTTTGAATATAGGTTTTTTAGAATGGTTTGAAATGATAATATAATATTTCCATCTTTTTCCAAAAGGTGATTAACTTGTTTATACCTACGACCATTACCGCAAATATTATTATAAAATGGCGGCGAATTACACTGATCTGAAGATTTAAAATATTAGTAATAATAATTAAAAAAACGAAAACGAAAATTAAAATTTTAAATATTTTAAATTTATATATTTATCTCTATTTTTAAGTCATATTTTCTAATTTATAATTTTTTTTTTTAATGTATATATAATACCATTTTATATATTTAAAATATTAAAGTTCATAATACAATTACTATCTTTGTTTAACATATATAAAATATATGTTATATATATAAACCTTATAAAACGTTCACTTTTTGATATATAACTTATAAAAATTTTATAAAATTATTTTTGATATAGCCATCCTAAAGTATCAATACAAAAGCAACAATTCAAAAATAATTTTTGATTATTTTCAGAGTATAATAAATGATAAAAAAAACAGCTTTAATCTTTACAAGTTTGGCCAAGGTTTGTAATTCCCATTTTTATCCCATCCCATTTCAGTTTTTAAAATTTATATTTTCGTAATACATTTCAATTTATTTAATATATATTTTTTTTTTGGAAAATATTATAAATAATTCAACCTAAATTGTAATTAAAAATGATAATAATAGCGATATTTAAAAAAAAAATTAATTAAATATAAAGGACAAATAGATATTAATATCATTGACCCTATCCCTCCCCAATCTACCCCGCTTAATATTCACAGGTAATTCACGTTCAAAAAGTCGAAAAAAAAAATAAAACTTTGTTTTTATGATTGTCATATAATATTAAATATCTTTTCTTTTTTTTTTAGCGAAAATTGTTATAAAATTGAAAAATATATTATTTATGAAGATGAACTTATCATGAAATATTTATATTTTTTGAATACAAAAAAAGTTAAAAAATATCAATTTCAAATACTTTTTTGCTTGTTTGAATGGGATTATTTTTTTCAAAAAAATAAAATAAAATAAATGATTTGTCAAGTTTTGTCGTGAAGAGGGGACATTGTTAAAAAAAGAACAATCTGATTTTCCCGAACAAGGTTAAAAACTAATGTGTGGACTTTTTATCATTGTTATCTACACCTTTTTAAACAATTTTTTAAACAATAAAATATATGATTATTTAAAAATTTAACACTTTAGAAAGGCGAAAACTTTCATTTTTATAAAAAAATTTGCTATTTATATTAAAAAAACTGAAAGTTATGAACTATATAACAAATTTTTATTATGCAATAAAAACAAATAATGAATGGCTTTTTGTCTTTTATAAATTAGTGGTGTTTGGTTATGACAATAAGGAAGAAATAGTTATTCCGAACTTGACATTAGATAATAATGCAAATAATTTTTTTTTTTGGTAGATAAAAGAATATTTGTATTTATTTGTATTAGCACATTAACATTTATATACCTTTCGCGATATCATTATCGATTTTAGATTATATCACAAGTGAAAAATTTAAGCCTCTCAAGCATATCATGACATCAATATATAACTAATCGGATTAATATTATTATTTTTATATTAAAAGCTTTAATAAAATTTAACCATATAAAAAGGTAATTCTCCCCCAATAGTATATATATCCTTTTCCATTTCAAATAATAATTTTACATGAACTTATAATAAAAAAATTATATCTAATTGATTTCAAAAAAAAATTGATTACACGATAGCATGGAAACCTTAGAATGTAAGTGTCAAGGGGGGGGGGGGGGTTGGTGTTACAAGAAATGTATTTTTTAATATAAATTGTGGGAATTTTTTTTTACTGCCCATGTTAACCTGGCATTCGCAGTTAGCGTAAATTCGGGGTGACTATGAATGAGGGGTGATAGCTTTCACTCAAGACCACAATCTAATCTCATACTAATCGTAAACTATGCCGGTCAGTTAAACGAAAAAATAATTCCCCGAGATAAATATTTTCCGAGAAGCCGGGAATTGAGGGGGGGGGGGAGGGTTATTTTTAATTTTTTTTTTCGGGGAATTATTTTCCATGAATTATCTTGTCTAATCCTACAAAAAAATTAATCACAATATAGTTCGACTCAGTAAAATAAGAAGTTATTCATTTTTTTTTTCAATGGAGATTCCAAAAAATCTGTATTTTGTAACGGTCTCGATGGACTCCTGCACTTATGGCCAGTTTACCTTAACATTACCATGTTATGGTAGGCCTTTGTCGGAGACTTACATAGTTAACTATTAACTTAAGTTTCTATTCTAATTTTGCATATATGTATATATATATATAACAATTATGTAAGATGATTGTCACCCAAAATGCGTACACGGAACGTGTCTTAAGGGACCTCAATGCTATTGCGATTGCGACTGGGGCGGAAAGGATTGCAATATTCCAGGTACATATTTTATATATCTTAATGTCTATATATTATAATATAGAATTTGAGGTGCTTTTAATTTTCTGCCCGAGACATATAGGAATGAATACAGCCAAAGTTTTATTAAAATTTTTCTAGGGAACAAAATTTATATTTTTAGAAATCAATTCTCTCTCTCTATATAGGGAATTTAAATTATTTATATATTTTTATAAAGTTCTATTTCACAGATTATATTTTCCAAATTTAAAATAATTTTACGATACATGTTAAAATCGGATTAATCATTCCACGTCCCATTTCTCCATATCATAAGAAGAGAAATTGATAAAAATAGAAAATCTAATTGTTCATGGTATATAGGCTAGGGTCCTAATTAATGCGCGTTTGCATGTTAATTTTAAAACAAATATTTAAGAATTATCATGATATAAATATAAAAATTTTTTTGAAATAGGTTTTTTTAAAGTCAAAAAATGCGATACGCGATGTTATTTAACAATTTACAAAAAAAAAATTCACGCATTTATCTCGAAGGGTGATAAGTTAAAATAAAGTTTAATTAAATCTAGACACCGAAGCTTCTAAAAAGATTATTATTTTATTTTTTTGAAAAATTATTCTGACAAAATTTTGTAATTTTTTTTTGCGGAAAAATTTAGCGTTCTTCGAACGGCCCGGTTTGAGCCGATATTTAAAAACGTAAGCCTCCATATTTCGATATTATATATATCTAGACCTTTGTTCCTTCTATGAGCAAAATCTTCAAGCTTGCGTTATATTTTTCTGGATGAAATATTGAGTTAGAGACTAAAAATCGCCTCAAAACGAGGCGTTTAACGACACTCGAAAAATTTAGATTCTTCCCCCCCCCCCCACTAATTTATCCTATATTATTAATTTTAATATAAATCAGAAAACCCATTTAAATCTTTTTCCCTGCCATTTTGTAAAAAAAAAAAATTTTTAATAAAAAAAAAAAGTAATAAGCTATTCTCAAACGACAATTTCTATGAGCTGGAATCTAAATCGTTTTAGCATACCATACTTTTTACAGTTGGTGTTATGACACGTTAATTTCTCATTAACCATATTTTGTATGCAGCAGATTCTTTAGGGTCTGAACCCCTGGTCTATGCACGTAGTTCGTGCTCAGAGCTGTTTTAGTAGATTTTTAGACCCAAACTCCCCAATCAATTAACAACACTTACCTTGACATCTAATTTATTTAATAAATATTTTATTTTTTTTAAAAAAATATTTATATACGAAACAATTTTATTCTTACTCTTATAATAATAATTTATACCTCACTCATTTTAAGCATTCAAAAAAAAAAAAACTAGCCCCAATGTGGCGCTGAGTTATAATAGATAATTTCGCCAATGAGTTATGAATTGAAAACCTGGCGATTATTCGTAACAGTTAAGTTAACAATAATTGTAAAAAATATTGTTTCAATTCAAATTCATATTTTAACTTTTGTTAAATAAAAAAAATAATATATATTCCCATAACAAAATTTTTATTTATTTATTACCTCTATAATATAACGTATAATAAAAAAAAAAGGAATTTTAAACTTAAATCCAAAGTAGGCTTTTATAAAATAATAAAAATATATATAAAATGGTTATAAAAATTTTATATAATTTTTAATATATATAATATATGCACTACACACATTAAAGATTAAATTTGTATCATATTTGTACTGTTGTGTCCGTTTATATTTTGCCTTTACATCATGTTATATTACATATATAATAACAATGACATAATATATATATAAAGAGATAATAAATACAAATTTTCCACTGTATTTCCCCTTTGAAAACAATTTTTTTTTTATTGTTAAAAGCTATAGTTTTGTTAAAAATATTATATATATAACTATTATGTAAAGGTGGCATAATAACGGCAATTTAAGTTTCTCTGAGGAGAGTAAGAAAAAAGGAATTTGGCGAATGTTTAGTTGTCAAATTTTAAAATCGTTTATATTTTATATAAAAATAGAATTGACAAAAAGAAATACTCCAGTTATATCTTATATATTGTAGTATACTTATGTTTACACTTCAAAAGACTTCCACTGTTGTTTGTCGATTTATAATTTTATAACAAGATTGAATTCATATGTTTGAAAAAATTATAATGATGACAATTAAAATGAATATATAATGATGATTTAGTTTTATAAAATGAAACTTCAAAAGTATCTTGGCTAGCTTTGAAAAGTATCGAAATTATTGTTATCATTATAGATTTACACAAATTTTTTAGCTAAATTTTAAATATTCTGTAATTTCTCAATTTTAGATATCAACGAATGCAAAAACAGTCCCTGCCATAACATGGCATTTTGTACAAACACCTTAGGCAGCTTTTACTGCACTTGCTTACCAGGATTTACGGGGAATGGTTTTGAATGCAAAGGTTTAAAAAAAAACATATAAATTATTATATGAATTTGCCAGTTTACTTTAAAAATTTATTTTATATTAGAAATAAACTATTAAACTGTTATTCATAGTTACTAGAGTTGTTAAACTCTCAATTTGAGCAGATTTTTAAAAACTATATATATTTCATAATGATTTCATATTCCATTCAAATGATTGTTTCTTGTTTTCTAATATAATATATCTTATCATTTTTAAAATTTCAATAAGCTTAAAAACACTGCCATTTAAACCATATTTTTTTTATTTGTTCAATTAGTTTAATCTTTTTATTTAAGATAATTATTAGCTGAGTAAAATCCTCACTATTATTAATATAATATCAGAATTTTAATAAGTTACTTTTGAGGGGTTATAAATCGTATATTGTTTTATAAAAAAATTTTGATCAAATATTAAAAAAAAATGACAATCGCATTTGATGTAAAATAATCAACCATGTTTTACAAGATTTTCAAGATCACAGAATTTCTAGATTCCTTCATGATAACTCTAAAATTTAATATTTTGTTTTCGAACCGATTAGAGATTTGTTCCTTAATAAATTAATTCTTATTTTGTGAAATATGTTAGAGTCATTAAAAGAATGAGTTGATGGTCTGTGACCGAAACGTTCTAGATGAAAGATGAGATTTTTGACTGCGGACATCTGATAATGATCGATTCATGAATCGTAAAAAAAACCGTCATTTGTTTATCGTATTAGTTTTTTTCTAAGCAAGAGGGACAGATTTTTTGGGTTCAAAAAGAAATATCCATTATTTTTGAATATAATGCCGCGATAACGAATCTTTCTTTCTTTCTTTCTTTCTTTCTTTCTTTCTTTCTTTCTTTCTTTCTTTCTTTCTTTCTTTCTTTCTTTCTTTCTTTCTTTCTTTCTTTTCAAAAACGGATACAAAACGAAAAAAAAATCCGAAACGTTTGTGAGCGAATAAAGTTGAGTATGAGAAGTAGTTTTGTTAAAACGGCTCGATTTTAGCCGATTTTTAAAAAACGGCTAATTCAATATGCTAGCCAAAAAAAAATATTAGCCAAGCCCCGAGATCTAATAGATGTTCAACCTTTGTATCATCTATGGGAAACAGAGAAGAGAAGAGAAGAGAAGAGAAGAGAAGAGAAGAGAAGAGAAGAGAAGAGAAGAGAAGAGAAGAGAAGAGAAGAAAAGATCTTCAAGCTTGCGTAATATTCTTCTCGATAAACTTTTTAAAAAATCGGCCTAAAATATGGGCCCTTTAATAACACCAGTGAGAAAAGCCATGTTTTTATATTTTTGCGCCGATCAATTAATCAAAATCTATGGGTCGCTAATCCAAGCTGGCAAATTGCTTTTTTGAATTATTAATTGTAAATTTACAGATTGCATTTAAAAATTAACTTTGACAAATGAAGAAAAACGAAAAACCTTGAACTTGTATTATTTAGCGGGGAAATAAATAAAAATAACCGGAAGGGCGCTTAAAACGAATAAAATCGGAAACTGATGCGGAAAAACAAATTATCCGAAATCGAGAATATTTAATTTTTGCGTTAATTAAACCGGAAAAAAAATTAAAATGGCGCGATATTTAATTTAGCATTCAAAAAATAAATAAATAGCGGTAGTTAATATAGCTTTTAAATTGTTTAAAATTAACGGTAGGTGGGGGGGGGGTGGGTGGTTTGATACAACAAAATGAACTTTAAAATTATATTATATATTAAATTTTTTTTTCTTCTTTCCTATTTTTAGTATTTTTAGGAGTGGTTAGAGCTATTTTAAGTAATTTCCTTCCCTTTTATAATTGCTCGTACAACTTGACATTTTTTTTACATGTTATTGACATTTGATTCATGGAGCTCATTGAAGCTTTAAGCCGATCTCTCTTCCGTTTACCAATCACTAGTGTTGTTAAACGGCTTCTTTTTAGCAGCGATTTTTAAAAACGGTGAATTCAATATATATTTAGTAAGAAAAAGGTTGCCTAAGCCTCAAGATTTTGCTAATAGATGTCCAAACCATTGTTCCTTCTACAAGCAAATTAGGTTCGCGTAGTATTATTCTAGATGAAATATTGAATTAGTCGTTTTGAAAAAATTGGCTTAAAACGAGCCGTTTAACAACATTACACATCACTACCCAAAACCTTTAACTTTGTTTTTGGGATATAGTTTTTTGGGGTCTTCTTATCCATACCATCTTAGTGCGTATACAAAATTTATGTTTTTTTGGAAAAAAAAATGGTATTTAATATGTATTTTTTTTTTTTTTACTATTTTACAGATCATTAAATATATCTAGATTTTTTTTAAAAAAAATAATGCTAAAAAAAAAATAAACGATATATTTAATAACCCTCTCTCCTCCCAAAAAAAACTGAAAAGATATTGACGAATGTAATAACCCCATAACGGAAAAGGATGTTCAGCATCATTCTTCCAACATCAAAAGACACCACAGAAATTTTCTGACTCAGGGTTCAGTTTCTTCCCATAACTCCATCATGAATCGACATGTTTTCTTGAAGGATAATGTAAACAAAGTGGATAACTCCAATCTATCCCAGCTGTTTTCCGATCCCGTCCCCACCAAAGCATGCGCGCAAAACGGCAAATGTTACAACGTGCCCGGTTCGTATTACTGTGAGTGCAATCCGGGATTCGAAGGAAACGGATACATAAGTTGTACCGGTATGAGAATATTACTATTAAGTTATTCGCTTATATTTTATATTGAAAAACCTAATTACCTTGGGTTCAAATAATACAAGATGGGAAATGCTATTCATAGCCATAGATTTGTTTATAAAATATTTCTAGAAACTCCATGAATTAAAAAAAAAAAAATTTTCTACATACATAAAAATATTGTCGTTTTAGATTTAAATGAATGCGATAATCCCATCACTTGCATGTCCATCAACTATTCGAGGTGCTTAAATACCATTGGAAGTTACAGGTGCGAATGTCTACGCGGTTTCACCAATCAGAACGGAGTATGTAGAGGTTATTCGTAAAATAAATGCTTTTCTTTTTTTTTATTTAAAGTAATTTTTTAAAATATTTAAATAAATTGTCATTGTAATAATCCTTTTAATTTATTTATCATACCGATTAAGACGTAGACGAATGCAGCGCTTCCCTAGGTAAATGTCAGCCTAAAGCGCGGTGCGTCAATATACCTGGATCCTTTCAATGCAGATGCAAGAAGGGATTCGTGGGATTTGGAAAGTTATGCCAGGGTAATATTTTATTTAAATTATTCTTATTTTTTAAATGACATAACCATTTTTCATAATTTTCATTTCCAATTTTGAGTATAATTAATTAGAAGTAGATTAGATTAGATTTTCGATAACTAACATTAGTTTGAGCCCCCCTTAAAACTTAAAGGTTTATTAAGCTTAAGTTATAAATGTATAATGTGATTATTCAGATATCGACGAATGCAAAGAACCGAGCTTAAACAGCTGCGACATCAATTCCGAGTGCTTAAACACCGAAGGAAGCTTCATATGCTACTGTCATGCCGGGTTCAGATCCGTGGGGGAATTTTGCCAAGGTAATTTTATAATAATAATAACTTGTTGAGGGAACGTAAGGAGAGAGATAGGGTTTGTAAACATGTTAAATTAAAATTTCAGTGAAAGTGTATACTACTGACTATCATCTGTTATATCCTAGAATGCTAAAAATTTTATATTCAAAACTCTGATTCACGTTTGTACGTTTGTTCAAAGAAAGCAAGGATTTTTATTTTTAAAAGGTAGCATAGTTCTTTTAATATTATGTTATGTTGTGTAGTGTTGTTTGATCACCTGACTTTCACCAATTCCAAAATGACTTTGTCAAGTTTTTATCCTAAAAAATTAGTTCCAATATTAAGGTTTTGGTTTAACTTAGAGATTTCAGTCTATTCTTAATTGGAATTGGCTTAAATCATACATGAGATGAGACACAACAACACTAATGATATGGCATGAGATTAAAATTGAAATTTTGAATGATATATATATTACAGACATAAACGAGTGTGAAGAAGTTGTTAATGCGACCACGGGGATAAATTATTGCCAGCATAACGCGAAGTGCGTCAATAATCCCCTAGGCGGTTATACGTGTATGTGCCCTAGCGGGTATTTTGGGAACGGCGTATCTAGCTGTGATGGTAAACAGTATATAATGATAAATAAAATATTGCCAATAAAACTTAAACTGCACACCTTTGAACCTTTATCATATACAATCACATAAGACATTTGAAATATTTAAATATCACTTTCGTTTATCAAAAAAAAATAAGCACTATTGAATGATGTATACAATCATTGGATTTAAAATGATTTTTTTAAACAATCCAACTTTTATAGATATAGATGAATGCTTATTATCTTCTCACAATTGTACGTCCCCCGCTTCGTGTGTCAACACGGAAGGTTCTTTTAATTGCGTTTGTCCGTCAGGATCTATCTCTTCAGAAGATGGGTGCAGGGGTAAACCAAATATTAGATATCTTAAAATGACATATCTTATGATTTAGTTGATACATTTAATTCATAAAAAATAATTACTACATCCTATTCTACCTTGGTAAACTAAATTTTGAAAAATAATGATTAGAAGTTATTAATAAAACATCTGCTTGGTGGCCATTTAATCGTTAAAACAAACCTTTTAATGTGCACTTCGTTCTTGATCATGTGTCAACTGCTTTTTATGTTGTGATGGCTCATTCTCTACACTAAAGAGAGTTCTAATCGAGAATTAGAGAATAGAAATAGACTTAAACAAAATTTAGTACTAATGGCTAATGGAAAAATAAGGAGGGAAGTAAGGAAGAGAATTTAGCTTTTTAATTAATTTATTTTAAAAAAAATTCTTCATTTGAAAATTTTGGTATAAAAACAAAACCTATTATTCATATTGCTGATAACATGCAAATTTAGAATTGTATTATATTTTTAATTACCGGAAATAAAACACCAAAAATTTTTTTTACTAAGACATAATTTTTACCAATTCTAAAATGACTCTGACAAGGTTTTATCCTAAAGAATTAGTTCTAATATTTAAGTTTTGGATCAACTTAGAGATTCCAATCTATTTTTTTAGGCTAAAAGCTTAGCTAGGCTTTATTAGAATTGGCTAAAGTTTTGCGACAATAACAACACTACTAAGGTATACATTAAAATTAAAAATGGAGTAGTTAAAAATTGCAATGATGGCGTTTTCTAAAAAGATTTAAATTTACTATTTAATCATATATTTCAGCCGATGATCAATGCGATCCCAGCAATTTAGGAAGCAATGTATGTAGCCTTAACTCAGAATGCACTTTGATCGATGGAACATTCAAATGCATATGCAATAAAGGTTTTGATGGCAATGGAACTTTTTGTTACGGTAAACAAATAATACACTATAATATTAAAAATTAATATTTTAAACCTTGCTATATATATATATTAGTAAAGTACATTTTACGCATTAGAATAAAAAATTAATTATAAATTTAACAATGAAATTTTCAACTACTCTTTCTTAATTTATATATGTAAGGATTTTTCATAAATTAAAAAAATATACAAAATGCATGATGATATTGTCCGAAATTTATATTGGGTAAACACAGATCGGGTAAAATTAGATATTTTTTTGGCCTAAGTTAGCTTATTTAAAATTGGGAGATTTCTAATTCTCACTTGAGGATTTGGGTTAATTCGTTATTCCCAGATATATGTACGGTGTGATAAAATGTTGATTTATATAAAAAAAAAAGATGGACTCAACAAGAATCAAAACATTTTATTTAATCTATATTCCGTTAAACTTTCTTTAAGATAATTTACCCCCCCCCCCAACCCTTAACTAAGCTGCTCACAGTTATTAATTCTGCACCATCTTTTTAGCTCTAATTCCTAAGTTAGAGCGGAAATTGGAAAAACTAATAAATACATCAGCATTCCCTAATATTGCTCTAACCCCCATTATTTCTGGCACAATCGGGGCTTTTGAGCCCCAGAGCAAAGGCTTTTTTTCGAGGCACTCGTCCAAAAATTAGCTCTTAATTTTGGGTGATTCCCAGGAAGGTGTTTTTTTTAACCTACTTGAACGAATTTCAATTTGAAATTTCTAGGTCTCTTAGTATGTCAATCCACTGTGCCATAAACCTAGATGTCCCTCCTCATGTTTTTTTATTTATTTTAATACATTACATTATTTTATTATACCCTTTTTCTTTTAAATAAATTATATATATAATAATAACATTTCCATACCGTCAATCCCAAGTTAGAGAGACGATAAGAAAGTATTGTATATATAATCGCTCATTAATTTCAAAAAAATCATCTATAAGGTGGTGTTTTTGATCAGGCGAGGGTGAGTCTAAAATTATAACAGTGATAGTTAGAATAAAAATTATATAGGGGATAAGTGGCATAAATAACCATGTTTGATATTTGGCCAATGCATCACCCTTTAACCTTTATACATATTGGAATAAAATGAAATAATTAAGATATTGATGAATGCATCCAAACTCCGTCATTATGTCACCCCGAACGTTGTGTGAATTCGATTGGAGGATATTTTTGTTCAAGTATAATAAATATAATGCAGTCTTATATATAATATAATATAATATGTTTACAAATGCCAAATCTATATTAACAGTTCAAGGCAAATTCAAATATGAAAAATATAAAATTTATGAATAGTATTTTTGTTAAAAATTAATTTTTTTTATAGCAAATAAATCAGGAGATCAGCCAAGAAATTTCTTTTGAAATCTCTGCCCCAATTCCTACTTATTTAAAAAAAAATTATATCATTTGGTATTATAAATCCAATAAAATAAGCTTTTCTCAAATTAAAAGAAAAAAAATGTGTTTAATCTATACCCTATAATAAAAAGAACAAGAAAGAAACGATAATTTGATCAACGAAGTGGCCCGGCCTATGAATATGACGTCTCACAGGTTTGATGGCGCTGAGACAGATTCCTTGATTCAAAGATTAGAAAATAGCGATAGCATAATGGCACAAGATTTAACGCAATACAAAGGCCTGCACAGGACATTGGACATCAACCCTAATGACATGATTCAAAGTAAAAGGCCAACTTTGCATCAGAGGCAACGGCCGTTAAATTTTTTAAAATTTATTTAGAAGGAAGCTCTGAGCTCTATCTGCAGTATTTGTCAAATATATTTTTTTAAAAAAATTTTAAAATATAGTAGGGGGTAGTGGAGTGGAGTAATATTTAAGGGCAATAAGTATACCCCCTATTTGACATATATGGATTATATGTTCATCTTTAATTTTATTTTTTTGGGGGGAGTACATCTAGAAAAAAAAATAATTTTTTACAAAGTTTTTATTGGCTAAAAATACCTAATAACATCATAAGCTATGACATCGCTGAGGAAAAGCCAAGGCGTGCTTCTAACATACATAAATAAATTTTAAAAAAAAATCACTTCAAAAGGCTTAATTATTCAGATATTGTTAGCTCTTCTCAAAGAAAGAAGAAAAGAAAAAAGAAAGAATTAGACGCTATATTATTATAATATGTTGCAATGAGTAAATTTTGATTTAAATATATTATCCTCATTTTTTCTGCGTAAAATTTATTTTTATATGTTACTACAAACTTTACACATAAAGTTCTCATAAATATTTTATATTTGAGACATAATTTGTTGTATTTCTAAATTCAAATCCTTCATGAAGGTAGGGTGGTTGGAAGGAAGGGCTAATAAAATCAGTGTTCTTTCCACTGGTAATCCTTACTCCGTATTGCTAACCAATACGCGTTTGCCTTTTTTTTTTAGAAAGAAAGTATAGGGATACTACAAATATGTATTTTAATGTAATGATTAGTTACTTGCAAGGCCAACGGTATCGATATGAGAATGGACTTTTCCAAATTCAATCCAAATAAAGCCTTCAACGGAATCATGTACGTCAAAGGAAATTTCAAGATTAATCAATGCCGAAAAGTGATTACCGGAAATAGGGACAATTTTCGTGTCAGCAATTTTTACGTGAAATACGGCGATTGTTCATTCGACATCAACTTAGTTTTAAAACAAAACAAAAAAACAACATAAAATATTTGTTTCATAAATGATTTCTATGATATTTTTTTTATCCTAAAGAAGAGTTTTACTCCCTCCAGAAATCCTTAGAGATTTTATCTTTCTAATTTTTAGAGATTTATACTCTCCTCCATACGGTGATTTACAAATCCTTTTTTCTTTAAGTTAATTTCCTGATATTATTTTTTAAAATAATTTTTGCAACATATATTTTTTAGGGCTTCATGAACATGTCTATGTATATTTTTTTATAAAATTATTAAAATACAAAACCATTAAACTCACAAAGGTTTAAGAGTTTGAGTGACAATTTTTTTTTATGCCAGATTGACATGTTGAGAGGTGTTCTTATTTAAAAGATTCTGTATTCTCCCTCCCTAACCTACACTACTAATATGATTTGCCGTTAAACCATTTCATAAATTTTTGACAACTTTTCTCTAAAATTATTAAGCTTGATGTAATGTAATTGTTATTGTTTCTTTTCCTTCAAATTATATCAACCAATTACGGCAGGTTAAACAATCTTACAAGAAAACTGTTAAAAATATATTGAAATCTGTTACAAACTAATCATATTAAAGTTAGTATTATATAGTAGTAATTGTGACTATATTTTTTTTTATAACGCGATTTCTTCTATTGTGTTAACAAGTTTTCTAAATTTATCATATTACCCTTAGGCTATGAACGAATACAGCACGATAATTGTATTGCAACCACATTTGACCTTGCTGACTTACGATGCGAAGGCATACAAGGTGTATTGCTATTACCAAGAAACCGAAAGAATGATATCAAATGACCTGAACGTTAGGTAATGAATGTTTATCATTAACAAATCAAATAAAATAAAGAGAAAGAAAGAAAGGAAATATAAGGAGTATCGTTTCTACTTTCTGAAATATAAACAAATAGAGAAAAATAATTAATATGTTGATAATGCTTTGATATCCCTCCAAAACGCAATATATAGGGCTATATTAAAGCTCTTCTATTTATAAAGAGTAGTTCCAAATTTTAATAGTCGATGAAGTTATATAACGAACAAATAGAAAACACTAGCCATCTATAGTTGGTAAATTTTTTATGATTTAGCAACCCGACCTGGAATTTCTCTTGGGTTCGTGTCTGTTTTATTGTTTATTTTATGTTCCGCACTAGTTTACGTTATCACCTAAGTCTTATTTTGTACAGTCATAACTTGAGATACCGGATATGGAGACTTTTACCGGATATTTAATTAAACTTTATTTTGGGGAAAAAAAAACAATTGATAGCACGATCGAGCCTAATCAAATCTTGAAAGCGACAGGAGGGCCCCCTCCTTGTCAAATGGAAATTCTTGATTCTCTAGGCCATCCCATTACAACCACCGATTTAGGCACCAAATTACAATTAAAGATCAGCTTAGCTTCCAGTCGTAAGTTGCCCATTTTATCTATTAAGATTTAATATGTTAAAAAAATAATTAGTGTTGTTTATTCCTAAAAACGGCGAACTCAATATTTTATCCAGGAAAATATTACTCAAGCCTGAAGATTTTGCTCAAAGATGGCACAAAGGTCTAGACATCTACAAGCGAAATCTGAAGTCTTAGGCAATATTTCCTTTAGCTAAAAATATTGAGTCAGCCGTTTTTAAAAATAGGCTCAAAATCGAGCCTTTTAAAAACACTAAAAATGTATAGTTAAAACAAGCGCTATTTTATTTTTCGAGGTATTTTTAAACGCATATTTTAAAAAAAAACAATATAAAAAGCTAAAACCAATAACTACGGGCTAATGGCTAAAAACTGTATAGCTAAAACGATAACCGAAGATTGGGAATACGCCCTGATAGATTCTAGAGGTTGTTCGACGGACGATAAGTTATTCGAAAATTTCCAAGTTAATTCTGATCGCAGCATCTCAGCCTTTTTCAGCGCTTTCAAGTTTCCTAATTCGGTGTACATGCGTTTTAAATGCGAAGTCAAAATCTGTTTTGGCTCTTGTGAGCCGGTAAGCTAATCTAGCTCAATTTTTCATCATCATTATTATTTTATTTTTTAAAAACCATTGTATACTTATTTTGCATTACGTTCATAGGCTATGTGCAATGGTTCTAACATCCCACAAAGACTGTATAAGCGAGATATTCAGCCTAACACAAATAAATCTAACATGGTCATAGAAAAAGTTGAGAGCCGTTTAATGAAAATTAAAGTGAGATCTGACGAAGACTACGATTACTTTGAAGACATTGGTAAATTTCTTTTTTTTAAAAAAGGTCTAATTAAGATATCAGGATGCATTTAGTGTTCTTAAGCGACTCGTTTTGAGCCGATTTAACTCAATATTTTATCAGGAAAAATGTTATGCAAAACCTTAAGATTTTGCTCATAGGTGTCACAAAGGTTTGAACATCTATTAACGAAATCTCGAGGTGTAGACAATATTTTTATGGCTAAAATATTGAGTTAGCCGTTTAACAACACTAGATGTATTGGTTGTTTTAAAAAAACCATCTCTTTATTTAAAATATAAATACCTTATCGTAGAGGAAGATGATATATACGTTTACGAGGAAAATGGATACCACAAAACTGATCAGGAATTAAGGGGTCAAATGTCCAACACAATACCCAATTTAAAAGAATATACTGGAGGTAACCTTAAGGCAATAAACAAATTGCGTAAATCGCATATCTACAACAATCCAACGGACCACAGTCTTAACCCTGTAAGACCTTTAACCTGCGTTTCTAAAGTAGGATTAGCCACGGGGTTATCTTTAACGCTAGTACTGACCATGCTAGGAGCTTCGATATTAGCAGTTTCGGTCAAAAGGCAGGTCCGTTCCTATCCGCAATCCACCATCATGGTCTCGCCCACCCTTATATCAACGATGCAATCCCCTCTGGGCAGCTGTGGAAGCAGTAATACAAGCTACATCTGTACACCTTCTCAAATTATCCGTCAGAATAAACTGGATAGCAAACTAATGAAATTGAAAGCAAAATCTTTTCATCAATCGTTAGAGGCCGAAGATGATTGCGAGAAAAACATTAATTTTTATCGAAGGGGACACTTGCCAGAGAATGGAACGTCTTTTAACACCGATTCCTTTTCATCCAACATAACTTACACTTCTACATCTATCGAGCCATGTACAGACTATGGATCCTCAAGAAACGAAGCCATAGTAGAAAGAGATCACGGCATTAGATCCTTTTACAATAACGCCTTCGAAAATTGAAATTTATTATCCAACGGGGAAGGGATCCAGAAAATAGAATACAGAATTTTCTCTGGCAAAATTTAGAATGATATTTCTTCGCTATTTAAATTTTATTTCGTAAAAAAAATAAGATTTTTAAATAAAGTTTAAATATAAAATAAAAAACACGTACGATCTGTTTTTTATATTTATTTATTTTTATAGTCCTTAAAATTTAATACTATAAATTGTCATATATTTTTTTAATCGTAAACTCTATAACTTAAAAAATGTAAAAGTAAAGCAAAATGTTACAATTTAGATGTTTTTCCAATATTACTATATAATTATACAAAAAATATCCCCGTTATTAACAACAAAAAAATGAAAATTTAGACCCTAAGTAAATAATTAGACAATTCAAAATTAATTAAATAATTTTTTATTTTTTTGTAATATTATATGATATAGACCGAATTTTTTATTTATTTCTTATGTAATTTGGGTATGAAAAAAGTGTATGATTAATAATTATTTATATTTGACTCGAAAGAATAAATTAATGTTTAACGAAAAAAAAACATATTTTATTATTATTATAAGCGTTATGTTGGTTAATTATTTTGATTTCTTTCTGTTCTAAACACAACTAGTGTTTGTTAAACCGTACGATCGATTTTTAACAACGGCTAAATTTAATATTTTAGCCCCAAGAGAATATTGTTCTAAGCCTAGAGATTTCGTTAATAGATGTACCAAAACTTTTGTGTCATCCAAGCAAAATCGTTAGGGTTTGCATAATATTCTGAATAAAATACTGAGTTAGCCGTTTAAAAATACTCATTTTGAGCCATTTGACACCACTAGGTAATTATTTTGATTTCTCTATCTAACAACCTTCTCTGAAGTAAAGGATGATTTTTAAATTGCTACATTTTAAATAAATCAATTTGCTATGATCAATGTTTTCTATTTAAATTAAATAATTGCTGTCTTTAATTTTTTTTTAAAAAAATATATATATTTCTTAACTTAGAATGTGATATGCTTTAAGTGCGTATTTGATATGAGGATATTTTCATAACAGTTCATATCAAGGTAATTACATTTATTAACAATCTATCACCACTTTCACCTTTTCCAGCTAGCTAGATCAGTTCAAAATAGCGAAGAATGAAATAGGGTGATGATTTATTCATTATTTTCGATATAAGCATAGGTGAATTAAGTGGTTTTCCAAGATGTAATTCTATCTCATGTAGTGGAGATTATTAGGGTAAACTCTCCATTTAATATCAATTAGGGGAAAAAGATTAAACATAATAATAAATGCAATCGATCCAATTTTACTATCTGAAACGGACAATGACTGACCATAGCAATCAAACTTAGGACTAACTATAGTCTACCAGTTATTTTTTAGCTCATACCTAGTTACGGTAATACATAATATTTGGTTTAAGCTCCATTAAAAACCATTTGTGTTTTATAGAAGCATAGAAATTTATTTTAAACTTTAGAAAATCAAATTAATTCCATTAAAATTTACAATTTGATAGTAGTATAATAGCTGTTATATTTATCTAACGAAAATAAAAGAAATTACCGAAAAAGTCAAGTAATAATCGTGTTACGGATTTTCGATGTCCGAAATAAGACTATGATGTGTGCTGTATTGAATGACTCTCATTTGAGTATAATAGACAAGCAAAAATTTTCCAGGGTGAAACACTTTGTGGACGTTTTCCTTTAAATATTATTTGGAAAGATTTATCCGCACTTCTTTGAAGGCATTTGGAGTGGTTTAGGCTATAAAATTTCAAAAAAAAAAAATTCAATATCTTACGATATCACATTCATTAACTAACTATCCCCCTCTCCCATTCAATTCCGATGAAGATCTTGCAATCATACCCTACTCCCCTCTCCAATTCATTTTCTATGGTAGAAATCTCTGTGCAGCTTTAGAACACTTACTAGTCTGGCGTGGATAAATTTCATATATATATATATATCAGTTTAGTTAGGTTTAAGTCTGGTGGGATTTCTTCGTGCAAATTCATCACCCACCAGGAGTTCGAGTGAGCATGTATCTTCACATAATATATATAACCTACACATGACGTCTACCCGTTTTACTATAGCGGACGGTACCACTATGTAGGTACCACTATGTAGTCAGTTAACATAGTAATGGAAGAGGAGTGAATGAGTCGTCGGTCGAGGTATTATATATGTCATTGAACACAACACATCCACCATTTTATATAACATTATAAATTATAGATTTTTGTATAATTTTAATCATTTTTAAATTTGTCATTTAAAATTGTTTAATTCCTCAACATCATTCCACAAATTTCTCAATTTTTGAGTATAACATGTGATGTGCCGATAAAATAACTGTTTTTTTTACCAATCTTCAGGAAGGAAATATGAAGGTAAAAATATTAAGGGATTTTAAGAAATTCATAAATATTTTGGTGTGGCATTTTATTTTTAACCTTTTATTTTTCAAAAATTTAATTTTTTTTACTAAAGACCAACTCTAACTTTACAAGATATAATTTTTTGAAAATTAGGGGAATATAAATTACAATTAATTCGTGGAATAATCTAAATTTTATCTCCATTTAAATTTATGATCATTATACATACCATAAACAGCATCATAAGAACTAATGATTGGCATGAAGCCTAATTTTTCAAGCCCAGCCCGGCCCAAACCCGAAATTTTTTTTAAGAAAGTTTACGGCCCCGGCTTGGACCGAACTTATTTAAATATAAAATTAATTTTTTTTATAATTACTAAAAATAAATGACATATGTTATATGGCATCTAGTTCTATAAATAAAATGAAAATATTTTTATTTTACATAAAAAAATTGATATATAAAATTGATAAATTTAAATATATATTTAAAAAAATTTCCAAAGCCAGACCTGGCCCGAATTTTATTTAAAAATATTACCCGAACCGGCCCGAATCAGATATTTTTAAAGTTCGGGCTGGGTCGGGCTGGGTGTGGATCGGAGCTACTTTGCAGAATTTTTTAATAAGAACATCTACCATCATTTTTTAAAGGTTTCGATTGGATAATTAACAACCTTGGATTTAAAAAAAAAATATATATATATTTCAAATATACTTTTATTCAATCTATCTTTCATTTTTAAAATATTTTATCTTTTATAAAATTAAGACAAACACTATTTAAGTTAAATAAATAATTGTATAAAAGCAAAGGAGAAAAAAAATATATTTAAAAATCTTATACTAACCTTGAAGCCGAGGTATAATTATCATTGGCTAAAAAATCTTTTATTTTTCATTTAATTTTATTAATTATCGTTTTTTTAATTGTTTTTACCATTGGCTTATTTTTTTATCTTAAAGATAAATTACATATGCATTATCCTTTATTTTCAATTATAATATACTATATATATTAAAAAATTTTAATTTTTCTTTAGATAACAATATATATATATAAAGAATTATTTAAAATAATAATTTAGTCTAAGAAATCAATTTGTTAAATTTATGTAATTGATATTCCTAAAACAAATTTCTTTAACAGAGGATAAGGAGAAGTATACTATTATTTTTCTAATAAAAGTGAAGAAGTTATGAAGGTAAAAAATAAGATAATATTTTAAATAATTATATGTTTTAGTAAAATAATTTATTAAATTTATATTTAATAAATATTTTTTTTCCTATTCCAAATATATAAAAATATCATTAAATTTAAGTTATAACAATTATAAAAAATTATTAATGTAGGTAAGAAAAAAAATATAAAATAGGAACACCATGCGTGCTGGACTAGGAGGGAAAAGGGAGTGTTTCCAAGAAACACTTGCTTTTCTGCTTTAGGATTTCGGTTTGGATTTGTTGTTTAAGAAATAGGGACTCGTTTTTGACCCCTGTCCTTAATGAAATTCTTATATCCAATTAATTTAAGAACTATGGGGATTAGAAATTAGGGGAATAAAAAAGAATTAGGGAGAGATTTTTTAAACTTATTGATTTGAGCTTCAAGGGGTTCGGTATTTCCGTTAGCCGGAAAGGAGGTAACACCCGGCACGTCCCTGACAAGTCTTTTGCCACCGTGCCAAGACGTCAAAGACATGCCGTCGGGACGCTTATCGTCAGCATTTAGGAGACTAACGGCTCCAAACTATTGGGGAAACCGGCCGAAATCAAGGCTTTGCCGATTAACCTATTTAGGTTGTCGTGCCTCAGAAAACGGCCACTGACTTTGAGACAAGAAAAACAATGTCTAGAGAAGGGATCAATCTGTTTGCAGCAGTCAGCACAGGTGTCTACAGAAGGGATAAAGCAACCAAGCCTATGGCCAATGATAGTTTGAAACTCATCGTCTGTCAGGTAACGATTTCTTTTTACCACTCGGAATCGCGTCTAGTCATTCATGGCCGTTACAATTTTATTTTGCGTTTCTGAGCAGTTGCAGATCAGTTAGATGCGGGACACAGACAAAGTTTTTCAAATGCGCATTGAAGTGTAGGAACCCCAGGAAGCTCTTTAGATGACTGGAATAAAATTTTAAATCTCACAGTATACATATCGGAGATCCCGGATTTTTTTTATTAATATAATATTTTCATTTTTATAAGCTGTGGTTTTAAAATTTACAGACGGGTCGGAGTATTTTTTAGCAAAAATTTTTTTAGGCTCGGCCCGTATACCCTAGGGTGGGGCTTCAGGTTCCTTTTATATATATTTCAAGCCAAAGTCATGCATGCAATATTTTTTAAATTTAGATTAATTTTTATCGGATTAAGATTGTAAAAAAAAATATTTTTTTTGTGTAGACCCTGAGAGGTCTTGCCATAGAATGGGCTGAATAGTATGATTTTGGATTAGGGACTAAAAACAAAATTATTATCGATTAGTGAGATAGTGTTGAAAAATCCTTATACTACATATCTTTCAATTTCTCCTTGAAACAATTTGTAAAATTATTTTAAAAAAACATAATTTTTTAAAAATTCAGGGTCGGTTCGTTAAATACAAATCGGACCGAACCTAAAATTTTGAACATTTAACGGATTTCTTCTTTTCTTAGAAAATCACAAAGTTTGGTACTTTATATTATTAAAGGAAATAGATTTATTTTAAAAAAATGTGTGCCAATTTAAAGGCATAGATAAGGGAATGGGAAGTTGAAATTGAATATCATAAAAATTTAAAATTAAGAGAAAAAAAATGATATTTGTGGTGCAGGGTTGGGCAGTATCGCGGATATTTGTAACTAAGATACATGTAACTTGTATCTTATCAAAATTATCAAAGTTCTGGGTAAGTGTACCGTTAAAGTCGAGGTAAAAAAAAAAGGTATAGTTCTAAATTTTTTACCGATTTGGTAGTAGTTAAAATGGAGATAATTCTCTCAGTTTTTCTGGAATGCCTTTTCTTAGAGAATTTATAAAGCTTTCCGGAAGAAGTTTGGGATAAATAATATAAATATTCGATTTAAAAAAAAAAATCGTTTCTTACCTTTTAATACGATGGCCTCAAAATTTTACTCAAAACCAAATGCATCAACGTGTAGCTTTTACAAAGCAATATGAGTTTCATTTAAGCTGTGTCAAACCGTAGAAGCAACGTCTAAAACAAAACTAAAAAAATGCTGTCCAATTTAAACGAATGCGTTTAAAAATGCATAATTTGCGTTTTGAAAATCTGCGTTGAAAACGTAGAATTTATGCGCATTATTAGACTACTACATTTCATTTGCCTATATATCTAATTTTTACTATTCTCAATGAGGCCATAGGTTTTAGGTCAAGATGTGGAAACCTTCCATATTTCAATCCAAATGTAAAGAAATTTTTTTTATCAGAATGGGTGATGGTAATTAATCTACACTCGGTCATACTGTAGAAAAAATTTAATATTATTTTTCAAAATTTTAAACTTTTATCAATATTACAATCTTTTTTTCTGTGTCCAAAAATATATTAAGACACGCGTTATTACAATTTTGAAGCAAATTTTGACCAAAAATGTCAATTTATCGACCTCTCTTAACGAGTGCCCATACAAGGTCTCAGAATATGTCGATCACAATCCTAACCCAAAACTTAGCACTTCACTGGCTGATACTGTAGATTCCTTAGGTTTCGAATCGGATCATCAACCAAATATCGTTTCCGCTGAAATGGCCTCTCCGAACTTAGAAATTAGGATTACTCCAAAAAAACCCGAACAGCTGGCAAAATCATCTATCAATGATCCCACTATAAAGACTTCTGCTCAGAAATCGTTTCACGAAATACCCGGGCCTAGGGGCTTGCCTTTTATCGGAACTTTGCTAAATTACACTACCAAAAATTCCACTTACAGCTTAAATCATATGTTTTTGGTAAAAAAAATAATTTATTTAATATAGCACAATACCTTTTATTCTTCTCAAAGACCGGTGGCTCCCATAACCGGGTCCATAAAGGCTGGCGAGATATTTGTACCCAACCAACTCTTCTATTCGTGCTTGGCTTCATTTTTTTGTTTATTTGAACAATAACCTTGCCTCAGCTGATTATCATATTGTGAATCATTTAACATGGATTTTACGGTTTATAACGAACCCCTCCTCATCAATAACTTCTTTCTTTCCTTCTTTCTTTCTTTCTTTCTTTCTTTCTTTCTTTCTTTCTTTCTTTCTTTCTTTCTTCTTCTTTCTTTCTTTCTTTCTTTCTTTCTTTCTTTCTTTCTTCTCTCTTCTTTCTTTCTTTCTTTCTTTCTTTCTTTCTTTCTTTCTTTCTTTCTTTCTTTCTTTCTTTCATTCACAAAAAAAAACTCAATGAGTAAGTTAACTAATTATTTTTTGGCGGGAGGCGAGATGTTATATTTTTTTTGACAAATTGGCATATTTCTTTCTTATAATTTTAAGTCTAAAATTGCGGGTACAATTTTATTCAATGCTATTTATTATATCTTATCAATTTTTTTATAATATGAATAAATGAACACTCATTACATATATTTACTCGCCCTAAATTCAAATAGAATCTGAAATGGAGATAAACAAGCTGCCGCCAGGAATAGAAAAATACTTTGGTTTAAGGCTAACTTAAAATTTTTGGGTCCATTTATAAAATGAATTTTGAAAAATTAAAAAAAAAACTAGTATGTAATATTAAAGTATTTGGTAGCAATTTTCGTATTTTATTCTCGTTTTTTTTTCATTTTTTTGAAATTTTTTACAAAACTTTAATATAAAAAAAATGGAAGATTTCGGACATGGTTCATAATTTTATTAATTTTGCGAAAATTTATAAATTTTTACGTTTTTTTTTCCAAAACATTTTGACACAGCCTAATATATAATATTTAAAAAAAAAATTCTTCCTAATTCCTCATAATCTTTACATTATGTATAATAAATTATCAAAAGTATCAGGATATAAACAAATTAAAAAGTTTGAACGATGACAAAAAACAAACAAATTTGGAACCAAAATCATCAGCCACCACAACTGGGAATGATCTCAGGAATCATATCTAAAACCCTTTTCAGTTCTAGCAAAAGTGGCAACTTATAATATGATTTAAAGCTTTATTTAGTCCGCATTGTTTATTAACAGAGTTTTGGAAAACCACACCCAAGAAACATCGGAACCAAGTCAAAAATCTAAGGACTGTAAATTTCTAATCCATTGATCTATAATTTTCTCATCTCACCGTATACAAATATCCTCAAGATACACTTAAATTAACTTAGGAAAACTGTTATAAATTAAAAAAAAATTTATTTCTGTGAACTCCGTGAAAAAATCATTGTTAAACTTTAGGGATCTTATTATAACTTACTTTACAATAAAATATGGCGACTTAAAAAATTAAATTCCAAAACTTGAATCATATGTTTTTGATAAACAAAAAAATAATTCTATCATTAAAAGATAGGCACAAATCTAATATTCTGAATTTCAAATAATTTATTCTATTCTCTATTACCGTTCTTAAATTTTTTTTAAAAAATCATTTTATAAATAATTTTGTTTATATTTCGTAAATCGTTTCAAAATGAGCAGCTGATGAAAGTTTGAAAGTTAAATGATTCATATATACCTACTTCCTGTCCATTCGTCCCCGATTCTGGGTCAGGCCCGCAGGTCTTTGATTTGAGTTAGATACATTTGATAATACATTTCTAGAATAATATTACAGTTAAGAATTGCTTTTTTTAAAAAAAATACAACTTTAAAAAAAGTCTCAGCTAGAAAGATCTAAGCAATTCGGACCGATTTACAAGGAAAAGATAGGACCCAACTCCGCTGTTTACGTAACAGATGCTAAGATATATGAGAAGATTCTCAGAGTCGAAGGGCCAACACCTTACAGAATGATATTAGAACCCATGTTAATATACCGAAAGAAAAGGAAATTAGCTATCGGAATGAGCAACTCGTAAACACTTTCTTTCTTTCTTTTCTTTCTTTCTTTCTTTCTTTCTTTCTTTCTTTCTTTCTTTCTTTCTTTCTTTCTTTCTTTCTTTCTTTCTTTCTTTCTTTCTTTCTTTCTTTCTTTCTTTCTTTCTTTCTTTCTTTCTTTCTTTCTTTCTTTCTTTCTTTCTTTCTTTCTTTCTTTCTTTCTTTCTTTCTTTCTTTCTTTCTTTCTTTCTTTCTTTCTTTCTTTCTTTCTTTCTTTCTTTCTTTCTTTCTTTCTTTCTTTCTTTCTTTCTTTCTTTCTTTCTTTCTTTCTTTCTTTCTTTCTTTCTAACTTTCTTTCTTTTTATATTTTATCTAAGTTTTGGAGGCAATTACGATATAAAGGCCTGGTCGGTGGGTTATTGTTTAGTTCACATAAAAATGTTTTTTGGAAGGCGTTCCGGAAACGTCTCGACACATGGGCGGGGCGGGAACGGAATTTCTTTTTTTTGGTTGGAACAGGAAAGCAACAATGTCTTCGTTCTGGTTCCCTGATTATTACATTATATACACATTTAATCTTTACAATAAATAAAATGAATACAAGAAAGCTATCTATTCATATTAAGGCAAGGCGAAGAGTGGAGACGTAACCGCGTGATACTCGGGAAAAAGATGCAGAAACTGAAAGAGGTCGAAAAGTATATATCGTGGATGGCAGGGGTTGCCGATGATTTGTTGAAGCGCATTTCATTTATTTCGGATAAAAGCCACATAGCTAATGGTATCGAATTGGAGATCTGCAAATGGTCTTTAGAATGTAACAAATTATTTTTTTTTAAGAAAAGGGTCCTAAGATGAACGCAGTTATCACGTGACTTGTCCTATTTTCTTAAAATTAATTACTGTGTCGCGTATGTGCGCATCACAAATTAATTTAAAAATTCCATAAACTGATTTTATGAGCTAAATATTTTTTTTTTGCAGGTAATAGGTCTAGATTACTCTTTATCGCCAATAATTATCATTTTTTACTCCCTGCAATCTAAGATATTCCTATAACATCTAACCCTTGTATAAAGGGGGTAAACAAATAACCCCCCCCCCCGATGTAAACACTCATTCTAAATGCTATATTTTTTACTCCCCACCATCTATGACACCCCATAGAACTTACCCTATATACATAGAAACCAATGACTCCTAAACGTTTATTAAGGCGTTTTTTAAATTTGAAAAACTTTCTGCAGAAAATGTATAAATTTTAAATAATTTAGCGAGATATTACATATAGAAAGGCGATATTCAAAATTAACTGATTAAGCAAGTTAACTATAATAAATATATATATATTAAATTATTTTTGACTATATAATTTCTGTACAAACCTACAGCTGTGTGTACCTTTCTATACGACGATAGGATTGGGTGCCTAGATACACCACCTAACTCTCAAGCCAAGTCCTTCGTCGAAAGTGTGGTGGGATATTTTGGAAGTATGCACCCCCTGATATTCGGAGCACCTTTCTACAAATACTTTTCCACACCCCTGTGGAAAAGACATATAGCTCACGCTGACAATATGATAGCTATGGGGAAGCATTTTGTTAATAAAGTATATGAATTAAATATTTGTTTAAAAGCCAATCATTTATAATGTGTAACCAAAGAATAATTTGTATTAGTTTCATTTCATTTAAAGTTTCTACTGGAAAAATTCCAAAGCTTATCCAACAGCTCATCCCTTTTAGCTTATTTGATAAACTATCCTGGATTACATAAAAGCGAGATCAACTTAACCATTGTAGATATGATGATGGGATCCATAGAAACGGTAATTTTTTTTATCTATCCTTCGAAAATATTTTACAAATATTTCTTGACAAAAGACGACGAACACAATGCTCTGGCTGCTCTACGTTTTAGCTAAACATCCAAGTCAGCAAAATAAGCTTTACGAAGAAATCCTTAGAGTCTACCCCAAAGATGATGTATTTACGTCGGATACTTTGTCCAATTTCGTTTATCTCAAGGCTTGTCTAAAGGAAACATTAAGGTTTTTTCTATCCGCTTCTAAAAAACCAGAGACCTGCATATAGGATCAAAGTTTGTCCAAAAGCGGCAAGCCCAGACTGGACCTAAAACCTTTTCCCACAATATGCAGATTTAAAAATCTTTTACTTAAAATACGAAATATAAATAATCCAGGTATATAACAAAAAGAAAATGAATTGAAGGGTATAGGAATGTGATCACTACATATTGTTAGAATTAAGATAGATTTTATATCTGAAAATATACGATTTAGTGAGAAATTGATAATATAAATGTATTTATTTAAATATCAATATACCAGTATCTTAGAACACCGATAAACACTTTGGTAGTTTGTAGATATCTGCAATTTTTGAAATTGAAAATTTTGAATTAATTTTTTTTTGTAGATTCTTACAATAGACAAAGTCTATAAGATAATAAGTAAAGTGATTTTACATTATACAACGGTTAGAAAATAATATTTTCTTTTTGTATCCTAGCCAAGCCTAAAATTTTCGTCCTCTGCAGTTCTCTGGAAAAAATATCTCTTATTAAAAAATATAATAAATATTATTGATAATTATCAGAGTTGATAAAGGTATCACAAGATATAAAAATGTGGTATCTATATCTGTATCTAGATAGATTTTTGATTAAAATATCGGTATCTAGATATTATTTTAGACGATGTAGATCCATTTAAAAAGTATCTTTTAACAATTCTGATAATTATAATTTATATTAATAACTCGATTTTAGATTATATCCTATAACCTATGCGACTAGTAGAGTGATGATAAAAGACGTAGAATTAGGTGGATATCACATACCAGAAAAGGTTAAACGCTTTACAAAATTTATGTTAATATAACCTTTTTTTGTAAAAAAAATCACATGTATAAAGGTTATATGAAGCTGTCGTAGATTAAAACTTTAATCATGGATAAATTGTTTGGTAAATTCTGATTTATTGATTCCTAGAAATTGATAATGATTGACCAAAAATTTGCCTGCTTGTCTAGGTTTCCTTATAACGAAGCATTTGTCTTAAGCATAATAAACATGGAATATAATTTTTACAATATAAATAGATATTTTTATTTTTAAAAAAAAATTGAAAGACACACGTTCAAGGTTGCTTATGGGCCATGGGGAGAGATGAAACGATATTTACTAACACACTCAAGTTTAACCCTGAAAGGTGGATTAAAACGAAATCATCGCCTAAAGAGAATGAAATGTCAATCGATAAAGACTCGACAACAAACTCGGATATGGCACCGTTTGTTGCTAATCTGGTTTGGGGTCACGGAGCAAGACAATGTCCCGGTAGACGGTTAGCGGAGCAGGAGATTTATATTACATTAGCTAAGGTTTACAAATTTACCACATATATATATAATAAAATCTTTAAAAATTGATTAAATATTTGATATAAGTATTAAAGTTAAAAATTATAAAAATTTACTCTATATTTTGTCAATCGATAATTTGATGACGAATTTATGTAATATATAAATAATAATATAATAATAATAAATACCCCTTAAAAATAACCTATTCAATTAAGATTATAAAGAAATTCGAGTTGAAATACGGCCAAGATGAGGTTAAACCAATCATGAAGCCCATTATAGGACCTGATAGACCATTGAAAATAATATTTGTTCCTCGTTAAATGTTTTTTTTTATATGCTATATATACATTTTTATATATAAGCTGAACAATTGTATATCTAGTCTTGTTAAAGGGCTCGATTGGAGCCCAGGCCTGAAGATTTTGCTAATAGAAGGAACAAAGGTCTAGACATATATTATCAAAATCTCGAGATTTATACACTATTTTTCTGGATAAAAGTTAGCCGTATTTAAAAATCGCCTTAAAACACTATGTATTTCTAAAATTTTTGGCTATATTTAATTTTACAGTTAGTGGCGCATCAAAATTTTTCTTCATATACTTTCTTATGTTCGTATACCAGTTAAATTTGAGAATTTGAAACATGCGAATCATTTATTATAGCCCTTTAAAATGTTAATCTTTTTTTTCTCGCTAGAGTTATTTCAAATTGATATGTCCAAATACTATTATTTTGCCTTTTATTTTTAAGTTAATGACATGATCAATCTCTCGCAATAACGGCGTAAAATGGAAAAAAAATGTATCTGTTAGCGTCAATGTGTTTTTTTTCTCGCCAATGTGTTATTTTTTTTCAACTTTTATATCATTTTATTTGAGCATGTGAGGAAATGTATTCTATCATGTTTTGTTGTTAAACGGTTAATTTTGAGCCTCGGCAAATCAATTACTTTATCATAAAAATATTAACTCAGCCTGAATATTTAGCTCATAAAAGAAACAAGGGTTCTAAGCATATATTATCGAAATCTTGAGGAATATAGGCAATATATTGTTGGCTAAAATATAGAGTTAGTTGTTTTTTAAGAATCGGCTCAAAACGAGCCGTTTGATAACACTAATCACGTTTGGAATACCTATATATCCTATAAGTATCAGACAATTTCTCCAGGAACTTCTGCACTAAAAAATGATCTAAAAGTAGGAAAAATAACAACATTGAAGCTAACATATATATAATTGTATTATGGAATACTTTTTTTTTTACAGCGCAATTATTTATTATATTTAAATCGTATTTTCAATTTTAAAACTAATTTGATTAAAATTTGTAAATCGCAAAAAAAAACTTAATTTTGTAAATATTATATATATTAAAAAAATAATGATTTATAAGCATTTTTTTAAAATTCATATATAAATATAATATAAAATGTCCCTTTTTTTGTATTTTCAAATCAACTTTTTTTTACAAATACATAACATAGCTTCCTATCAACATATAAATACATATAAATAATATTAATTTATAATTTTTTTCCCCATTTTTGTAACATATAGTTGGATGCAGAAAGTACTTCCCTTGACATCTCTCAAGATTTTCTGAGTTAGAAAGGGATTTTAATTTATTGATTAAAAATTATCAATTTTTTGGCGACCTTTAGAAGCATTATCAATTTTTATACTATTTTCATAATTCGTATAAATGTGCACAATCTATGATATTATCATAATTTCGAATTTAATTTTTTTATTATAGTAGTCTTAATAATTTTATATATACATATATACATTTTAAATTTATACGCTCATTCATATGAAAAAAATATAATTTTCCACTCAATTATTTTTATTTATATAATATAAAAAAAGCGTTTAAATAAAAGTATATCAAAAAACAGATACAGATTTGCTTAAAATAATATCTAGATATAGATACAGATACTTAAAATTTTTTTTTTATCTAGATGCAGATACTATATTTTTATATCTGGACACTTTGAAAACTCTGATAATTTTTATCATTTATTTTTTCTTCCCAGTTTCAATAATATTATACAATAAAATAATTTAAATAAAATGATTAATTCGCTTCACTAGCATTTTTTAATTTTATCAAATAAATTTCTCACATATTATGAGTATAAATATTTTTTTTTTCGCTAACCCTAGGAAAGTGGTCTTATGAAATAGTTTTCAGATTTTTCACTTAAATTGGTCATGTAAAACTGATATTTGGACACAAATGTAGGATTATTTTATTTGAAATAAAGTTTTTTCAAAAATGTCTGAGCCAAGATTCCTCATCTAACCATTCCCTTCCCTTCTTCCCCGAAAGAAAGAAGGAAGGAAGGAAGGAAGGAAGGAAGGAAGGAAGGAAGGAAGGAAGGAAGGAAGGAAGGAAGGAAGGAAGGAAGGAAGGAAGGAAGGAAGGAAGGAAGGAAGGAAGGAAGGAAGGAAGGAAGGAAGGAAGGAAGGAAGGAAGGAAGGAAGGAAGGAAGGAAGGAAGGAAGGAAGGAAGGAAGGAAGGAAGGAAGGAAGGAAGGAAGGAAGGAAGGAAGAAAACAAAACAAAGAAAGAAACAAAGATTCTTATTAAAAATTATATCTCCCAGATTAGTTTAGTTTATGTAAATTATTAGAAAAAATTAATAAAAATTTCACAACTCTTAAATTTCTATTTAAAAAATAATTTTTGAGGTTAAAATTTACCACATTGTCCTATTGACTAACGATTATGTTTTATAAATTCGTTTATAAAATATCGATCTCTAATACCATTAGAAAAGTATTTAAATGCAGAAAAAAATTGCTAAGATTAGTTTAAATAACAATTTTTTGTTAAGTCATCGAATCGCATGGTAATCTATAATATTTCTAACAGATCAGCTGGTCCGGCCCGAAACTAAACCCCGGATTTTATCTACCCAGACCGGACACAAAATTTCCTGGGCCGGGCTTAAAACCCCGAGTTAGAGACACTTGGCGGTATTCTTCGCGGATGAGAATTTTTTTTATCGGGATCGTGGAATCTAATGGAATCTAACGTGGGACATATGGCACGGCTAGTTTGTAACGACGTAAAAAGCAGATTTTTAAAAAATAAATTTTTTTGCAATTGAAAATTAAAGCTAAAAATTATTTTTTTATTTTTTTAAAAATAAAACCATTATATTAAAAAAATATAAAAAATAATATATTGTTATGACAAGTTAGTCCTATTTTTCATTATCAATATCCACAATTTTTTATTTTACCCTTACGGATATTTTTTTTTTTTTTTAAAAAAAAACATATAGATTACATTTTAGAAATTCGCTTCAATTAAGGTAATTACTACACCGTAACT
This sequence comes from Gordionus sp. m RMFG-2023, assembly GCF_954871325.1. Classification (NCBI taxonomy): domain Eukaryota; kingdom Metazoa; phylum Nematomorpha; class Gordioida; order Chordodea; family Parachordodidae; genus Gordionus; species Gordionus sp. m RMFG-2023. Next base: position 51,795,518 of record NC_088777.1, read on the forward strand.
TGTTTTATTTAATTTTTATATATATAATAATAAAAACAAAAATAATTAAAATAATATTACAAGTATATTATAGTGTCGTTAAAAATGGCCCTTGAAGTCGACTTTTAAAAACGGGTCCTAATTGAGATTTTAACCCAAAATATTGATTCTGTAAACCCTGGAGATTTGGCTCGTAAGTGGCTAGAAAGGTTTTGGAGGACCTCTATTTGTCAAATTCTAGGGGCTTATACAAAATTTTTGGGGCCGTTTATGGATCTAAATAGGGGTCGTTTAAACAACACTAATTGTATATTCTTCTTTGTATCAAAAACAAATATTTCATTTTTAACCTATCTCAAAAATAATTATTTTTTTTAGTTTTAACCTTTTACTATAAATTATAAATATATATATATTTTGACTAGACTATGTTAATCGGTTTAAAATCAAGTCTCGCCATCTTAAATGTAAACTTGTTTTTTTTTTGTAAAGCATAAATAAATACGTAAAATAATCTAATAAGGATATTTAAATTCTGACAAAAAAAAAAATTAAATTTAAAAGGATGAACTTGGTAAAATAAAAAATAATTTTTTTAAAAAATCTATTTTTTTTCATAATTTAAGGGATTTTTTTAGGTTGGTTAATGAGGTAAGGCATTTTGTGTTAGAATTCCTCATTTGTGTTAGATATTATTTTGATTAAAGAATAACTGGCTTTATACTGATCCAGAAAAATATTATGCAAGCCTAAAAAAATTTTCTCATAGAATGAGCAAAGGTCTAGACATATAGTATCGACATATCGAGACTTACTCGATATTTTTCTGGCGAAAATATTAATATGTGTAAAATGGCCATATTTTTTTTTTATTATAAATATAAAAATATTTAAAATATAAAATACTTGCAAAAGAAACCTATTATAGTAATTTAAACTAATTTAATTAGTTTTTAAATTTATCATCTTATATTTAATAATAATATTATAAATTAACTTTTTTTTTTCACCAAACAAAAAAAATAATGTTTAATCTGATTTTTCTAAAAAAGATATTACTATAAAAAAAAAGAGTTTATTTTAAAATATTTTAGGTATAGGGTGGTGGCCAGTCATTAACCATGGCTATTTACGTTTTTAGAAGTAATTAATTAGAATATTTTTTTTACTTCAAAAAATAGTTGCCTTAACTACACTTGTAAAAAAAAATATATTAGTTTTTGCATGTTGAATAAGTAAGCATTGAATTTTTGCATATTGAAAAATAAAATTTTGTATAAGCACAATTTTTTCTCGTAAGTCGAATTTTTTTTTGGTCAATATACTTTAGAAAGCTTACTACTACCACACAGGGCTTTTTATATGCCTAAGTCCTGTCCATTTGATGTAAGGCATAAATTAATGATAAAAATTTGATAGACAAAGAACAAAAATATTTTGATTATTTTGATTAGTTAGCCTGTTTAATTAATAACGTAAATATTAATTTTATAGGTAAGAAGATTATGCTAATTGTTTAGGGGGAAAAATAAATATTATATTTTAATATTTTGTTTTTTGATAAAGGAATAATCTGATCTTTCACACTGATTATAATCATTTGGTAAAAAAAAAAAAAAAAAAAAAAAAACTTTATTGTTTTTTAAGAGTCAATGATTGTATTAATTATTTATTAATGGTATTCCATGATGACTTTTCATTAAAATATTATTACTATACATATATAAAATTATTATCTATTTTTTTTATAAGGGATAATTTTATATTTTTTTTTATTAAAAAGAAATAAATTATTATTATCACAGATTTTTACTAAAAAATAAACATCATTTAAATTTACATTTATATTTAGCGAATTTCCATAATTTTTTTTTATAATGAAAATCAAACAAAAAAAACTTACCATTTAAATAGGTATAGTTCGGATGGAAATAAAATATATATATGTAAAATAAATTCAAAAAATTCCTAAAAATTTGGTCTAAAATAAAAGGGAGTTTTCTAACTTTTTTTCCCGGAGAATTATGAAGGTAAAAAAAAATATAAATAATTTTTCATGTCCATTAAAAAGGAGTTCTAGATCTAGTGTTGCTAAACGGTTCGTTTTAAGCCGACTTTTTAAAAAGGGATAACTTCAATATTTCATCCAGAAAAATACAGAGCAAGCCTGAAGATTTTGTTCCTAGAAGGAACGAAGGTCCTAAACATTTATTAACAAAATCTTTCTGGCTAAGCCGTTTAACAACACTATAGATCTAAATTTTGTTAATTTACAAGATAGGCTGTAATTGTTAAAAAGACTAATTTGGGGGGGGGGGGAATTTTTTTTAAAAAAGGGGTCCAATTAAGATTTTTAAGTTTAAATACATAATTATTGTAAAAAACCTCAAGATCTAACGAATAGAGGTTCCTACCTTTTATGCCCATATATGAGCGAAATGTTCCAAGATTACGCATTATTATTTAGGCTAAAATCTTAATTAGAGCCCTTTTTAAAAAGCGGTGCTTCATATACTAGGGCCTAGTTTTGATATAATTGGAATAATAATAACATTTTTTTCCTTTTTTTTTTAAAAAAAAAATAACATGTCGTGTGGTGATTCTGAATCTATTGATTTTAAATTCTTTACCGAGGGTTAATTAAAAAAAATTTATAATCCGATTCAATCAGAAATGCATTCTATCATGTGTAGGTAGAGAGTATTTGCCCTATAAATATCAGTCAAATTCAGCCATAGACATTTTTTAGTTTTTTTTTTTTATAATTTATTATGAAAAATCCATATAAAAATTGATATAAATTTAGAAGTATAGTTCTTAAGTTCATGGCAAAAATTGTTTTAAAAATTACAGTTTGGGTACGACTCTGTACATGCTGAAATATAATTCCTTTTAGAATCAGATTTTTAAAAATCCAAAAATCGCCCTTAGTAAAGGATTTGTAAATTGAGAGATTCCGAATCTTCATTACGACGTATATAATATACATTAGGAATCATATTATTTTAAGAGCTAGGGTTAGGGTAGGGGATGTTAAACTGGGGTCATTTGATCAATATTTTTTACGGTTTGCTATATAGAAACTTATAGGACTTGCCTTAGGTTAAAACTGCTATGATAGCCGCATCACCCAGCTATAAAATATTGTAAAACTCCCCAGAGCTCAATCTCTTAGAGTTTAGGAGGCAATTCTCAAATAAGTAAGGAGTGGCCAAATCTCCAACAAAGTCTATTTCGTGTTTTCAGATAAAGTTTTGAAAATTTTCAGAATTAAATTTTTTTTTTTAGTTTATAATATACAGCCTTTTACAATAAACAATTTTTAGAAATTGGAAATCTAGATGAATATATACATAAAACATGTATATAAAAATATAAATATTTAAAAAACTAATCAAAAAAAAGTAACTAATAAGTAACTTTTTGGCGTTACATTTCTAAAAAAACAATTTAACTAGTTTTTAGTTCTAATTAAATGATTGCAAATTAAAAGGGAATAATACTGGATGGATAGCTTAAAAATAGTATATTTAAAAATTGATGAAAAAAAACATATGGCAAAAGCATTTTTTATTAAAACCCTAAATATTTTCTTCAATCGTTTTTTTTATATGTTTTGCAAACAAAACATAATTATTTTTATAATCGTTTATATTTTTAGAAAGAGGGATGTAAATATTTTGAATTATATAGATGAGTTTTAATTGGATTCTATCAAATTCCAAATAAATTTGGTATTTTAGGTAAACCTTCATTTCAAAAATTATGTAATTTTTTCCAACTCTATATAAACTAACTGGTATTTTAGAATAGTGTGCTAAATCGTTAAATGTTAGGCAGGCTAATGCGAACGGGGGCTCTGGTTGGCAGAAAAAAGACTTTAAGAGCCAGTAATTTTGTTTAGTAGATCACAAATTTCACTCTTTTCACTATCCATAATTTACTTAAACATAGTTTTTAAAAAATAAACCAAATTTATCATTTATTTATAAAAATAACTTCGAATATTATGATTAATCTACTTTTGTGTTTAAGATATAAAAAAAACGTTCATCTAATAGAGTCTTCATGTAATATACATAGACTTTTTGAGTGGGTTTACTTCAAATTTACCTTCTTCTAAATTGTTGATTATCCTAATTAAGATTTCTATAATATTATTAGATATTTAATTATATATATTTTATATATATAACACTAGTATTAGGGTATATCTACCACCCTTTAGGGTTAGCAAAGACAGCTGTTATAGTGAACTCCATATCAAATCAACAAAAAAGAAGTCGATTTAGTTTTAAATAAACCACATTATCACTTCCCCCACCAGGGTCATAACCAGGGTTGCCAGGTCAAAATTTTCAAATTGTGGGAGAAATTCGGTATTTTGTGGGAATAATATAAAAATTGTGGGAGAAATATGAAAATTGCTAAAAAAAATTATTTGCAGGCCTTCGGCCCGCAAAGGCCCGGCCTGCGGTCGGGATTTAGAATTGACTTAGTTATCCGCTTATTATTTTTTATAAATATAAAATAGGTAATTATTTTTCAAAATAAAATAGCCAACTATTTTTTAAAATAAAATAGCCAACTATTTTTCAAAATAAAATAGCCAACTATTTTTCAAAATAAAATATCCAACTCTTTTTCAAAATAAAATAGGTAACTATTTTAATAAAATACGCAACTATTTTTCAAAATAGGTAATTATAATACGACACAAAATTTCTTAAATACTATCTTTATTATTAAAATAACATATTGATTTATTATAATATATTAATTTTGTTTAAAAATAATAACCAACGATCTTTTTTAAATACAAAAGAATGTAAACAAGATAAAATTTTATAAAAAAATTGTAATTTTACAATGTAAAAAAATATATTTTATGCTAATGTATAAATAAGATTTTATAAAAAAACAAACAATTTTAAATTTACAATGTAAAAAATAATTATAATCAGTGCGGGGAAGTTGTTCTACAGTATTTAGTTAATACAATGGGGGAAGGGGATATGATATTTTGAGGCATCAAAAATCTTCAAAGCATAAATCAGTACAGGGCTGTCTATCAACATCTATTGCAAAATTAAAATATTCTTCAAAAATAAGAAATAATACAGATGCAACTACAGTTGCGGAAATGGTAAATACCTATCATGCAGTACAACATTCAGAGAGAAACATCACAATGTTGGTAGAATCTTTCCCCATAATATTTAACGACTAATATAAATGAAAAGTATACTTTGTAGAACACAAATGAGCAAGGCTATCATCAATGTTTTAGGATATAAATCCAGAAGGTCAATTCTTAACGATTTGAAAGATGTGCAAACATATGCAATTCTAACAGATGCATCTAATAAGGAGATATCAAAACATTTCCCTTGATCCTCCCCTATTTCAACAAAATTAATGTCATTTCAATAAAACTATTAAAAAAAATTTCTCCAGATATGAAATATCCAAAGACATAGCTAACCATATATAATTGTAAATATGGCAGATTTAACATTACCAATGAATTGCATGGTAGCTTTCTGATCTGATAATTCCTCAGTGAATTTGGCAAAAACCACAGTGTATTTACAGAATTGAGTCAGCATAATGTTGGTTGATAGGTTCCTCCTAATACGCGCCATCGTATAATTTTAAAATTTTACAAACCTTTAAAAAATAAATAGATTATAAAAGCTGTCCTAATATTTTGAAAAAAATTTTCAAAAATAAATGGCAGAAGTATATTTAGGAATTTTACATATAGGAAATCTACTATATGCTGTTAATATGGAGTTGCAATCAGAAGAATATAATTTAATAAAGGTTCACTAAATTATGCTGCAGAAATACCAAAGTAAGAATATTATTACTATTATCGGATAATTATTAATAAGATTTAATATGATGTCATGTTTGAGGAGATTTGCTTCTTTATTTTTATGATTTGCCAATATATTCAAAATATTAATTTTACAATGTAAAAAATAAATTTATTTGATTTTATGCAAATGTATAAATAAGATTTTATAAAATATAGAAAGTCAAATAGTTATAGTTAATTATATTTTATTTAAGATTTAAATAATGGAACTAAACGTTTACCGTCGTTATTAAGATATTTATAAAATTCCTGGCATGACATTTTATAATTTTGTTTAACCATTAACTCGGCCTCTAATGTTGTTAAAGCTATTATTTCTCTCCTTTCTCCAGGCAGTCCTCATCAGGCTAAAAATGCGCTCCGATGAGGCATTAGAATGAGGTAAGGAGAAAACATACTCGCAAATTTTTTCCAAGCATGAGGATTTATCGTTATTACGAAAAAATTCCACCCATTTCTCCTCTGCTTTTAGACCATCTAACTTTAAGTATTCTGGCTAATCATAAAAAATGGAAAAAATTACAATCTCTTCAAACAAGGCTTCAATGTCTATCGGTAATTTTAATATATTTATTAAATTACAAAAACCATCAAATGATGGTTTCTGTTCCAAGGTCATAATATTTATACACTTGTAAATAGAGTTATTAAAATCAAATCTTGATTGTAAATATTCCAAAATTGTCTTAATAAAAATATTTGCTTCATTTAAAAATACGTTAATTATAGTAATATTTGAACATTTTAATATGATATTTTTAGCAATAGCGCCATAAAATTTATTATCTATTTTTAACTGTAGAGATGAACAGAGCTAGCATGATTTTGTGAATCTTTATCAATAAAGAATCTTCTGATTGCAACTGAATATTAACTACATGAAGTAGATTTCCTACATGTGAAACTAATCCCAAATATGCTTCTGACATTTCATGAAAAAATTTTTCAAAATTTTAGGACAGCTTTTAAAATCTTTATTTAAGAAGTATTTCTTTAAGGGTTCGTAAAATTTTAAAATTCTCTTGATGGCAGGTATTAATGATAACCACCTGATAGGTACATATCGCAACAACTCACACCATTCCAAATCAGACCACTCCACTAATTCTTTTAATTCAGTGACTCTTTTAGTTGATGAACTAAATTCGTTAAAACATTTCATCACAATTACTTCGACATCTACCGATAGTACATTCATTGCCTTCTTGCAAGAATTATGCAGTATATGGTATATACAGCCAATTGGTATTAATTCATTATTGTGCTGCCTCAATTCGGTAAATACACTTTGATTTGATTAGAATAATATCCACTTCTAAAAGTTCTATTCTTCTAACACAAAAATTTTGAAAATGTCGAGTGGAGTACTGCAATTCTAGATAACGATATAAAATATATTAAGTAATTTAAAATATATATATAATAATTATACATACTGTTCTAACTTCTATTCTTTCTAACACAAAAATTTTTAAAATGTCGAGTGGAGAATTGGAGAATTTTATAAAAAATATATTTTAGAGCGGAAAAATAAAATAAAAGAACTAGACATATTTTTCGAATAAATATTTAAAATTTATTTTAAAAATATAAAAATAATCAAATACTGTCTCTCAAAATTATTATTTATATATTAAAAACATCAAAATGCTAAAAAAAAAATTGTGGGAGAAATTAAAAAATTGTGGGAGCTTTTTGTGGGAGATTTCTAATTGTGGGAGTTTTGTGGGAGTGAGATGTATGTGGGTAAACTAAAAAATTGTGGGAGACTCCCACTGATGGGGGGAGACATGGCAACCCTGGTAGCATTTAAAATAAAAGGGTCTGGAACTGGTATATTATATAATATATATAAAATTAAATACTTAATAGTCGAATCCAAATCTTAATTAAAATATAACTCAATCAAGATTAAAGAAATTAAAAATAGATCAAGCTTACAATGGAATCGATAAGAATACTCCGATGGGATATTCTCGATATACTCCGGTGTGAGATCAAGATGGCCTCGATAGTGATAATCCGGTGGGAGATCCATCAAAATTGCTACTCCAGTGGGAGAATGAAAATGAAAATTTTTATGTCTAATTGATTTGAAGATATGATCTTGCCAATATTCGTCTATTTACTAATAGTGAAATGTATATTGCCCTGAAAATCATCGAATTAAAAATGTAATTGAAAATGTAAGGAGATTGAATAGACAAAATTCATTAGGAACCTTAGTTATATAAATTATTAAAATTTATCATTCTCAACTGGTCGTTTACAATTTAACATTTTCGGGACTTCATAATAAAACTATATTTTATTCAAATAGCACCATTCTGAAAATTTATTTCAATATTAATACAGCTATAACCCTTATCTTAATTACATGTTTTTTTGGTGAAATCAAGCAGATGAGATTAAAATTGCTAAATTTAGCGTTATAATTATGAATAAAACCAAGTAGAGTTGATACACTTTTCAACCTTGTCAGACTCACATTTAAAAGAATTTTTAAGATTAGCAAATTGTATCCTAAAATATGCAAAAAACAGTAAATTTTGCTTTTGCACAAAAATAAGTATTTTTAACTAAAATTTATCCGAAAATTCTGTTAGAGAACTTGATTCTCTGTTGTAAACTTCTTTACGCAACCACTGGCATAGCCTTAGCTAACATCACGCCTTCACCCCTATATATTTATATACAATTGAATTCCTTTTATTTTAAATGAATATAAGTTTATATATAGGACATTGACAACCTGCCTATATGGTAGCATAGGAATTAGCTATAAAAAGTTAAAATTCGTGAAAATTGAATATTTTAAAAAATATATATTTATTTTTTTTGTGAACCTAGACTTTCCATAGGTAACATATACTTTAATTTACACGTTTATATAAATAACATATAATTTAATTTACACGTTTATATAAATAACATATAATTTAATTTTTTTATTTTGAACCGTATTAAAATGATGATAAGGAAATAATTAATCACGGAACTCATCTGTGTAAGAAAAAAAATATACTATGATAATTGATTAAAGGGAAATGTTCATAAGCATTTAAGGCTAGTGTTGTTAAACAGAACTCAATATTTCATCCAGTAAAATATTAAGCAGGCCTGAAGAATTTTTGCTCATAGAACAGCGGTCTAGTCATATATTAGCGGAAACCTCCAGGACTTAGGCTATATTTATCTGGCTAATTTATTGAGTTATTATAGTGAGCACAAATTGAAAGCTTCAACATCCGGTTCAAATTGGACAACATTTCCGTTTTGAATTTTTTATTTATTTGCGTTTTTTTTTAAACGTTTTTTAAATTTTGAAGTGATAGCATGATTATAATAATTATATTAAATGTTACTAGTGTAACACTAACTTAAGGGCTAACAAGCCTAAGTTCGCAATTAAAATTATGCGATTTTATTAGAAAAATAATTAATGTAAAAAGTAATTTGCAAGTGTCCAAAACAAAAAAAAAATAATCGCCCTAATTTATTCGGCGAAAGAAAACCATTTCGACCCGAAAAGGAAGTGAGAATTGTGTGCGATTTTGATTGGTCGTCAAGGGCATAGCCACAACCTTGATCATGGTATATATTTTTTGTTTTGTTTTTTAAGGCACGCATTTCCCCGATTTTGAGGCAAATTTTCACTAGGAATGGCAATTCGTCGATCGCCCCTAACGAATGCCCATACAAAATGTCAGGATTGGTCAAACAGAATCCTACCCCGAAAGGCGAAACTTTTTCGCCGGAAGTACCCGCCGATACCTTTAATTCTCTGAAACAGGATCCCCAGCCAAATATCATTCCTGTCGAGAAAGTGTCTATGGGCAACGCGATTGGAATCAGCCCTAAAATGATACCGGAAGAGTTCAAACCAAAATCATCAAACGATGACCGTATGAAGATTTCTTCCCCAAAATCGTTTCACGAAATGCCTGGACCTAGAGGTTTGCCAATCATTGGAACTTTACTAAATTACACTTCCAAAAATTCCCCTTACAGCTTAAATCACATGTTTTTGGTAAATCTTTAAATTTTATTTAAATATTTATTCTTCCTTTTTTTTTTTACCCCCGTATATTTAAAATTTGTCTCTCTACATTTACATTCCATTGAGGAAGATCGAAAGAATAATAAATTAATGAACAAAGCTTCAAGAATAAGAAAAAGGAACATGGGATGGGAGTCAAAAAAAATTATTGGAATCAAATGCTAGTGTTGTTAAACAGAGCCGCCAGGGTCCGACATAGTTCAAGTCCGGGTCGGGTTCGACACAGATTTATATTTTTTTTTAAATGGCTAACTCAATATTTTAGCCAAAAAAATTATTTGTCTAAGCCCCAAGATTACAGTAATATATGTCCAAACGTTTGTGCCCTCTATGTGTGAACAAAGTCTTCAGGCCTAGCGTAATATTTTTCTAGATAAAACATCGAGTTAGCCGTTTTTGCTAACCGGCTCAAAATCGAGCCGGTTAGCAAACCGGGGTGATACAATTTAAATTTGAACGGATAATGCGTTACCTATGTAGTGTTTGTTAAAATGGCTTTGATTTTTTAACGCCGCTAAAACCCAATATTTTGGGTCAATTATGGGAGTGAAGGGGGATTTTATCCCCTAGATTTTCGGAAAAGGGGTTAGGAACATCTATTGACGAAATTAATCTTGTGCTTGCTTGATATTATTTTTTGGCTAAAAATCTTAAATTTCAAAATCAGCTATTATCTAATTCTTAATAGCAACGAATACTGACCGATATACTAATATGGCTTTTAAACTTTTTTATTTATGATTAAACGTTCTCTAAATGGGATTTAATCGAAGTCTCAAGTAGATAGATCCATAGAGTACGGTCCGATTTACAAGGAAAAAATAGGGCCCAACTCCTCAGTCTACATCACCGACGCTAGGTTATACGAGAAGGTTATCAGGGTAGAAGGGCCAACACCGCACCGGAAGCAGCTGGATCCTATGCTATACTACAGGAAGCAACGGAAACTCGCTATAGGCATGACGAACGCGTAAATAAATAAATAAATAAAATGACCATTTTATATTTTCTACGAAACGATTTTCTAATATGAAAAGGATATCTTGGTCTCTCAAAAAAAACAGAAACAAAAATACAGAAATCTGTTTGATTTTTCAGGGAATATTTTTTTTAAAATAAATTACTAAGGGTTCGTGTAGTTTTAGCATTCTAAGTTAGACTTCCTCTTAGAAGTAATAGGCTCTCTAGATTTACCTTAATAATATTTACTTATTTAATGTATAAACTCTTAAAAACAAAACCATAATTTTGGATGTCCTAATTCAAAATCTTGTTGTTTAAAACCAAGGCTTAAACAGGAATAAGTTTCAAAGATGAGACAAACTAGGAGATCGGCCTAATCACTTTTTTATGATTGTTCTCATTAGTCAGGGTGAAGAATGGAAAAGCAACCGTTTGATCCTCGGGAAAAAGATGCAGAAACCGAAAGAGGTAGAAAATTATATACCTTGGATGTCCGGCGTTGCCGATGATTTATTGAAGCGTATCGCCATTATTTCCGATAAAAGCCACATAGCTCACGGTATCGAGTTAGAGATATGCAAATGGTCCCTAGAATGTAAATTCGGCTATTAGTTTATATATTATAAATGAATTAATTATTACAAAATTAAACTTTAATTCGTTCAATGTTTTTCAATATTTGAGTTTGCGTTATGTTATAAGGTAAATTGGTAATAATCCAATACAATAAGTACATCCAGTATTTTTGCTAAGTGGTGGGGATAGGGGGGCTACTATAAGATGTGGTTTTTCTTTCCCAAAGATTTTATTGTAGGTTCTTTGGGTCCCATCTATTATAATGGGCTATTTTCAATTAACAAATTTTTTTTTTTGAACCAATCATTATCCCTCACCTTAGACATATGTCTTTAAAAAATAAATATAAGCGGCAAAATAAGAGGCTTACATATAACCCCAAAGAATTATACAAATTTACCATTTTAAAATATAATTATTCATGTTTCTGTTGGGGGGAAAAACTTGTAGTCTCACCTACGTTTTTCTAGAATGAGTCTAGTGTATGCTAAACGCTCGATATTTTAGCCTGAAAAATGTGGCCTAAGCTCCGAGATTTCGATAATTTCTAACGAATCAAACCGAATACTGTTTTTATTTTATCGCACGAATACAAAATTATTCGATTTATTCAAATAGGACCCTTGTTCCTTCTAATGAACAAAATCCCGGACTAGGGCCTAATTTTATTTAAAATAATCGGAATCGGCGGTGGAAATTTTTTTAAATGTATCTAAATTTATCAATTTTATATTTAATTTTTTATGTTAAATAAAAAATATTTGATTTTATTTATTGAAACGAAACGACATATTAAATATGTCTTTTATTTTGAGTAATTATAAAAATTAATTACTATATTTAAATAATTTCTGGTTCGGGCCCGGCCGGGCTAAGAGTTTATGCAATAAGCAAAATCAAAATTAACCCAAATATAAAAAAAAATCTTAAATAGCTTAAGCTGGTACATGATTGGGTAAAAAAAAAATTTTGAGATTAATTTCTGGCCAGGTCGGTAAATTTTATTTAAAAAAATGTCGGATTTGGGCTAGGCCGGCAAAACTTTTTTTAAAAATTTCGGGCCGGGCCGGGCTTGAAAAATTAGGCCCGTAGCAGATCACTATTTTGAGTATCATTTTATATATTAGTAGGAATTATTATATAATTGATAATATAATAATAAATAAATTATAATGATATTTCAGAAAAACAGTAAAATTGTAGTGTTAGTTATTAACCTTTACTAAATTTTCTTTTAAAATTATCCTTCTCATAGCGATATATTGTATACATTCTTGGGGGGGGGGGGGGATGGAGGGTTGAGAGGAGTATGTAGGATGTAGGATGTAGGGAGGGGGGATTTTTTTTTATTAGCTTAAAATGATATTTACGAACAAATTTTCGGTGGGGTGGGGGGGAAAATTCCATCATCCCCTTGGATATGCGGCAGGTATAATCATCGATCCCTTCTTATATGCATTTTATGTTATGTCCTGCTGAAATGCATTTCCGGTTAAATCGGACCTTTTTTATTTTGTTTTTTAAAGTTTTTACAAATAAATGAACTTTGTTTTAAATTTGGTTTAAAATTGATCGTTTAGTGAGAGGTGCGTTTTAAACAGCTGATGTTGGCAAAATTTCAGTATTTATAGAATCAAGGCTGGGCAGTAGGTGGTATTCGTAAATTAATTCCACTTTAAACAAAAATAAACGATTGTTGATTATAATATATTAAATTTTTTTCTAGCATCCAATTACTAAATTTTGTAGTGTACAATTGCATTCATATTTCCAGTGTTTATTTAGAATGAAAACAAAATAAAGAAACCATTATAGTGTTTCCAGCTCAGGATATTTACGAAAAAAAAAATTCTGAAATTCCTAATCGCCATTTATTTTTATTTTTCTTAAGTTGTTCTTGTTAGTTCTCTTAGTGTTGATTAACGACTCGATTTAAGCCGATTTTTTAAAAACGGCTGACTCCAAATTTTAGCCGGAAAAATATCGCCCATGGCTTGAGATTTAGCTAACAGATGTCCAAACCCTTTGTGCCATATATGAGAGCAAAATATTCAGGGCTCGCGTAATATTTTTCTGAATAGTATATTGGGTTAGCCATTTTTAAAAATTCGGTTCAAAACGAGCCCCGGTTAACAACACGGATACTAATATATATTTTTTTTTATATTTAAATTGACGATGTTAAAATAATTTTTCAAAATTATAAATATTTTATGTGTATTGATTGTAAAACAGATTAATAAAGAATAAAAGCCATAAAATCTTACATTCCTTATATCGATAGGCATTTTTTCCTGATATATATATGTATATATATAATATATTTTCTATAAATTTTATTTCCTAGCACTTTGCACTTTCATATACGAAGATAGAATCGGGTGTCTAGACACTCCTCCTAACCCTCAAGCCAAGCTATTCGTCGAAAGTGTCGTAGGTTATTTTAGGAGCATGCATCCCCTGATATTCGGAGCTCCTTTCTACAAATACTTTTCTACGCCCCATTGGAAAAAGCATATAGCCCATGCGGACAATATGGTAGCCATGGGGAAATATTTCGTGAATAAGGTATAAATATATTTAAAAATATATAATTTTAGATATTTTTTTCGTAAAGCATTTTATGCCAATTCTGAAATTATATATATATATATATATATACTTTTATTTTAAAAAGTTTAAGAAAAAGTTTGAGAGCGCATCCAATTCCTCGCTTCTCGCCTATTTGATAAATCATCCCACCTTGGAAAAGAACGAGATTAACTTAACCATTATAGATATGATGATGGGATCCATAGAAACGGTAAATGTATCTATATATATATTTATGTTAGCGCGTCTATATGTCACTTATAAAATGATATTTTTTTAAGCGCGTTTTTAAAAAAAAATTTAAAAAAATCTGATTTTACCCGGGAAATGTGTGCCGTCATGTTTGGAATACCTGCCCTACGAATTTCGTACAATTTTTATCCAAGAACTTTTAAACTTAATATTATTTATATTTATAAATTTTTCATATAGTATCATGTTTTATATAAAATTATGAATGACCCGAAAGTTACCAGCAAAATTTTTCTACATTTCTTAAGATAAGGGGTATTCCGAACATGATAGAATATATATTCCTGAATAGAATCAGATTTAAATGATTTAAAGTTGTAAAAATAACGCAATGCCGGAAAGAAAACACATTGACCCCCCCCCCCAACCTATCTCATTAGAGGCGCCTCTGCCCCCATCACCCCCTTTAAGAAAATATGAATGCAAACTGTTCCCCCCCCCGATACTTCTTCTAGAGGTAACAAGTAAACGGTAACGCGTCTCTTTTTTTTTGGAGTAACTGTAAAACAAAACGTTACTCATCTTTGAATAAATATTTATAATAATATTATTTTATTTTTTTTTATAAAGACGACAAATACGATGCTCTGGTTGCTGTACGCCTTATCCAAAAATCCTAAGCAGCAAAATATACTTTACGAAGAGATCCTAAGAGTTTGTCCCGAACTATGATACAATCAAACCAGAGTATTTGGCTAGTCTCGTATATCTCAAGGCTTGTTTGAAGGAAACTTTTAGGTTTTTTTTTACAAACTTTATAAAATAAAATAAATGTTAAAAATAAATATAAAATAAAATGTAAAATAAAAATTAAAATAGATTATATCCCATAGCTTATGCTACTAGTCGATTGATGGTTAAAGACGTCGAATTGGGTGGATATCATATACCGAAAAAAGTTGAGTGACGTAAAAATTCTTGTCGATGATATTTTTGATACTATTATACATGGGCCCAAAATTTTTCTTTCGTTAAAGTTTACAAGGAGGTGGAAGGGACTTCTCTCCGAGACCTCACCCTCAAGGACTTTGCTTATGTTTTCCATTCTTTCTCTCAATTTGCAATTATTTTTTTTCACTCGAAAATATCCTACACCCTTGTCTGATATATATATCTTTCTGTATTTGACTTTGTGGTAGACTTCATCGACCCTTGTTAGAACCCATACAATCTTTCCGAACTTCTTCAACGAATACGCCTTTCATACGCGTTCTACAAACAAATTTTACTTTGCCCTTTGTAGTTATCCCTTTTTGCAATTCCCTTTTTAACCCTCCAACAAAAGTAGCATTAGACTGATTTTTCTTACAGCACATTTGCCTAATACGCCTCATGGGTAAAATTCTCTTCGTATATGTAAAAAAAAAAATTTTCATAATAATACTCAGACACACGACACGTAATATAATGACATTCAAAAAGCGAGCGATACTAGGGGATCTTAACGCATCCAGCTACCAGATTTAAATATGCTACGACTTTTAATTAGGATATGCCCCCAGTGTTACTTTCATCGGATAGGGGTCTAATTTCTCTTAAATTCATGGTTATCTCCTACCTGTTTACTATCAAACACATAATGTTTTCCTTGTATTATATCTTATTTTATTTATTTTTGAAAGACCCACGTTCAAGGTTGTTTATGGGCGATGGGAAGAGATGAAAAGATATTTACTAATGCTCAAGAATTTAATCCCGAAAGATGGATCAAGACAAAAACGTTGGCTAAAGATTGTGGCAAATCTGTTAATAAAAATGTCCCGCTCAATTCCGATATGGCGCCATTTGTAGCTAATTTAGCTTGGGGGCACGGAGCTAGACAATGCCCCGGGAGAAGATTAGCCGAGCAGGAGATTTTTATTACTTTAGCGAAGGTTTTTTGCCTTTATATTTCAAATTAAATAATCTTATTATTGTATATTATGCTCTACGATTAGTAGTGTACGTTAAGCGGCTCTTTTTGAGCCGATTTTTTTAAAAAACAGCTGACTCAACATTATAGCCTAGAAAATGTTATCTAAGCGCCTAAATTTCGCCAAACAGATGTTCGATCCTATGTGCCATATATGAGCAACGTCTTTAGGCTTGCGTGATATTTTTCTGGATAAAATATTGAGTTGGGCACACTTTCTACAATTATTTAAATAATCGTCTTTGGAAACGTATGTTTTAAGATAATTAGAAAATTCGAATTGAAATATGGTGAAGACGAAGTCAAGCCTATTATGAAGCCCATTATAGTACCTGACAGACCATTACAAATCATATTCAGTCCCCGTGTAACATAATCGATATATATTTATTATTGTTTTTTTTTTAACTCTTTAGAAGAAAAAAGTAATTAAATTAAAAATATTTTCATATCTTTGTCCAATGTCACATATTTTTATTATATAGCGCACATAGAAAATTTGTATACGATCTATATTTTATAATTAAATTTTTCTAATCTCAACCAATATTTTGATAATTTATTTTCGGAAAGAAAATACTACCTTGTAAGAACTTTACAAGATTATAATGGATATTTTTTTTTTTACAATATAATTCCCTTTCCATATAAAAAAAATGAAAACTGAATCTGATATACCATTATGCCAATATCTAATCGAGAATATTATTTTGGAGAGCAAGGGGAGTAGTGTTGTTAAGCGGCGCGTTTTGAGCCGATTTTTAAAAACGGCTAATTTCAATATTTTAGCCAGAAAAATATTTTCTAAGCCTCCGAAATTTCGCTATAATAGATGTCGAAACCTTTGTTCCTTCTACAGAACAAAATCTTTCAGGTCTTGCGAATATTTTTCTGGATGAAATATTGAGTTTGCCGTTTTTAAAAATCGGCTCAAAACGAGCCGTTTAACATCACTATCCTTCATTATTAATTTTTTAATTAATTTTTTAACATTTAAAGAACATAAGATTTGAAAAAATTAAGATGATTCAAGATTCCATAATCTCTAGGTATTCAAGAAAATTATTAGTCTGGAATTTTACAGATGCGTGACATAAATTAGAATCCTCTCCCTCTAGTCACAAGAAAATCCTCAAATATAATACGTTTTTTTACAAAATATTATTATCCTTGATCAGGATATTCTAAGCTGGTAGATTTAGACTCTGACTTACATTAAAACGTTACATCGCATATCCGAATCAATTAGAATATATGTCATCATATCGCTAATAAGAAATATAATTCTAACATTTAAAATTAATTGCGGTTTTTTTATCAAGTGATAAAAGATAAAACGGAAAAGTTTTGGGCTTCCAAGATTGAACGCTATATTTATTTATATTTGATTTTTTTAAAAAGAATTGTGTAGTCTGATAACCTTATTATAAAAAAAAATAAAATATTGATATTTTTATACTTTTTAATCAATAAATGATTAATAGTTATAAAATATTAACATTCATATTCATTGTTCAAATAATAATTATTCAAATTAAAGATAATTAATAAGCTGCAAATATAGGAACAAATCACAATTGTATTAAAAAATTAATATTTATATGAAACATTGGTGGGATACCAAAATAGTGTAAGGAATAGTGACCAAGCTACACTAATAAAGCCTAGGATAATTAAAATGTATTAATAATAGATTTCTCCTTGATTGTTTTCTAATACTAATCCTTATATTTTTGAATAGATACCAGAAGTATAAAATATTTACTATTCAAACATGCTCAAAGTTTAAAGCATTTTTCATTAAAATAAAATATTTTCTCTTACTTCCTTTAATGCCAATGCAGGTTTATCCAAATAAGTTAGTTTCCATCTGATTTTTCTTCCCTATTCTTGTCGGTACTGTGCATCAATATTTGTTAGATTCATTTTTTTTATATCCGCCTTTATCACCTTTATCTATGTCATCTTAGACCTCTCTCAAAGTTTTGATCATCCTTCTTCCGTCGAGGTGGATCTCTTTACACAATCATCTTTTGCTTTTCGTTCCATATGCTTAAATCATCTTAGTCTGTTTCTTCTCATTACCACTCCAATCTCTTCTATTCCCATCCTTGCTCGCAATTCCCTGAAAGTTAACCTATCTCTCAATGATACCCCACACATCCATCTAGTCATCTTCATCTCAGTTCTTTCCAATCTAGCTTTATGTACCACTTTCAATTGCCCACATTTTACAGCCATAAACTAAACAACTCCTCACACAGCTTACTTAAGCTTTTCCATTAACTTCAGATTGATTTTTTAATTGTTATATTAGATGACATCTTGAACTTATTTGAATTATTCAATTAACAACAGAATTCTCACCTCCATCTGCGTTTAGCATGTCAGCGAAATAGCAAAACATTTCCCATTTTATCAGGGTTCACACATTGCCAATCCAAACATTTTTTTTCTACAATATCAACATTATGTATCCTTTTTACGCCTGTTTTCAGTATTGCTACATCAGACTTCCTTATTTTCCACTTCCCCTTTGTATACAGAGATAATAATTCTTCTTCGCCAATCCTCAGGTATAGTTTTTGTGTGTGACAATTAGATTCCAGAAATTCGTTAGTCATTCAATCCCCAAGTCATCGGAACCTTTAAACATTTCTAATACTTCGTAATTTCATCCTTACCAGCCTTCACCATACATCTTTTACCTCTCACAAATAATTTTATTATCCCATTCATTCTTTGTTCAGAAGTTTTCCAGGTAGGTCATACAGATGTTCTTAATTCTATTATTATCGATCATCATTTTTCCTTCATATATTTTTCGCATCTGCTTTGCCCGGATCAATTTTTCCCTATCTTCTGCTAATTCCATGTCATTGGTATTACTTTCTTGACATTTCTCTTCGATTCTTTGTATGTATCTTTGTCACTATTTTTTAAGCTATTATATCATTTATTGTAACGTTTCCGTTTTTCGTCCATAGCTTTCGTTGCCACGGAATTCCACCACCTGTATTCATATGTTTAGGCGGCCCTTTTGACTATCCACATATATCCTCAGTTATCCTCAAAGGCTTTCTTCATGGGTTCCCGCTTGTCATTTACCCCAGATTCTTGTGCAACCTTCGCCTCTCTTATGGCCAATGTCGTATTAAATTGACGTCAACCACTATCCTCCTATAAATTTCAAACTTTCAGCCTTGGCAAAACTTTTTTTTACTGATTTTAGTGATCCTAATGCCTTTAAAAGTACGATCACTTATAACTAATCGGTCCTGTTTAATACATTATTCCCCCGGTATTATTTTAACAATTTATACTATGCATCTATCACATCTTCTTACTAACAAATAATCTAGCACTACCCAATTTGCAAGTAGGGAAGACCGGGGTACATTGAGTACAGGGGAACGTTAGGACATTCTAATTATAATTTGAGCTATTATTTTATAAGACTGGAAATTTGAGCCTAACATAGATAATTTTGTCATACATGATTGGCTAAAAAAGATTTGAAAAATATTTAGTATTTTAATTTTTACAGAAGAAAATGTGTTTTGGCATACCAAAAGTAATAAAAAATATTTGCAAACTTTATCGTTTATATTTATAAATAAAGCTTGCCAGATTTTCCCCACCTTATTCATAATTCAATAATATTTATAATAATATTTTTAGCCTTTATTTACTAATTCGCGCTTATGAATATTTAAAGAAGAAATAAAGGTTATAACCCAATTTTTATTTTAAGTTAGGTATAATATTATAAATAAATTTTTTAAAAATTGAAATAAATTTAGTGTCAATTTTTTTTATAAAATTGGCTTAAAAACTAGTTTCAACTAAAATCATAATAAATAGATTTTAGGAAAGCCTAAACCCTATTTTCCAATCTGGCAAACTTTCAGAATCAATAAACATGAATTAATATGATTTTGGATGATATTTATAAAGTTAGTGGGCTCGGTCATAGTTGGTCATAGTACAGTTGGGACACGCCATTTTAGCTCATTTTATAAACAATTTTATAATTTTATTATTAATTTAGTATTGTGAATAATAAATAATTAAATACTTATCTTTCACTATGTTTATGATTAAAAAAAAAATTTTTTACATTTTTTTCTTTACAATTTTTTTTTCGCCAAAATAAATTTCCTAAATTTTGCTAAAATTTTTTTTTATATAGTTATTGATTATGAATTATAATATTATCAATAAAATCATATGTGTCATAGTCTCTAGTCTTACTGGATTACTGATTTTAAATTTTTAAATTTATTTAGACCTCTATTTCACGAGTGTCCCAACTATCACATATGTGTGTATACAGATTAGTCTACTAATATTAAAATTACTAAGGTTTGAACGAAAAGTGTCCCAACCATCCCCGCTCTCCCCTACATCAGCTTCTGATTATTTCTTAAATATCGTATTAGAAACAATCAAATCCATAGCATTATCAAAACTGTCTCCCCTTCCAGATTCCTCGCCCGAAACTAAATCTCCCATGTACTCAATCATAACCCAAACTACTCGCTCCCACATTCCCATTTAGATCACCAGCTAGATCCTCTCTTTATGACAGTCTCGATGTCGCCTCCAATCGACTGTTACAAAATGCATTTTACACTTCTTCACTTCTGCCAACCTGAGGCTTATATTGAGATATTATAGCATAGCTTTTTACCAAAGATCATCTTGATAATCATTATCGTGCTACTTAGTCTTCCTACTTCTATTACATTGTCCATCCATTTCTCAGCAACAAATTAATCAACGTCAGTTTTACCGTCATTATTTCCTTTTCGGAAAACTTTCTATTTGTTTGTCAATCATTTTTGCACCATTACCCCATCTGGTCTCTTGTATGCGACATATTGCAATCTATGCAGTGTACATCGATCACTTCTCCCGCCCTTCCTCTCATTCTCCTTGCATTCCACATCGCTATTCTTCCTTTGACTAATAGACTGGTTTCTTAACATTTTACGGTCGTTTATGGTCTTCATTAGGGATGTAAATTCCCCGGGAAACTATATTTCGGGGAAATTTCCCGGGAAATTTGGGGAAAAAACGGGAAATAATGGGGAAAAAACGGGAAACTATCTTTTTTATAATACTTTACAGGTCAATATTGATTTTTTTTTATGTTTTATTGAAAATATATAGATTATAAACATTATAATTAAACAAATATAAAATTATTTTCAACTAATTTGCAATTACTTTACATGTTTTATTTGAAATGTTATATATAGACTAAATAATATTTAAACAATTAATTTTGAATAGTTAATTATCTTCGTTTGAAGATGAAAATGATTCCAGATCAGAGCTTGAAATTCTGGAATCCAGCAATTTGTCATTTTCAGAAATTTCCTTTCCCATAAAATGTAGATTGGCTCTTATATAAACTAATTTTTTTATTCTATTTCTAGATTTAGAATGAATATTTCCAAAGGGGGACCATATTCTTTCGGATGCTGCACTTGTTGGTGGTACTGATAAAATTCGTATGGCTAGGGTCGATATGTATTGATTGCAACATAGACCTAATAAAATATTAAATAACATAATTTTAAGATTAGAAAAAGAGTTAAGTTATTGTTTACAGAAATATAAAAGTATTTAACCTTTCCACCAACTCACTGGATCTGTAAATGATGCGCCTTGCCAAAGACTTGCTATATTAAAAAAATCTTCCCTTGCACGATATATGGATAGGTTTCCTATTACTCTTGCAATATCTAAATCTAGATATCCAGAAAATCGGTTAATAATATCCAACCCCTTTGCTACTTCATTGTCTCTTAAATTAAATCCGTAAAACCTTGGGTCAAATATATGAGCAGCATAATGAATGTCCCGACAACAAAAATTTTTTCGGCTTTCGATAAACTGCTCTATTATCTAAAATCTAGCTCTGCCACAATATATTTGATATGGTTTTATAAGCGTTAAATGTCTCCCTGACATGAATAAACGCTTGAGGGACATCAGATAATTAACATGACTTAAAATTTCATATATTATTTATAATTTTCATTGGTATTTATTTATAATATAAATATACTTTTCAGACTAGCTATTTAATTTTAACAAGTATCTTCTAAAATTTTGCAAATGTAAATAGGGAAATTGACATAATTCAAAAACAAAACACAATTATAATTTATGATATGACACGAGGAAAAAATGATTTTATAAAATCTAATAAAAATCGTATTTATTTTATCATAAGATCATTTTCAAAATTGGGAAACTGTTAATATTATAAAAATCATGTTGATTTAAGCAAAAAAAACCTATTATAAAAATTGGGGAAACTGGCCCGGGAAAATTCCCGGGAAATATGGGAAATTTCCCCTGTCTTACATCCCTAGTCTTCATATGCTTCGTTTTCAAGAATCAGTGTTTCACAAGGTTTCCCATCTTTTTTTTGTCACATAATCATATTCTATCCAACCACAGGAACACTTCAATTTCTATTAGCCGCTAGAAGGCATTGTCACTCTGCCACTGCAATGAGGCTAATGATAAGATTTTGGAGGAGTGTATTTGACTAAATATATTGTTATATTTGAAAACTTATTTTTATTTGAATATGATATTTATTATATTATATTAAGGTTCTAAGCTTTATTATCATATGCCTTATAATTTGAATAGTTATTTTTTATCACTTTGTATAAGAAATTAACATATTAAATTTTGTCTATAAAAGAACCAGTATTTAAAACAAAGTCATTGTTTTACTTCAAAATATTACTGATTCAAATTCTATTACTTCTCAGTGTTATTATAACAAATTGGAGATGAGAGTTAAAAATGAAGATAATTACAAATGTTCAAATAGCACTACAGGAGGGAGAAATTTTGGAAATAATATTTATCTAGATTTAAAAATTTTTGTATACCCGTAAAAATAAGTGAAGAGATATAAAAATTTTCCCTATTTCTAACTAGCCTATGTCTAAAAACCTATTGAATAATGTATGATATCTCTGCACCTGCTGAGCCAGAAGAAAAATCTTCTAGAACTAATTGATATTCTCAAAAGATACTTGATTTCAAAAACTAATTCTATAATCCAAAGGTGAAAATTCGCGACCTCCAAACAAGAGGAAAACTAATCTATACTCAATTTGCACAAAGACTAAAACATTTAGCAATTAACTGCTCATTTGGTGATACGTTAGATCATGCTTTACGATGCAAAACATTTTTAATCAGATTGAACAACAAGATATTCTCTATAATGGATATGAAGGATGCATATTTACAGCTCGAACTAGATGCCGAGTCATAAAATTTTATCCGTGATTAATACATCTTTTTGCATTTAGCAATATAATAGATTACCATTCGGAGTCTCGTCTTCTCCTGCCATATTTCAAAAAGCCCTAGATTCATAATTAAACAACGATACAGACACATGTGCTTTTCTTGAATGATGTTATTGTTGGAGGAATAAATTCCGCCGAACATGATGTAAATTTACGGAGAGTTACTAAAAATACTACAACAATAATTGGAAATGTTTTTTAAGGCAAAGGAAATAGAATATCTAGGGCACATAATAAATGGGGATGGAATACAACGAACAAACATGTAACAGCTATAATGAATACGCCTAAACCAGAAAATATAAAAGAATTACAAGCATTTGTTGGACTCCTTACGTAATCATCGTTTCATTCCGAATTTTGCAACAAAGGCACAGTCACTATATAATCTATTGCAAGAATAAATATTTGATGGATCTGGTCAGAAGTTCATGTTAACGCATTTCTGGATTTAGAAGACAACTTCCTTGACGCTCTTCCCCTAACGCCTTATATTTAATCAGGTCCATTAATTCTTGCCGTCGTCAATTTATGGCCTGGGCGAAGTTTTATCTCATAATTTTACCGGACAATTGGGCCTATTGCATTCGCTCCAAGGGTACTCTAAAAAGCTCAACAAAATTATTCTCAATTAAAGAAAAAAAATATTAGTAACAAAAGTTTAAAAATTATGTGCAAAAGAATTCGAGAAACAATTTCCCATATCGCAATACTCTTACATGCAGCAACAGCAGTTACTCTAGCATCATTATTAAAAAAGGAGTCCTTAGGACCCTTTTCGAAATTAAAACATGAAGGATTTAAGGACAAATTAGTAAGCAAGGAACTAAAAACTTTTCAAGATAAAGCTAAGGTGTGGATAAAGAATTTAAGAGTCCAAACAAAAAAAATAGCCAGTTGGTTACCAGGAGAAATAAGATCGAGTTAGTTCAACCAAATATATTATATCGTCTTAAGGGATAGAGATAAGACTTTACGAATAAGGATACTACGACACTAACCAGGAAAATATAAGGAAAAAGTGTGTTGAGCTCCCAACTCAATTACCTGCAACGGAATTACTGATAACGAATGAACATCATGCTGAAATAAGTAAATTTTTCACGTTCCACCCTACAAGAAACCGAAAACTACCGCTAAGATTTGATGAAGAATATAATGTTATATTTGAAAACTTATCGTTATTTGAAATATGATATTTATTATATTATATTAACGTCCTAAGTTTTATTATTGTACATATACGCCTTTATAATTTAAATAGTCATTTTTTTATCATATTATTTTAAATACCCGAGACAACTTTCCCTCTCTGCCTTTATCCCATCTCGTCTTGCTGCACAATCTATCATCGATAATGGATCCACTCCTTCAGACACTGACCTCTTACAAGCCTTCACCATCTGGGACAGCAACTGCTCACCCACCCTTTGTCGTCTGGCTTTCAGCATTCAGAAAGACTGGGATGCTCCTCTGATCGCACATTCCGTTGAATACCTTATTTTGAACAGGCCCTTTGAGGACAATCCCAATAATTTATATGCAAGCTCAGGTTACGAATGGCTTGAAGTCGTCCCCAGTTCCAACCTAGGCCTTCTCTTGTCTGGAGAACAACTACGCATTTCCATAGCCTCCGCCTTGGCTGTAATGCCGTGGTTCTCTCCATTTGCATTGACTGTGGCCATCCCATTGAATCAAAAGCTTACCATCCCTTGCACTGCAAGTTCTCCCATGGACGACAACCGCGCCATAAATCTATTAACAACATCCTCCTAGCTGCCTATTAAAAAGTTAATATCCCATCCATCCTCGAACCAATGGGCCTCTCAAACGAAAACGCCATACGCCCTGATGGCATATCTCTCATTCCCTGCACTAATGGTCTCCCACTTGCTAGGGACCATACCTGTGTCGATTTTACCGCCAAGTCCAACCTCTCATTTTCTGCCATCGAAAAGGCCGAAATCCTAAAAAAAAACAAAGATGCTTGCCTCACTAATACCGTGTTTATCCCCAATCGTTACCAATACCCTTTGCATGTTCGGAAGTGATGCTCTCAATTTCATTAAAACTATAGGAAAAAAAAATAATAAGGCAGATCTCAGGGGACCCCAACGAAGGATTTTACCTTTGTCAGCTGATTTCCCTGGAAATCTGCCTGTCCAATTTTTTAAGCATTCACTCTTCTCTAGGGTGATTTGTACACTTCTTTTTTTAACATTTTATAAATTTTTTTATCCCATTTCTCTTTTATACATACATAATTCATATTTTTTATATATTATTAGTTTTTATTTATATATATATATATTTTTAATTATAATTCGTAAATGAAAAATTTGTGAAAATTTGTTTTTTTATAATAATAAAAATAAATTTAAATATTTAAAAAAAAAAAAAAACTTAACATAGTTTAAATTTTATTTTATAATTTGAAAATATACATTTTTTTATTATTATATCACTTTGTAATAAGAAAATTGACAACATAAGTTGTGGCTATAAAAGAACCAATATTTTACTTCAAAATATTACTAATTCAAAATCTAATTACTTCTCAGTTTCTCAAAACATCATATATATTTTATATATTATAATACGAGTTTTATTAAACAATTAATAAATGTTTTTTTTAAAATAGGAATTTTATCAAAAAAATGCACAAATGGATTAATTTTAACACTATTAGAGTAAAACCACTATTAGAAATTACATTTAATTTACGACCTTGAAATGGAAAATAATAATAATTTTTTTTCATCCTTTTGAAAATTTTAATATTTTCTCGTAAGGGGCGCTGTGCAAACAAATTTTGCAACAATTACATTATAGAAAGCTTTTCAATAGAGGTATATTTATTTTTAAAATTATATTTGGTAAAATTAAAGTGTAAATTTTTCTTGTTTATAGATTTAGATTAATGAAAAAAAAACTAAAAATTAATTTGCGATATTAAAAAAAAAAATCGTTTATTTTTTGAAATTCAAAAGATTTTAATATGATTTACCGATGATATTTTGATTTTAATAAATTATTTAAAAAATTTTTCTCCGTTATCGCTTCAAAGATTTATCGAAAACAATTTCTATAGATTTTATTCGTAAAATCTACAAAAAAGAAATACAATTTTTAAATATTAAATTTACATTAATCAAAATTATTAGCAATTTTATCTAATAAAAAAATATTATGCATGTTCACCCATGACACAAAGGTGAGCCACCCTTTTATTTAACCGAAAAACATCTAACCCTATTATCTATTTATTTTTGTAAATAAGAATAATATTATACCAAAATTATTTATAAACTTAAACGTTGGAATTACAACAAGTAAACTCTTATCATCCCAAGAGGAAGTTATATAGCTTACTTACACACTAACTATCCACTCGTTGAAACATAAATAACACCTACTATATAAAGAGACTATAATTTAAATAATCCGATTACTCCTCAATGAGTCCCTCATTACTCTCCAATGAGAAAGGAGATATAGGGTGTATCGAATCTCAAAGAAAAACAAAAGGAATTTTATATAAGAGATTAATTTGAAGGCGACATAAATTTGGACGCTATATAATTGAGGGAAAATTTAACGGGAAATAAGAGAATGTTTTATCAAAAAATATTTGGAAACTTATTTATTAAACAAAATATGATTCGATTATTTGATTTATTATCTTCGTGGATAATAACGGGATTTTGGATATATAAAATAGAGCAATTTAAGCTTGTGTGCAAGGTAATGTAAGTCCCGGCAACACAATTTTTCCAGTGTTTTTTTTTAAAAAATAATGTTGTTCGATCTCTATAATTTCGTTTCGTAATAGAATCTCCCTAATAGGAATAAATGCCTTGAGGAATGCCAAACAAATTTGATTAATCTACCTCCCGCTAGCTCTATTTGTGTAGAAATAACTTTATAAAATTGTATAACCTTTGCAAGTATCATTTTTTTTTTTAAACTTCATTATCAAGATGAATAAGTCTCTCATCTTCTATAAAATATGGAGTTATTGCCTCAAAAATATTTTCATATTTAACAGACTATTAATCACCAATACTATACTTTCCAGACTCGCTAGGCAAATTTAATTAAAAAATCCTATTTTTTATCTTTAAGTTGTTTATTTTTTACTTGTATGTAAAAGAGTGTTAAATTTTACGTATTTTATAATACTTGGCATTTGCTTCTAAAATTTAAATTGGCAATACTTGCTACCTTCTTTAAATTCAAAATAAGTCCACGAGTTGCAGACCCTATGCATTTCGATAATTGGATATTTATTTCTCGAAAGTGGCCCAGTCTTTACTTGCATTATCCTTTATTATGATGTTAACTTGTGTTTCCTATTTCCTCATTTACTTTAATAAATTCACTAGATATATTATATTCTTCCTTATGCATATTGGTACCTGTTTCAATTAATTTATAGAAAATGGGATTTTCTTATAAAAATTTATGATACATTCCACTCTTAAATTTGTCCATCCATCATTAATAAGGGATCAAATTTTTATTCTTATCTTATCTTTCGGTGACTATATCTCGTATCCTTTTATATTCACTGTTCAACAAATTTTAACGAGTGGATATCTTTGAGAGCATTTCAAATGCTCGTTTTTAAAGATTGAAATAATTTGTTCCCAATACACGTTGCCTTATGGATAAACGGAATAATTTAACATAAATAAAGGCTATTGTTAAAATTATCAATATATAATTGGTATTAGTTAAATTAAAATTAGAAGACGAAGTAGTTGGCCTTACCTTATCGTGTATCAACTTTAATCTTTAATCCCACTCCTTATTCCTATTTCAGTGATTTTTAAAAAATTTAAATATTGTTATAAGAGATATAAATGATATATTTGTATACTATCTTTGTTTATTTATCATAAATATTTTTGTACAAGTTTTATTTATAAAATTTAAAGATGTTCATAAATAAGTATCATATCGGCCACTGACTGATTAAAAAAAAATTGAGGGCGGTCTAGGGGGGTCACGCTGCTTATTTGGCGCGAAATGTTTGAAAAGATCGTTGGCGGAGTGCCACGCCACGCTTGAACGAAGCGTAACCCGGAACAGAGAAAAGGAGGTTTGGAGGCGTTTTAAATCTACCAGAATCGAATGATTTTTTTTTTTACCTTGCAACCCTATTCGAGAATATTCTGATGTCGTTATTTTACGGTGATTAGATTTAAATATTACGTTATATATATAATGGAATGATATATTTTATGGGTTCGGTAAAGATTTAGTGTTGTTAACTAATTCAATATTCCATTCAGATAGGTAACAAAGGTCTAGACACATATATACTAACGAAATCTCTAGTCTTAGGGCATTTTCTGGCTAAAACGTTGAGTTAGCCGTTTTAATAAATCGGCTCAAAATGAGCCTGTTTAACAACGTTACTGATAATGATGTAATTTATGTAATGATTATAATAATAATCTTAATAAATAACTTATGAGATTATTTATTGATCTTAATGCTCGCAACTACGAATATCGATAAGGCAAAGGATAAAGTTTCGAGAAAATAAAGTATAAAAACGAGGTATCAACTTTTTTGCCTAGAATTAATAATCATAACGTGAACTTTATTTTGCATTCGCGGTCAGTTTGTAATTTCTAAATTGATCTTATCTTTATAACACATTAATTTTTTGTATAATTTTATTTTGATTATTTATGGGAGAAAAAAAAATACAGTAAAAAAAAAAGAAAGAATATTTTGTATTTATTAAGTAACCTGGTAGTAATGCTTTCATTTGTCCGAGCTTAACAAATAATGTGCTTCTGTGAGGTGAAAATCAATTAGATTATAAATAATTGCAAAATTTTGTAATAATTAATATTACATTTTTTAAGTAATTATTCCCATCTCCGCTAAACCCGATATTTCATAAAAATCTAATTTTCCTGCATTAACACCCCCCCCCCCCCCCACCCTGTTTATTTTTGATGAGGGGTTTCAGTTATGATATTTATATATGATATATTTTCTTATAATTGTTAATTATTATGGTTAAATTTAAGACATCGCTTATAATATGCTACGATTAAATTTTTTTTTTTTCAAACAAATAGGCATATATTTTGATTTGGTATTTTAAAGGTTAAAATTTGCATTTTACCCACTTAAGTAGGTTCCATAATCTTATTTTATCATTATAATATTAAAGATTTTATTTTAAAAAAAAATAATTTAACTAATAAAATTGTTTTTTAAGTTCAAAAATGGATTAGATACATTTTGTATAGGGGGGGGGGGATTAAATAACAAATAACGAAATAAAATCTTAGGCAATTTTATTTTAAACTAACGGGTTACATTTTGAAATTGGCTTATAATTTACAGGTTATTTTGTAATAAAAATATTTTCTTTTTGTGTTAAAGAGAATATTAAATATTTTTATAATTATCCAAAATTGCATTTCAGAACTTATAATAATTCCTTTTTTTTCCAATAAACACATAATTTAATTTAAATTATAATGTTAATGTGAATAAATAGATTGGTGTAGATTAATTCTTTTGTGGATAAAAAAATATATAAAATCTAATCAAATCTAACAAGACAGAAAGGTTGATTTTCAAAATTTAAATAATTCTCATCATTTTATTTATCGCTAAACATAATAAAATATAGTGATTGCTTTTTAGCTTTCTTTACTAAATTCTGATGTTATTTTTATTTTATTTTTTTTTAAAAAAAAAATATTTGCTTTTAATTATTATTTTTTTTAAAAAATAATTATTCGCATTATATAATATATAAATTTGGAAAAAATTTATTTTTATATCGGATTATAAGAATTAATTAAAAGCGAAAAATAGTCCAATATTTTATAATAAATAATAGGTACAAGTTCTCAAACACACAAAAAAAATAAATGTATGTCGATGAATCTTACGTAATTCACTCAAGATACATAACGTACGGGATACTTTTAGCATTATTGATAGGGATAGGTTTATTAGGAAATTTCGTATACTTTTGGTGTCTATTCAAGAATCAAAGGAAAATAAACCCAGATTCATCAACTGCACCTACCAACAGCAATAAAATTATACAAACCGGAAAATCGATTAATACAATAAATGCCAGGAGAAATGTTGTCTCAGGAAATACCAGACCCCTTAAATCTTGGTTATCGAAGAAAAGCAACATATATTTATATATCGTGACTTTAGCCATCTCAGATTTTTTGTTCTGCCTCAACTCTATCGTAATTCCCGTTGTTTATTCGGGATGTTATATTACATGCAGAAGATCTTATCTGTTTTCATGGTATTCATTAAAAATAGCGTTGCCGCTAAGGGATATTTTTACACATTTCGGTTACATATTAAGGGTACTCATATCCTTAGACCGCTTATGGGCGTTAGAATTTCCTTTCAGTTACAGAACAAAAATTTCCAACTCCTTTATCAAATACTTAATCATTCTATGTTTTATCGTTGCTTGTTTAATTACCCTTCCTTACAGCTTGGGATTCATTGTAGTCCGAGATATAAATTTGAAAACGATATCGAATAACCAATGTCATATCAATGAGATGATGCCTGAATTTAAATATTTTAAATTAATCGATGATGGTAAAAATAGTAGTGGAAGGAATGATTTGCATTCGTTGCTTGACAACCAAAATAAAATTACGTATCGTCACTCCCTTAATCCAAATGCTCCATGGTTTTTAACATATAGAAAATGGATTACCTTTAGTATGTCATTCATTCCATTTACGATAACGACAATAGCTAATATTTTCATTATCAGAAAATGTTATAAAATTTCTCACAATAGAAGCAATTTGAAGAGAGGCAATAATAACAATAATAGTGTTTTGGCTAATAGAATGCTAAACATTTTAACCAAATGGTGTTTTAGAATTTCACACATAAATAGTAGAACTAATCATAATGAGGATAACATAAAAATTTCAAGAACAGACATGAAAAGGAGAGAATTTCAAATAACGATTTTAATGTCAGCCACAAATGTACATTTTTTATTTACCACCATTCCTATAACACTGTATGTTTTTATGTATAACTCATTAATTGATAGATTCTCTAATAGGGCTGAATTGTGGTTTCAAAACGTAGCTTTTTTATGCAAATTTGGAAACAATGCGTTAAGTGTATATGTAACTTTATTTTTCGACCCCACCATGAAAGTTATATTTTGTGAGATTCTTACAAGATTTTGTCGCTATTTTAAAATAAAATAGTTTTCAAAAACAACATAATACGAAATTTACCTAAATTTATATTCATTTAGCACTTAAATATATTTAAATGAATTTACACTTGATATTTTCGTCTTAATTTAGCACATATTTATATTAATTTATTATTAAAATTCGCACATCAATATAAAATTAGATAATATTTTTATTAAAATAAATAAATAATTATCATTTTTAGTATTTAGTATTATTAATTTGTTACACGGAATATCATTTTTGTACAAGGCTAATTACATCTATTTTCCTTATTTTAATTTTAACAATCTATATTTTTTAAATTATTTTTTCAAAAACATTTTTTTTATTTTACATAAATCAATTTTTAAATAGGTAAAAAATTGATATTAAATATCAAATAATTTAAGATGTTATTTTTAATTATAATATTATTGGAAAAAAAAATATATTTACTAGCTTATTACAATTTTAATTTTCAATTACATAATTTAACAAGTATATATCCATAAGAGGGCGTTAAATGCATATATATACATAAATATATTCTTAGGAAACCAGAATAAATATTGGATAGCGCTTTTTTTTGTATTTGGGTGTAAATACATGTGAAAAACCTTAAAAAATTTAATAAAATATAGGTTTCTTTGCCATTTAATTAATGAGTATGTTTAGAATCGAAAAATAGTAGAATTTAATCTTTTGTAAGTTGTAACAATTTCTTATTAATTCATTTCATTTTCAAAAGATCAAATTGAAAACAAAATTCCGATTTTAATTTTTTTTACATAATTTATTTAACATTTTTATTAATTATAATATATTAAACATAAATTAACCATCCTTATTCGAAACTCGAACAGCAATTGTTAGGTCCAAACCAAAAAATTAAACAGTTGGCCTTCTCTCTCTAAAAACTTAGGCATTAAATTTAATTATAAAATTCTTTTTCCTTAATGCGGAATTTGTATTAAAATTATGATTTAATTTGAGTTTCTCTTTTATTGTTTCCAAAATATTATTTAATCAATAAATATTGTGTGTCATATTTCATCATATTTATAACAAATATATTATCACCTCTATGTAGCTATTTTAGAAAAATTTAATAATATAATATTTAAAAATAATTATAATTAAAAAAAAACCTAACCATCTACCACTTAAACCGGAATTTGCTTGTCATGGAAATATTTTAAATTAGTTGAGACTTTATTTAAACTTTATTAGATATTTATATAAATCAAGAATAAATCTAAAAATATTTATGGCTACTAGTATGTACCATAAGGGTCTCCCTGTTAGATACCAGGAACAGAGGCTATAAAGTGAGAGCGGAAAAGGTGGAGTGTTATAATGGCATAGTTGGTATCTAAGAATTTAGATATAATTAGAAAATTTTAAAAAAATATTAACGGAACAAGAAGTTAAAAACATTTTTAAAGTCTAATTTTATACTGGCACTTTAGGAAAAGAAATTTTCTTTAGGTAAAATGTGTCTTGCAGTGATATTATTTGGCATCCTTAATTTTTAATACGATTTCAAGACTTGAGTTTGTAACTCCACTTTTTATGAGTTCACGATTCGATTTCTTAACTTGAATTATCGGCTCGAATTTATAATTTTAATTTGCGACTTTAATCTTGCGTTATCGGGCTAATAATTTTTATTTTCGACAAGAGGTCATAACTTTTACCGCACTTCTTATGAGTTGACAACTCAAATTCGAAAAGTCCAGGGAATTGCGAAAATTTGTATCTAAGATATAAATTACTTAAAAATATCTGTATATTAATCAACTTTTCATTTGAAATGATACATTTAACTTTAAACAAAAAAATTTCTATAATAAATAAAAAATTTAAACCGAGTTTAGATATATTTAAAGATAATGTATGATATATGACGCTGGTCATCATATAGTAATTTACTATGCAATTACCATATTTTATTTGAATCGCCTTTACATCAATCAATTACAATAGAAGTTTTAGGGAAAACAATTAGTTATACCATGCTGTACGAGAGGAAATAGAATATTTGTTAGATTTACAAGTTTATTAAAATTATACCAAAATTTTATGAAAAATTAAAATTTCCAAAACTAAAAGATATTGAAATACAATAATTTAAATGAATATTGTAAATATAATGTCCCCATTGTATTTAGCGATTGACTACAAGGTATAATCAACTTTTATTATATCATCTCCAATATTAAATGTCGTTTAAAAAAAATCACAAATTTAATTCAAACTGCTCTTTATCTTTACAAACCATTAGCTATTGCAGTGTAAAAATCCTTAAATAAAAGATCTAAAAAAGGTGTACTACTTTAATTCAGTAAATCATATTGAACTAGAGGTCCTAAATTATATGAAAGATGATAAGCACAATGTAAATATGTTAAATAGTTTTAAATATATAAAAGAAATATTGATATGAGTGGGATTACCAATTGTTAGATAGATATAAGGTATCTTAAATTTTATATATAAGAAGGAAAAAAAACCTTGTATAGATGAGTGAACAAAAATACGTATATGATTATTTGTAATTACTTAGGGTAGAATGAAACTCATTAAAGTTAGCTTTTTAAAAAAATTTAAATTATAAGGGAAGAAGAGAACAAAACCCTAAAGACTTAGCCTATATGTGACACGAAGAAAAATGGTATGGTTTCAAAAATTTATCAGGACTGAATCCCACTTTTAATATTGTGCCACCATAATCGTTTATTTTGACTTTTAACTCGTTAACATTATTCAAATAAAAGAACTCCAAAGACAAACTACCAGACAGAAATATAATAAATTTTAGGAACACAAAAAATTAATATAATCCAAATTTAACATTGTGATGATTTTATATTTTCAATATTAATTGTTTACTATGGCTCTCCTGTTCCAACACGTTATATAGATGTATCCACTTTTATTAAAAAAAAAGTGATAAATTTGATATGTATTTTTTTTTGACGAGAATTCTTAGAATATTTATATATGATTATATTGGTTTATAGTATATCTAGTTTCGCATAATACTGAAATTAAATATCAAAAGATATTATTTTGGTATTAGACTTTATAAACAAATTTCGCATTAATAAAAGTTATATAATTCGTAAGTTACTAAAGAGAGGAGGCCAATCCCATTTTTTGCTTTGAATCTAACAATGGCAGTTAGAGTTTCGAACCAGGACTGTTAGTTTTAGGTTTTAATGTAATATATTTTAATAAATATAATTTTATAAGTTATAAATGAAATTAGCAATTTTGTTTGGTATCTTCAATTTAATCGTTTGAAAATGAAATGGATTAGGAAGACACCGGAATATATCATGACTTTTTCTACAACTTATAAAAAAAATATAAAACTAACTTAAATAATTTACTAATAATAATTATATTTTATATGATTTATTTATATATTTTTTTTAATAAATAAATAATATTTATCTAATTATATATTATTGGCTAATTTTATAATAAGTTAATATAAATATATAATTGTAAATTATATTTAAATATATATAAGTGATTATAAAAGTGATAAATTAATATAATTATTATAATATTATAAATTCATATTTATGTAAATTTGATATTATGTTGTTTTTGAAAACCATTTTATTTTGAATAGCGACAAAGTCGTCTAAAAATCTCACAAAATATAACTTTCATGGTGGGGTCGAAAAATAAAGTCACATATACACTTAGAGCATTGTTCCTATATTTACTTAAAAAAGCTACTTTTTGGAACCACGATTCAGCCTTAGACGTGAATTGATCTAGCATGTCATACATAAACATAAAAAGTGTCATCGGGATGGTGGTAAATAAGAAATGTAAATTTGTGGCTGTCATTAAAATGGTGATCTGAAATTCACTGCTTTTCATATCTGTCAATGTATTTTTCATCTTCGCAATCTTTAAGTTAACTCTATTAGGATTAGTTCGCCTCTGTATATGTAAAATTCTATAACACCATTTGATTAAAATGTTTAGCATTTTATTAGCTAAAACACTATTATTGTTATTATTATTGCCCTCTCTTCAAATTGGTTCTATTATGAGAAATTTTGTAACGTTTTCTGATTATGAAAACGTTATAGCTTTGTTGTTATCGTGAATGGAATGAATGAAATACTAATATTAATCCATTTTTATACTTTAGAAACCAATGAGCTTTTGGATTAAGGGAGTGAAGATACGTAATTTTATATTTATTGTCTGGACATGCATCCGAATAATTCCTTCCACTCTTATATTTACCTATATCGATTAATTTAAAATATGTACATTCATACAAGCTGTTATTAATATAAAATTGATTGGTTTCAATTTTATTTCTTCGACTACAATGAATCCCCAACTGTAAGGGATAGTCATTAAACAAGTAACGATAAAACCTATAAGGATTAAATATTTGATAAAAGAGTTTGACATTTTTTGTTCTGTAAGTGAAAGGAAATTCTAATTCCCATAAGCGATCTAATGATATAAATACTCGTAATATGTAACTGAAATGTGTAAAAATATCCCTTAACGGATATCTATTTTTAATGAATACCACAGATAAGATCTTTTGCATATAATATAACATCCTGAATATATAACGGAAAATATGATAGAGTTGACAAGGGATAAAAAATCGGAGATAGCTAGAACCTGAATATATAAATATATGTTTTTTCGATAACGAAGATGGCAAAACATGTTTCCTAGAATTTATAACATTGATTGATTTTTCAGTCTGCATAATTTTATTGATGTTGGTAGGTTCTGATGGTAACTCTGGGCTTATTATCCTTTGATTCTTGAATAGACACCAAAAGTTTATAAAATTTTCCTAAATAACCCTATCTCTATTAATGATGATAACAATATACCGTACGTTACGTATCTATAATGAATTACGTAAGATTGATCGACATACATTTCTAGGTTAGACAATTATTTTGAAAATTATTTTTCAACAAAATTTAATCATATTAAATTATATTTTTCAATTATAACATATACTAATAAAATTTAATGTTTATAAAAAATTATATAAAATAAAAATATTCAAGCTTTATTATTTATTTTTTATATTTTATTTTAAGGTTGAATAGATTCTATATATTTTTATACTCACAAAAAGAATTTTTCTACAACCGATTTCTATTCTAACGTATTGTAAACAATATTTCTATTTAAACCATAATAACATTAATTTTTATAATTTTATGTGTTTTTGAAAAGAGGATCGTATAAGTCCCGAAAAACAAAATTCAGATAATTTAAATAAAATCTAATAAATAGTATAATACGCAAGAAAATACAATTGGTGGAGATAACCAGTATTAATAAGTTATTTTTTTTAAAATATCACCCCGATATTAATGCCTGTTAATAAAAGATCTTACCATATATAGATTTATTTTTTTCTTCTTACAAAGGTTTTCTTTTTTATTTGTTATATAATTGTCATTTGCAAAATGTGTCTATTCTATTTTAACAAAAACCTAGGACCTTGAAACTTTCATAAGTGTGGTTTAAACGCGAATTTTATAATATATTTTATTTTATCAAAACTAAAGACCTTTAAATATCAAATCAGAATATAAGTGATAGCTTGAAGAAATGTTTAATCATAGAATGTTACAGCAGTATGCTAAATTTATCAAGGCTGAAACCTACCTCAAAAAGAGGTGTGAGCACCAGGGAGGGCGTATCATATAATTATATTGACGGTTTTAGCAGGTATGGGCAGCTTATTCATGAGCGGGAGGGGTAGGAACAGTTTGCATCCTATTTTTTTGAGGAGGTAGGGTGCTTTAATGGGGGTATGCTAAATTTTTTGAAGGGTTATCTATTAAATTTTGAGATCAAATAGGATAAAATTTATTTCTGTAAAAATTAATACTTTTATTATAGAATTATTATAATACAATTCATCGACCAAATCTATATATTGCAAACAATCATATACATTGTTTTCCAAATAAAACTTTCTGCTATCCTTTGTAATGTAATTTAAAAGGTTTAGATATTTTAGCAAGCTCATAATGCCATAATAATTAATTCATTGTAAATAATAGAGGTTTTAATTGAATTTATTATCTAAACAATAAATTCTTTATACTCACAAAATATCGATAGTTGGTAGTAGAGATAGATTAATTTAAGTTATCCTTTATTAATTCTCTGAAAAGTGTATCAATACATTAAAAAGGTGAAAATAATAATAAAAGGGAATTTTTAGGGGGGTAGGCACAGGTTGTTGAAGGGGCTTGCATCTAGTGAAAATCCTGTCATGTAGACGCTGGGTATGGGAATAATTACTTAAAAAATGTAACTAAATAATTACAATTACTTACAGAATTTTATAATAAATTATAATAGTTAATTTATTTTCTAAAATGATGATTAAGTAATCGGGATTTGATTAAATTTTAATTCCTTTATATCCTAGTTAATAAAATAAATGATAAGGCATATAATATAATTATGCTTTTATAAAAAAATTTTACAAAGAACTATATTAAAATAAGTTTATTTCGCATAATATCAAAAAATTGATAATAATTGTAATAATAAAATATTCTACTATATAGTAAAATATTTAAAAATATTTGAATGGATAAAATTAATATAAGGAAAATCAAAGTAATTAGCCATGTACAAAAATGATATTCCGTCGTACAAATAATTCAAAAAATGATATTAATATACATATTTCAAAATAATATTTTGATATTCATCATAACACTGTTCTACTTATTAAATAGAATACTACTATATGATAAAACATTTGCAAATAAGGTCATATCTAAGAATTTGGATTTAAGATAACTTTAATAACAACCCAATTTAGAATGTACAAATTTAAATATCATTTATTATTTCATCATTATACCCATATACTCATCGCTCTAACATTTATAAATTAGCAATTTATTATATCTATTTTACCTATACGTAATTAAATCAAAGTAGCTATTCACAATAATAAATGGATTCTTATTCATTGAAGTATGATTTATCAATCTATTCTTCTAAATGCACTAAAATTGATTCTTTTTGGAGTCCTCCACTCGACAATTCCAAAATTTTTGAGATAGAGTGGGATAATAACTTATTTATTCCCCCCAATATATATAATAAAAACTAGACTAAAAAAATATTAATTTTTACCGAAGTTATAACTCTGTAAATTTTGCTTCAGATGAAAGGTCTATCCCATTATCTTATTTAATCACGTGTTGTTTTTTCCCTCTTTTTTTAAAAAATTTTTTGCTTTCCATATGGAATCGTAAAAGATTTCATTCGATATCTATTTCCAAAATTATTTTAATGTAGTAAATTTTTTTTATCATTTATAGTATTCTTAATATAGTTTATTTTTTCAAGATATTAAAATAGAATTAAAATTGTATGTAATAAATAAGCATATTAGTTATTTCCTAAAAAAATTTATACCAAAATACTGGAAAGATTGCATTGTTCCTAAGAAAAGGTTAAAAAAATATAAAAAATATAATTTCGGACGGAGATAAGGGTTCCAAGAGTCTATTCACATTACAGGCAAAAAGATTCTTCAAAGGAGTACTTTGAATTAAGTTCTAAATTATAGAAAGAGCTTAATTGAATAATGAAAATTTACTTAAAAAGCAAGTATAATTGTGTTTAAAAATTTCCAATTGAAGTTTTTGTTTTCCTTTGTTATGTTAAAAATTTTTCGTGATAAAATTTAAAAAAAAATATATGTAGACTGTGAAAAATTGCCATCAGTTGAAATGACTATTGGCTGAAATATAAAGTTATTTAATTTTGAATATTTATTAATTATTTTATTCTTCAATTGGAAATTTTTAAACACAATTATACTTGCTTTTTAGGTACATTTTAATTATTAAATTAAGCACTTTTCAGAGCCTTAAATACTATTAATATATATTTTTATTTAGTAATTTTATATATTTTTACATATTTTTATATAGTTGTTTTAATATTTTAGTGTTTTATCATTTTTTTTTTAAAAAAATAACACCAATATCAATATAGCGATTAAATAATATATTAATTATAAAATTACTTTATGATTTATGCTCTATAAAATGGCATGAATTATCATGAATTCCTATCAAAGATCATTATTACATGAATGCTACTACACATGCGCAAGCCTTAGCATGCTGTAATATTATATGCAGTATATAGAATGTTTAATATTTTTTTTAATTAAATATAATTTATATGCCATTAAATAAAGTTGCCCAAATTTTTTACGATTTTTTGTTATCAAATTTAAATATAATTTTTTTTTTAAAAAAATCTCAATCAAATTACCATTCACGTGTAATTAATAATTAATCATTATTATAGAAAATAAATTAGTAATTATCATTGATTATAAATTCATTAGTAATTATTCCTATCCCCGCTGAATCCGCTGTGGCAAAATTACTTTATGATCACTCCCTCCTCCCTTCCTCATGCTCACACCTCTTTTTTTGAGATGGGTCACAGCCTTGATATTTATATTAGATCTATTATCTATTATCTATAATTGTTAATTTAAATTATAGGAGGATTAAATTAGCCATATTGCCGTAACATTTTTTGATTAAATATTTCTACAGAGTATCGCTTATATTTTTGAATTTGATATTACAGGGGCCTATTTTTTATTTATGAAATACAATATTATTATAAAAAATTTTGCATTTTACTCACTTAATAGAGATTCCTAATTCTATGTTATCATCATAATATAAAAATTTTATATATGTGTAAAGCTTGAGATTAAATAATAGTCTTTATGGGGAAAAAAAAATTAATCTATATATGGAATGTTGTTTAAAAAAGTTTTTTATTCAGACATTAATAACGGTTTAAAAAATGGCTTATTTATTTATCGGTTATCTTTACTAAAAATATTTTTTATTTTGTTATAGCGAACAATAGATATTTTATAATTTATTAATTTTGTTTCTATGAATTTATTCTCCTATTTTTCAAAAAAAAAACACTTCATTTAATTAAATTAATATTATTATGATTTAAATCGGAATAAATGTTTCAATAGCGTTAGTTAGATATAGGTTGAATATAAATTATTGCGTGAATGGGGAAATATATAAAATCTAATAAAATAAATAATGACGCTTAACCTGTATAGTTTATTAACTTTGTTAAACATTTATTTTATTAGTTGATTAAATTTTATTTAAAAAATAACTTAGAAAATAAATGCATGTTGATCAATCTTACGCAAATCATACAAGATACATAACGTAAGGAATACTGTTAGCATCATTAATAGGGATAGGGTTATTTAAGAAATTTGATATACTTTTGGTATCTATTCAAGAATCAAAGGATAATGAGCCCAGAGTTACCATCAGAACCTACCAAAAGCAATAAAATTGTACAGATTGAAAAATCAATCAATACGATAAATTCTAGGAGACATGTATTTTCAAGAAAGGGGCCCCTTAAATCTTCGTTATCGAAAAAAAGCAACATATATTTATATATCGTGACTTTAGCCATCTCCTATTTTTTATTATGCCTCAACTCTATCATATTTCCCGTTATTTATTCCGGTTGTTATGTTACATGCAGAAGATCCTATTTGTTTTTGTGGTATTCATTAAAAATGGCATATCCGTTAAGGAATATTTTTATACATTTTAGTTACATATTGAGAGTTTTTATATTCTTAGATCGCTTATGGGCATTGGAATTTCCTTTCACTTACAGAACAAAAATGTCAAACTCTTTTATCGAATATTTAATCCTTATAGGTTTTATCGTTACTTGTTTAATGACTATTCCTTATAATTGGGGATTCATTGCAGTCAAAGAAATAAAATTGAAACCAATTACAAATAACCAATGTTATATTAATGAGATGTTGCCTGAATGTAAATATTTTAAATTAATCGATGTAGGTAAATATAATAGTAGAAAAAATTATTCTGATTCTCGTCTTGACAACCATAACGAAAATACGTATCTTCACTCCCTTAATCCAAAAGCTCATTGGTTTATAACATATAGAAAATGGATAAATTTTAGTATTTCATTCATTCCATTTACTATAACAACAATAGCTAATGTTTTCATAATCAGAAAATGTTACAAAATTTCTCATAATAGAATCAACTTGCAGGGAAGCAACTATAATAGTGTTGTTCCTAATAGAAAGCCGAACCTATTAAAATGGTTAAATAGAATTTTACACCTA
Organism: Gordionus sp. m RMFG-2023; assembly: GCF_954871325.1. NCBI lineage: Eukaryota > Metazoa > Nematomorpha > Gordioida > Chordodea > Parachordodidae > Gordionus > Gordionus sp. m RMFG-2023. The sequence goes on from NC_088777.1 coordinate 51,837,550, forward strand.
CATAGTCGAACTAATCACAATAAAGATAATATGAAGAAGAATTCTTTATCAGCTGTGAAAAAGAGAAAATTTCAGATCACAATTTTAATGTTAGTCTCTAATGTACATTTTGTAATTACCACCATCCCGATGACACTATATATGTTTATGTATGACTTGCTAATTGATAGATTTTCGACTAACGCTAAATTGTGGTTACAAAACATAGCCTTTTTAAGTAAATATGGCAACAATGCATTAATGTGTATGTAACTTTATTTTTGGACCCCACCATGAAAGTAATATTTTGTGAAGTTCTTAGAAGATTTTGTTGCTTATTTAAAATAAAATAGTTTTACAAAACAATTTAATATTTATATTAAATTCATTTAAATCTTGTAATAATTATATTTAAATTTATCGCTTTTATATATTTAAATTAATGTATCACTCATATATATTCTTATTAATTTACACATTTATATTAATTTATTATAAAATTCGCACATTACTAGAAAATAGGAAAATATTATCTCTATATTTTAAAGAGAAAACTTAATCATATAAAATATAATAATTATTAATTAGCTATAAAAGTTTATTTTTTATATCTTTTGTAAGTTGTAGCGGTTTTTTCCTAATCCATTTCATTTCCAAAGGACCAAATTGAAGACTCAATTGAACAGATTTCATTTATTTCTTCAAAACATAACTCAATGAACATTATATTCATTAAAATATAATATATTAAAACATAAAATTAACAATGCTTTTTCGAAACTCGAACTGCGATTATTAAGACCAAACCAAAAAATAATAGAGCAGTTGGCCATCTCTCCCTAATAACTTACGAATTGCAGTTATTTATAAATTTTTGCGCTGAATTTGTAATTAAAATTATCATTTTTATTAAGTCTCTTTAATATGATTTTCCGATAAACCATTGCCGGAACATTAAAAAATTATATTTAAAAGTGTAAAATTTTTTAAAAACAATGAAAATTAAAAATATCGGCTCAGGTAATTGAACGCCATAAATATGCCTAGTCTCCTACATATTATATTACTCCACTTTGGATACTTTAAAAATTCTTCTCTTCTTTTCTCTTCTCTTGCCTTATATGTATTTATTTATAAAAAAATGACCAAATTTTGATTAAGCCATTTTTTTTTATTAACTCTACCCCTGTATCCATACAGTCTTTCTTTATCTTATCCTTAGCCAATTGCTCTTGAAAGAGAACTTTGGAGAAAAATAAGTTCAAATGAAAAGGTTATCAAATGGAGTAATCCAACCATCCACCCCGTACCCTTAATTTTACTTATATTCTTACACCTATCAGATGTTATTAAGATAAACAATCATTTTGTATGATTATTAATTATTTATCAAACCACGTGTTAAACTGTTAATAGCGTTGCACCATTACTCCAAGTATGTGCACAATTTTCTAGAAAATGATTCTGCATGTATACAGTGAACAACGGCTGCGCATCATCAATAGCCAAATATCTATTTCAGTAAAAGATTGACATGTGTGGAAGAAATTCATATTTTTTTAAAAAATTCAAAAGTTCTAAGGTATACTTAGAGGAACTGAAGGATCGAGGTAGGAGTCTACCAAATTATATTACGTATATTTATAATATTATTAGGAATTAAATCTCATTTAACCATTAGAAAGTTGTAATTGTATCCATGTCATTGTTCCACAAGTAGCAACATATTATAAACTATTTATTTGAAAATAATTTGCAAACTATTCAAAAAAAATATTTTAGAGAAATTAAATTGATTATTATTTTGTAGTACATTAGCATACACTATTTTGTTTAATCAAACAAATATAGTTTGATTAAACAAAATAATTTTTTTTCCCATCTCTTTTTATCAATTAAACGATATTCAAAAATTCTTTAGTAAATTCTGAAAAAAATAATTTGAAGAAAAGTCCTCTTACAAAAATAGAGATATGATAAATAAAATTAAATTCTGTTCATAATTTTCCCAAGAGAAATATTTTAGACCTTGATTTAAATGAAAAAAAAAGAAAGAAAGAAAGAAAAGCATTGTATATTCTCCTTACTTTTAACGTTTTGCAGTAACAAAGAGATCCAATCAGAGATTAGCTTATTTGTAAATTAGCTAACATTAATAAATGTTTATATGCCGGTATCGAGAAACATGTCTGAGAGCGAGTTATTAGAAGCGTGAGCTTTAGGTAGTTTTCTAAATGGGATTGGAAAGAGTAAACTTAGAAGATAGATAAAAGTCAAGAATGGTGGCACCCTTTTAAAGATTGGTTCCACAAACATGAAATATATCGACATTTAAACGAATATATAGCGAATAGAGAAATATAACAAAGAGAAATGATTGAATAAAATTTATAATAAAACGCGCAAATTAACATCCGTAAAAACTATTAAATACGACGACGCCGATTAAATCGCGGTGAATGGGGTCAAGTTAAGGTAGGTAAGCATAATGGTGGGAACTATGGTTACTACCGCCGAAAGGGATCAATCTCTTTATAATATGGTTTATGGCGGAGTGAAATTAAAAATAATAAAACTGAGGCAATAATGATGAAAGCCTTAGAAAATATATCAGAGATGCAAATAAATTGAAATAAAAAGATAACACCCGAATAATAGATAGGAATCAGTTAAAGATTATAGAAAGCGTATGGCGCTAAATATTTACGGTTTTTTAGATTTAAATAAATTTGAACTTTGCACTTTATTAATTAAAAAAAAAGAATTATTTTAATTATTATTTTAAAATTATTTTTGGGAATTTTTAATAGAATTTAAGTTTTAACAACACAGCATATACTAAATAAAGTTAATTGGATATCAAAATTATTTGTATTAAAATGTTCGGAGTGAAGTGAATGTACTACATATAAAATGGTATTAAAAAATTTAATTTCTCTAAACATTTTTAATGATCAGCTTGGAAATTTATCTTTAAATAAAATATAAATAAATAAGATTATGTAATGATATTTTAAATTTTTTTTTCAAAATATTTTTCTTTGGAAATCTAAATTATAGGATGCTACTATTATGGATAATTACTGCGGTAGAGTTAACATTTTCTACAGGTTAAAATAATTTAATTAATATTAATATTTATAAATATTACATTATTATAATTTTAGTCGACTTTTGTCAAATGCCATTACCAATTCTTTACCCCTTCAATCAACATTTCAACTCGACTGAGTAATGCCTTAGATTATATATATTTTATATTTACATTCTATATAATCGTAGTAAATTTTAATGCTTATTTTCATAACGGTTATTATAAATTTGGTTTTTGTTAGAGGATATTAAGTGGAAATAATCATTATGATCAGGAGTTAATTTCTTTATTATATTAATAAATTAATAGTTCGAAGTTGTTTTCGATGCTAATAACTTATAGATTAGGAATTATTTTAGAATTTATGGGAATAGATCCAGGAAATAAATATAGCATTAATTTAAAAATAAATAATATTAGAGAATTATTTTGTATCAATTTTAAAAAAAAATGAAATCTGTTGTAAATGAATCCACACAACGATTCAAACGGTTTATTTGTGGATAAACATATATATATATATAAATTTCATTTAAGTTATTTTAGTGATGCTACATTGAAATTGGTGGATGGTTTAGTCATTTGGGAGATGCCACAAGAGCTCTTTATTTCCTTAAATAATTTGTACAAATACTACCTTGATGAAATGTACTCAAACAATCTGAGATTAATTACTAGGGCTTTCAACGCTACGGTAATATTTTACATGTAGCATTTTATTATTGTATGGAACAAACTAGAGGTGGGTGTCATTTTAAACTTGGAATATTAAGCTTTACAGACTTAATAATATGTTATTTAAGTATTCATTCATACATATCTTTCTTACTGCACGTAGACTGCAAAAGACTTTGACCTCTTTTGAAATCTAAGGAATTATGTAATAATCTTCTGGAGAAAATCTTGATTTTTCCTGTTTTTCAAAAAATAATGACTAAATTTAAACTTTCGATATCATACTTCCTTTATTTTTAAATTAATAACGCTTAGTTTTATATAGACACTGATCCCAGGTTATTATGGGGTTTCTTAGCCGATGAAGATATTCATTCAAATTCAACATACGGAATGCCACCTTATACTAACAATAACACCCATATTTATCATAATAATGGTTGCAACAATGCTAACATAACTGTGAGAATCAATAAACCTCTTAACATTGAATTTTTTTTTTATTGAAACCAAATGTTTTATGTAGTTAAGATTTGTGCAAACGTACAAGGGATTACTTGAGATTTACGAAATCCACGAATCTTACATAATTTACAAAGGTTCGCCCAGACATCTACCCATAAAATTAATAGCCATAATTTCCAAAATGTTCAGAAATGATATTAGTTCACTCCCTGTGTCCAGGCCTAAGGTTAATGTGATATTGCAAAATTGCGAGGAAAATAAGCCATGTAAAAATAGTAATTTAATTTAATTTCATTTTTTTGTTTAAAAACAAAACTTGTTATGCGATTTTTGTACAGGCTATGGGTATGTTAACTTTTTGTCCGTTTTCGGAAAAAGTAAATTAAAAATTAATTGTGTATATAATATACTAAAAATTGGTATTTATAATTGATAAGCACTGTACATTGGCGATCAAGAGGTTTATCGATACGTATTATTTGAAGGAATCTATAATTTGATTATAACCGAAGGAAATTCGACAATTTTTATGAAGTTATTAATATATATATATATTTTTTTTTTAAATATAAAGATTATTATCGACTAACGAGGAAATGTTTTGTTTCAGGAATCTACCCTTGTTTCCTCACGATTCGGAGAGTCACTTCAAGAGAATAGATTTGATATACACATCCATTCACCAATATTATAGGAACCAATCTATTTACAGTTTATCAATGTTCGATATACCGCTTGAAGATATAAAGCTAGCTTTAAACTACTGGGACAATTTTTATATTTCATTAACTACAAAGGTCATACTAACCTCCCATTCATACTTATATTTGTAAACAAATGGGGGGATCCTACAATATCCAATATAAAAGCTATGATATGATGGATCTCTCTTTACTAATTAGATGGATGGCGGGAAAAAAACTAATAAATTTGTATCTCTATTAGCTTCTTAAAAAACTAATCGATAATGTAATTTTATATATCCTGCGAGTTTAATAAACATTCTTTTATATTCCAATATCATATGGCACAGTTCCCCAAAATCATTTTCGACATTTTTTATATATCAAATTTTAAAAAAAATAATAAGATGGTGATAAATGTCAACAATAATATGTCCGCTATTTGCTCGTTAGTGCTTATAGACATCAATAATGGCTCAGAATATCAAATTTACCTAGGATATAATCGAGTAATGAAGCCATGTTATATTTATTCGATTATATAATATTAATTATTATTTTATTACAAAACTATTCATATATTCATATAATCATATTTCTTTTTTAAAACTCTTTTATAAACGAATATCTAAGGCAATTATTGAACATGACAGTTCAAACTTAACCGTGACGATTTATTACGCTGACATGTCCTCTAATATTTTTGGAAGCGAAAATTATTTTGTACTTTATGGCATAGCGTGTAAAAAAGAACGCAACGTGTTAGAGAACAGAGAAAATATGATAAACGTGACTGAGTATTCCAGCTGGAATATTTCGCGTTTGTACTTATAAATAATTATAACATTTTCTTTGGATTGATTATAGTAATGCGCCTTATTACTCAAAATTTATAATAATTATTAGCTATATATATATTATAATAAATAATTTTATTGGTTATTGAATGGGTGTGTTTATTTTTAAAATCCTTTTTTTTTTGTCACAATAATTATATTTCTTTTTTTTTATTCATAAATACATCAGTAATTAAAATTTACATAAATATATCTATTCTCTATAAGTGTGAAAATTTAGTGATAATTGAGAAAAGTTGGTTCATAATAAATCTGTAAATTATGGTTTTTGTTAATAAATCTTGATTTATTCGATTTATTTACTAAACTTTTAAACTTCACTCGCCAAAAGATGGCAGTAAGTGTTTGCCCTCTTTTTAGCGATATCGTGAATGTAGATATTTAGTTAAACTTGATTTAGACGATGACGTAGTTATGTGGGAAAAAGTGGAATGTTTGCCGAGTGGGACCATGAGTCGTAGATATGGGAGTTACAGAGGAGGGATATTCTTAGGAAAGATGTTCATTTTTAGATGAAAGACATCAATTTACATCTTCTACTTATGCCTGGGATCCCTATAATGGTTTATTAAATTCATAGATCCAGATCAATTCAGCGTAACATATATCACGAATATCTAAATTAACCGAATGCTATATAATTTTTAGACTACCATTATTTTAAGAAAATGGAAAACGAAATGACTAAATCTTATAACGAAAAGATTTGTAAATGAAGAAATTCTAACTCTTCCTTTTGGATTTTCTTGTATTTCGTTAGCCAATTTAATAAGGCATTTCATTTCATTTCTTTCTTTCTTTCTTTCTTTCTTTCTTTCTTTCTTTCTTTCTTTCTTTCTTTCTTTCTTTCTTTCTTTCTTTCTTTCTTCAGGTACTTGTCTCAACCGAGTCTAACCCACTTTGCTTTGAGCCAAGTTGAAATCCTTAAAAAAATATAAACAACTTTAAAATGTAATTGTCGCCTCCATAATTACCGATATCTTGGGAATATTTGAGGGTGAGGTTTTCAAATTAAGAAAAAGCATTCAAACGAGAGGTTTTATTGATGACAAACATAGGCCTCACTAAGGGAAAATCCCCCTTTAAAAATTTAGCCAAGTTATTTTAAATATCATTTTAAGCTAATTTTCTTTCCATAAACCCCCTCCTACTCTTTAGAAATTTGATTTTAGGAAAATATATATTTTTATAGTGCAAATCCTTTTATATTTAAATATGTTTTAAATAAAACAATTAAATATATATATAAAAAATAATATCCTAGATTCATTATAAATATTTAATGAAGTCTAAATAAATTCTATTTAAAATAGCAATTTTCTTTGGTTTGGTAGGTATTCTTCTTTAAAATTATAATTAATTTTTAAATATTTTATTATTATTTCTGAAATAATTATATAGATGTGACAATATGTTTAGAAAGAAATATCACAAACAATATTTAATTTGATCAAATTTGATAATAATTATATATTTGGAAAACAACATTTTTAAAAAATAAACTTGATTAAATCATAATTTATAAGTCAATTAACAAATAAAAAATACCTCCATTACAATAATAAAATATAGAATTTTGGCTCTAGAACATAAAAACAAACTTCGCGAGAAAGCTCTCAATTTTGCGGTTTAAACTTAACAATCGCAGTTATTTTATAATATTTAAATTTATATTTATGTGAATTTAATATTATGTTGTTTTTTGAAAACTATTTTATTTTAAAATAGCAACAAAACCTTCTAAGAACTCACAAAATATAACTTTCATGGTGGGGTCGAAAAATAAAGTTACATATACACTTAACACATTATTTCCATATTTACTTAAAAAAGCTACGTTTTGAAACCACACTTGAGTCCATTTAGAAAATAGATCAATTAACGAGCCATACATAAAAACATAGAGCGTTATCGGGATGGTGGTAAATAAAAAATGTACATTTGTGACTGACATTAAAATCGTGATCTGAAATTCTCTCCTTTTCATGTCTGTTCTTGCAATTTTTATGTTATCCTCATTATGATTAGTTCGACTATTTATGTGTGAAATTCTAAAACACCATTTGGTTAAAATGTTTAGCATTCTATTAGCCAAAACACTATTATTGTTATTATTGCCTCTCTTCAAATTGCTTCTATTGTGAGAAATTTTGTAACATTTTCTGATTATGAAAACGTTAGCTATTGTTGTTATCGTGAATGGAATGAATAACAAGCTAAACGTAATCCATTTTCTATATGTTAAAAACCATTGAGCCTTTGGATTAAGGGCATGAAGATACGTAATTTCATATTTGTCGTCATCAAGACAAGTATTTGAATAATTCTTTCCACTCTCATATTTAACACCTTCATCGAATAATGTTAAATTTTCACATTCAGACAATGTCTTATTAATATAAAATTGGTTATTCGGTATGGGTTTCAAATCTATTTCTTTGACTACAATGAAACCCCAACTGTAAGGAATAGTTATTAAACAAGTGACGATAAAACCTAGAATAATTAAGTATTTGATAAAGGAGTTGGAAATTTTTGTTCTATAAGTGAAAGGAAATTCTAATGCCCATAAGCGATCTAAAGATATGAATACCCTTAATATGCAACTGAAATGTGTAAAAATATCCCCTAACGGGAACGCTACTTTTAATGAATACAGTGAAAACAAATAAGATCTTCTGCATGTAATATAACACCCTGAATAAATAACGGGAACTACTATAGAGTTGAGGCATAATAAAAAATCTGAGATGGCTAGAGTCACGATATACAAATATATGTTGCTTTTCTTTGATAACGAAGATATATGGGGTCTGGTATTTCCTGGGACAACATCTCTCCTGGCATTTATTGTATTAATCGATTTTCCGGTTTGTATAATTTTATTGCTGTTGGTAGGTGCAGTTGATGAATCTAGGTTTATTTTCCTTTGATTCTTGAATAGACACCAAAAGTATACCAAATTTCTTAATAACCTATCCCTATTAATGATGACAACAATATCCCATACGTTATGTATCTTGAGTGAATTACGTAATATTCATCGACATACATTTTATTTTTTTGTGTTAGAGTGGGCCTACTTATGCTAAATCATCGACTATTTTCCGCAAAATGTTTTAAATTAATTTTAATCAGATATAAAAAATAAATTTACAAATTTTATATATATAAAATATGCGAATTTTTATGGGATAAAAAAAAAGAATTAATAGAAAATATATATATTCATTTTTTTGAAAAAATAACATGGTTAATAATCAGAATTAGCAAAGAAATCTCTAAACATAGTTATATTTTTATTATGTTTTCTTTAAAAAAAAATTTTGAAAACAATTTTTTAAAATACATTTAATCATTTTTATTTCGGTTTGAATTAGATTTTATAATTTTTTTATCACAAAAGAATTTATGCTATAACAACCTTTCTATTTAATCACAATAAGATTAATTCAATTAAATATATGTGTTTATGAAAAAGGGAAAATCATAAGTTCCGAAAAAACAATATTCTCTCTTTAATACAAAAGAAAATATTTTTTTGGTTGCCAGGTATAAATCATTCGATTGTGGTAGATATTCGTAAAAACGTCTCCAAATCCCCTTTTCCCTGTCCGGATTACGCTTCATTCACAGTTAGGCGTCGCGGCTAAGTGTAAAACAAAATATGATACATTTATTCTCTCCGCTAATTCGCTGTCACTATGATACAGGGTTAGAAAGGAAACTGATCTCTGGGATAAAAAAATTTATTAATTATACGGATTTAATTTTCAAATATTTGTAAAAATATTGGGGGGGGGGGGATTTTTTTTCTTGAAATTTTTTGTTTAATGATCATTATTAATTTTAATTTTCTTTTTCGGACATAATTTATATATATAATTTTTTATTTCTCTTTAGCTTTCACCTTTTCTGGTGTTAAGCTCCTTCAATGTCTCTCTCCTCTTTATGTTATTCATAATTATCTCATTTATCTAATTTATATTTCTTCATATTGGAGCTAAATTTATGGCCCCATTGAAGTTTTGGCCTTTCTCTTTTACGTTTGCCCATCACTTCCAAACTCTCAACCTTATTTCCTATGTAGTTCATAGGCCTTCTCATTGTGTGCTCATACCACCTAAGTCTGTTTACCATCTTAGTCTTGATGGGCTCTACCTTTATACTTCCTAGTATTCTTGTACTTCGCACCTTATCCTCTCTTGTTACCCCAACAATGATCCTCAGCATTCTCATCTCCATGGTTTGTAGACTTCTCTCGTGGTTGTCCATGTTTCAGAACTATATAGAATAGTTGGTTGTACTATGGAACTGTAAATTTTTTCCTTCAATTTTTGTAGGATTTTTTTGTCAAAGAGAACTCCAGATAAAGATCTCCATTTTAACCACCCATGATTAATTTTACTATTTATCTCTTTCTCTATTGTGCCGTTTGTTTGCATAATACTCAGTCTTTTCCCTATTTACTTTTAATCCGTGCTTTCTAGGATATTTATCCAACTTACTAATTTTTCTTTCATTTCATCCTTGAATTCGGCAAGTATCACAGTATATCTGCAAATATCATATTCCACGGGACCGTTTGTGGTATAGACTGTTCTAATACATCTATTAGTGTTATGAAGAGATGTGAACTGAGAGTCGACCCTTGATGAATTCTCTCGGCTATTGTGAAGCCTGCTGAAGTACCAGTTGTGCTACAGACCATGGTTGTATGACCCTTATACATATCATGTATTATCCTTATATATTTTTCGGGAACCTTTTTGTGCCAGATAAGTCTTCTTTGGATTCTATCCAAGGCCCTTTCTAGATCGAGAAATTTGTTCTTTTTCCTGTATTTTTCACTCATTTGCTTGCATAAGTTGTTGATCTTCCAGGCATAAAGCCAAACTGAGTCTCTACTATTTGGATTATGTCTCGTAACTTTTTTTTCTATTATTTTTTCGTAGAGTTTAAGAGAGTGTGACTCCCTTGTAATTTTAACAATTGTGTGGATCCCCTTTATTAGATAGGAACTAGATATTTCATTCATTTTTGAGGAATCTCTTCATTTCCCAGTATTTTATTGTATAAATTTGTGAGGAGATGTATTCTATTATCTCCTAGTGCTTTTTTCTATTGGAATAATCTGGACCCCTAGCTTTGTTGTTTTTCATATGCTTGAGGCATGTGATTATTTAATGTTCTCTTATTGATTGAATAAGGTTTTGACATGGGGAGTGTTCATCTTGGCCTAATATGTGGTGATTAAAGTTGAGAAATATACTTTTCTTCTATTTATTATTTCATTTTCCTTTATAATAATCCCATCTTTATTATTGATTACTCTCGAAGCTCCGTTTATATCCCTAGAATTCTTTTCTCGCTGTTTGACTTATCTGTATATTTTACTTTGCTCTTATTTGGTATGTAGTTCTTCATACATGTCATCGTATGCCATAGCTTTGGCCCTAGCTACCGCCTTTATAGTTGTTCTCTTGGATTTTTTGTAATTTATCTTGTCATCTGGGTTTTTGGATTTGTACCATATTTTATATAGGGCTTTTTTCTCATTTATAGTGATTTGCACCACCATAGTTCTTTTTATGATTTGTTGCTTCCCCTTGTCAAGTCTAGTGTCAATTTGGCAGTGTCTATTAATATGGATGAATGGTCTGTCCACATTTTTTCACTGACTTGTGAGGAATCTGTTGTTTCAATGTTTGCATTGATTGCAAAGGCATCTGTCAATGTTTTTAATTTACCCCATTTAATGTATGGTTCCAATTTTATCTTGTTTTGAGTGGATTTATTTGTGATGTAAATCCATGACTTAGTAGCTTGAGTTGCGCGGCAATATTTTCTCCTGATTACATCTTTTAATCTCTGCGAGAAATAAGCATGTAATCTATCAGGGTTTTATTAAATGAATGTCCTTTTTCTTATTACTAATCATCAAGGATAGCTCTAAAGTCAAGATTATATGGAAATTTTTGTGTCATATTATAAAAATTCACCAAAATGTGGAAGAATTGTGTCAGTTGGAATGATGTAAATTTTGAAATTTTAGAAAAATTGTGCTAATATACTAGTAAATGTCGTAGACACCTGGTAGCAGCCCTGTTTCTCGTATAAAAAATTTAAAAACTATGGATTAATTGTCAACATATTATTTGGCCATCCTCATGTTCGGTAATCAATCGTTATAAAAGCAATTACCTATTTTATAATTTATATAACCTTAAATTTAGCAAAACCTGTGCGTAACTCTGTCGACGTTCTTTTCAAACATTTCACGCCACATAAGCAACTCCCAGCCGACGCCGCTATCAATTTTTTTTGATCAGTGACGAGATGGTGCTTATTTATGAATATCTTTTAATTGGAATAAATAAATTTGTATAAATGTATTCATTTATATTTCTTACAATACTTAAAATTTAAAAATCCCTGAAATAAGAAAAAATGGTGTAGGATTAAAGGTTGATATTATAGGGTAGGCTAACTTCGCCTTCTAATTTTAATTTAACTAGGGAAAAAAAATTATATAATGAAATATATTGATATAATTTAACAATAGCCATTTTTATGGTAAATTATTCCGTTTTTCCATTAAGAAACGTGTATTGGGAACAAATAATTTCGATCTTTAAAAACAAGCATTTTAAAATGTTCTTAAAGATATTCACAAGGTAAAATTAGTTGAACAGTGAATATGAAAGGATCAAAGATTAGTCACCAGTAAGATAAGATAAAAAAAATAAAAATTTGAACACTCATTAATGATGAGTAGTGGACAAATTTAAGAGTGGAATATATATAAATTTTTATGTATTACAACTTAAATTTTTTTTTTCAATTACAAAATTTAACAAATATATATCCTTAAGAGGGCGTTAAATGCATATATATGAAAATACATTTTTTAGGAAACCAGAATAATTATTGGATAGCGCTTTTATTTTGTATTTGGGTGTAAAATACATGTGAAAAACCTAAAAAAATTTTTAAAAATATAGGTTTCTTTGACATTTAATTAATGAGTAGGTTTAGAATCGAAAAATAGTAGAAAATTTGTAAGGAACATATTGCTGGCGTTATTGATAAAAATCCCTTCATTTTTGGTTTATACGTGTATAGTTAGGTGTTAAGCATTATCCTAAATTATTTTTTAAAAATATTATGATTTGACCGAATGCCGAGCAAACCGACCACTTACTAAATATCCGATTGACCAAATTTGGTATTAATATTATTTGGAAAATGATCATTTTTGGTTTATTTATCTATATATACGTGAAAATCATTATCTCAAAAATATTTAAAAAGTATCGTGATTTGACAGATAACCGATTTGAAACCGGCCCAATGACTAAATACTGCATTGGTGGCGTTATCCATGGAAAATTTTTTATTCTTGGTTTATACGCGAACAATAAGGTGTTAAGCATTATCCTAAATTATTTTTTAAAAATATTATGATTTGACCGAATGCCGAGCTCAAAACCGACCACTTATTAAATATTCGATCGACCAAATTTTGTATTTATATTATTTGGAAAATGATCATTTTTTGGTTTACTTATCTATATATACGTGTAAATCATTATCCCAAAAAATTTTTTTTAAAAATATCGTGATTTGACCGATAACCGATTGGAAACCGAAATTTAAATTAGATTTTATAGGTATAAATTTAGGCGATTCGTTAATAGATTTTTTATTAGAGATGGGCGCGGGCATAATTTTTCATTCACCCCGCCCGCTTAAGGTGTCAATCAAAAAAAGAAGAATGTCCATCTTTTTTTATTTCAATTGTGCCCGTCTTTCTGCTAATAAGAGATTGGCTGCAGAAAATAACCCTTCACTAGAAGTTCAACTTGCAGCTGACAAAATTTTACTTCGATAATTTTCTCATAAAAAGAAATGAATATTCCTGCTTCCGAAACTTTAAAATATTGTCTTGTTATTAATCTTATATGAATCTTTTAAGTTCATCCTCACAGCTTTCATCGGTGATGTTGATGGTTCATCAGAATCATCTAGAAATTCTCTAAATTTTTTATTTTAGAATAAACGATCTTTTATGAGTGTGAAATAAATTAGGAAAGTGATAGTTGGTATTGACCATTTAGAATATACGGTTTTTTATGAGTTTAGGATAAGTTAGGAAAGTTATAAATGATAGTTGGCATTGATTTATGCATATCATCTAATTCATTTTTAAGATTGTTTTATATATATAATTTTCTTCTTTTATTAAAAACTTAAGTCTTTTGAAATTCGGATCTAGAATTAAGCCCACCTTATGTAGTGTCTGCATAATAATCTTTTAAAAGAAATCTTGTTCTGTATTTTAAGGTTTTGATTATTATTGTATCACATTCAGAAGGTTAACAAAATTTTATTAATTTTTGTTTCCATAGACAAACTTCATTTATTGTGGGACGAGAATCTGCTCTCAGATTATCCGAGCATTCTTTAAATATTGATAAAAATTTATCTAACTTGCGTATGATGCTGATATCAATTGTGGCTAATTATTTAATTCTTGCTTGCTAAACAAGTACACCTGTATTTCAGAATATGATTTAAAGAAACTCTGTATCATGATATATACAGAGTTCCATCTCGTTATTCTCGTATTACATATTGTTTAAGGGTATGGCTTAGTTTGCTATTAGCTGTAGATTGTTTGAAATATTGTACTATTATTTTTACACCATTTTTATTTATGGCTATTTCAGTTAAACAATTGTCAAAAGTATAATGCATAATATTATTTAGTATATGGCATATACATGCAAGCATTTCGTCATCTTTGAATGCACTTATAAGATTTGCTTCTATCACTCACAACACATTTATTTAAGTATTTTTTACTTCTGTATATTTTCATAAAATTGAATTGATTACACTTATATTTTGACATTTTTTTCATCCATTGCCCTTGTGGCCAAAACAAATGTTTTTAATTTAAAATCCTTAATGATAATATGTCCTATAATGGTTAAAAAACTTAGATTTTTATAGTCATCCGTCCAAATATCAGTGATTATGGACAAGTAATTATTATTGATCATGCTTTTAATTTTAAATTTTATTTCATGGTATATTTTTGGACCTATAGTATTCATGAGATTTTTCCGGTTCACAACTTTTATATTTTGTTATCCCTATGTAACACCAACATTTATCTCTTGGCCTAGCTTGTAAAATCCTTCACTTTCTGACGCATTTAAAGATTGAAGATCTTTATAAATAATATATAACTTACTTTTCTGTAAAAAGTTTAAGCAAAGTTTAGCATAAAGTCTCGCGACAAAAAACACCCCTAAACATAAAAAGAAAATAGAACTAACTAAATGATACCGGATGTTGTTTATAAAATGCGGAAGATTTTAAGTTTTCATTAATTATTCTTTTTTAAAAAAGAACTAAATTAAATAAGAAAATATATAATATAATTATAAAATTGCAAGTTTATATTTATAAAAAAACAATTTAAAAAATTAAAATTTCCGTGATTCACGGGAAATTTATGTTCACGCCCAGTCACTCTTTGGAATTTAAAACGTATAAACCAAAAATGAAGAATTTTCCATGTATAACGCCAGCAATGCAGTATTTCGATTTTAAAGTGTTATCGGTCAAATCACGATATTTTTAAAATATTTTTTGGGATAATGTTTTACATGCATTTCTAGATAAATAGACCAAAAATAAACATTCCAAATAATATTACTATCAAATTTGATCCATCAAATATTTAGTAAGTGGTCGGTTTTGAGCTCACCATTCGGTTAAATCATAATATTTTCAAAATTTTTTTTAGAATATTGCTTAACACCTAACTATACACGTATAAACCAAAAATAAAGGGATTTTGATCAATAACGCCAGCAATATGTTCCTTACAAATTTTCTACTATTTTTCGATTCTAAACATACTCATTAATTAAATGTCAAAGAAACCTATATTTTTTAAAAAATTTTAGGTTTTTCACATGTATTTACACCGAAAAATACAAAAGCGCTATCCAATAATTATTCTGGTTTCCTAAGAATATATTTTCATATTTATGCATTTAACGCCCTCTTATGGATATATATTTGTTAAATTTTGTAATTGAAAAACAAAATTTAAGTTGTAATAAGCTAATAAATATATTTTTTTTCCAACAATATTAAGTTAAAACTATAATTTTAAAATATTTGATATTTAATATCATGGGCAAGAAAGTGGTACATAAAGTAGATTGGAAAGAACCGAGATAAAGATGACTAGATGGACGTACTTGAAGGGAATTGCGAGCAAAGAGGGGAATAGAAGAGATTGGAGTGGTAATGAAGAAACAGACTAAGATGATTATAAGGAACGAAAAGAAAAAGTTGATTGTGTAAAGAGATGTACCTCGACAGAAGATGGAGGATCAAAACTTTGAGGGACGCCTACGATGATATAGATAAACGTGATAAAGGCGTATATAAAAAAAATGAATCTAACAAATATTGATGCTCAGTACCGTTATAAATGGGGAAGGAAAATCAGATGGGAAACTATTTGGATAAACCTGCAAATTACCATTATAGGCACAAAGTGAAAATATTTTTTCTTCTGATGTCTATTAAAAATATAAGGATAATTAATAGAGAGCAATCATTATGTTTTATTAGTGTAGTTTGATCACTATTCCTTACAGTATTTTGGGATCCCACCATTAAAATTATATTATATCATCTTTATATAAATATATTATTGTTTCTAAAATTTAAATTTATTATTTCACCAAGGCCGTAGCCAGAAATTTTCAGTGGGCCAGCTGCTTACTAAAGGGGACCACTATTTTTTTTTTAAATAAAACAAATAATTAAGCATTCATAGAAATATTTTCCTATTTTTATTTAAAATTCAATAATATATTATGAATACAAAATACTACTATAATATATGCAAAATAATATTTTTTTTTTCCATAAGCCATAAATACTAAACTTTTATCACCTTGATGCTTCATCGACTCTCTAGTGCTCGATAGAACTCTTAGAGTAGAGAATGAGGCCTCACAAGAAGCCGTTGATACTTCAATGATCATGACTGCTGAGTAACATTCATAAAATTCTTTAAACGCGTGATGATATTTTTTTTTTATATTAAACATAATATTTTAGGATATTTTCAAAATTATTTTCTTTAACATTTGAAGTTAATAATGAACCTTTTAATATCTTCATTTGATCATGTAACGTTTCCATATTTAAGTTTAATAATGATTTTAATGAGGCCATTTTTATCTGATATTAAATAGTCGGGCTCAAAAGGAGAACAATGTATTAAAACATGATTTTTGAAAGGGGGCCAGATTGGATCCAAAAATTATTTTTTATAGACTAAACATCGCCCAAAAGTTTACAATATGTTAACCTTAATTCTGATAAAAATTTTGAGGAGAAAATCACCGAAATTGATTTATTAATTTTCCACTTAGCAAAATCCTGGTTATGCCTTATGATGACAGAGGTCTGTTTAGAGATCATTAGAACTTATTGCCTAAGCAACCACTCCTCTCTTGGATGACCCCAAACATCATAACTAATATTTATCTATTTTAATTTATTATATTCCCTTTTAAGTACTCTTTTGAAATTTTATTTTAGTCGCTACTATTTTGGAAATACATATTTTTAATATATATATATAACTGTTATTTTTCCGAGATAACAAATATATATCATTAAATTTTTTTTAAAATAATTATATAGAAGTGATAATATATTTATTATATAGATATACGAAGAAATACCACATGCAATATTAATTGATAAAATAATGTTATGATAATGATTATATAATTAAAACATGACTCAGGTATAGAGATTAAGCCCTGAT
Source organism: Gordionus sp. m RMFG-2023 (assembly GCF_954871325.1). NCBI lineage: Eukaryota > Metazoa > Nematomorpha > Gordioida > Chordodea > Parachordodidae > Gordionus > Gordionus sp. m RMFG-2023. Next base: position 51,855,178 of record NC_088777.1, read on the forward strand.
GGCAATATTATCATCATATATAATCTATTTGTCTCAGAATTAGAGACAAAAATGAAATCGGTTCTCTGTTGTCAATTTCGTCTTTTGGAAATAAAATGGATTAGGAAGAAATTATATCACGACATTTTCTGCAACTTAACAAAAGATATAATATATGATTTAGTTTTAATTTTATTTAAATGTGCGAATATAATAAATTAATATAAATGTGTAAAATAAGACAAATATATATATGTGTAAATTAATTTAAATATATAAAAAAGTATTAACATAAATTATTATAATATTAAAAAAATACATATTTATGTAAATTTAATATAAATATTAAGTTGGTTTGGAAACTACTTTATTTTGAATAGCAACAAAATCTTCTAAGAAATTCAAAAAATATAACTTTCATGATGTGGTCGAAAAATAAAGTTACGTATACACTTAAAGCATTGTTTCCAAATTTACACTTAAAAAGCTACGTTTTGAAACCACAATTGAGCCCTATTAGAGAATATATCATTTAGCGAGTCATACATAAAAATATATAGTTTTATCGGGATGGTGGTAAATAAAAAATGTACAATTGAGGCTGACATTAAAATCGTGATCTGAAATTCTCTCCTTTTCATGTCTGTTACAGTATTTTTCATATTTACAATTCTTATGTTATCTCTATTATGATTAGTTCGAGTCTTTATATTTAAAATTCTAAAACACCATTTGGTTAAAATGCTTACTTTTCTAATAGAAAAGACACTAATATTATTGCCTCGGTTCAAATTGTTTCTATTATGAGAAATTCTATAACATTTTCTGATAATAAAAAAGTTAGCTATTGTTGTTATCGTAAATGGAATGAATAACATGCTAAAAGTAATCCATTTTCTATACGTTAAAAACCATAGAGCGTTTGGATTAAGGGAGTGAATATACTTAACTTCATATTTGTTGTCAAGACTTGAATTCGAATAATTTCTTACACTACTATTTTTACCTTCTTCCATTAATTGTAAATTTTTACATTCAGACAACGTCTTATTAATATAAAATTGGGTATTCGGGATCGGTTTCAATTTTATTTCCTCGACTACAATGAATCCCCAACTGTAAGGAATAGTCAGTAAACAAGTGACGATAAAACCTAGAAGGATAACATATTTGATAAAAGAGTTTGACATTTTTGTTCTATAAGAGAACGGAAATTCTAATGCCCATAAGCGATCTAAGGATATGAGTACCCTTAATATGTAACCGAAATGTGGAAAAATATCCCCTAAATTTTTAATGAATACAATGAGAACAAATAAGATCTTCTGCATGTAATGTAACATCCTGCATAAATAATGGGAACTACTATAGAGTTGAGGCAAAATAAAAAATCTGAGAGGGCTTGAGTCACGATATATAAATATATGTTGTTTTTCTTCGATAACGAAGATTTAAGGGATCTCTCATTTCTTGGTAAAACATTTCTCTCGGCATTTATTGTATTAATCGATTTTCCCTTTTGTATAATTTTATTGCTGTTGGTAGGTGCAGTGCAGTTAATATATCCGGGTTTATTTTCCTTTGATTCTTGAATAGACACCAAAAGTATAGGAAATCCTAATAAATCTATCCCTATTAATGATGACAACAGTATCCCATACATTAAGTATCTTGCGTGATTTACGTAATATTCATCGACATACATTTTATTTTTTCCGTGTTTGAGAACTTGTGTCTACTTATGCTAAATCATTAACTATTTTATAGTAAAATGTTTTTTATAATAATTATAATCGGTATAAAAAAATTATTTCCACAAATTTTATATATATAAAATATACTAATATTTATGGAGAAAAAAAAATTAGAAGAAAATATTTTCATTTTTTCAAAAAAATAATATGGTAAATTAATCAGAATTAGAAAAGAAAGCTAAGTTAGCATCATATTTTTTTATTATGTTTTGCAAAAAATTAGTGAAAATTATTTAAATTTTGAGAAACAATATTAAAAATATATTTAATCATCTTTATTTTAGGTTTGATGAGACATTATATATATATTTTTTTCCAATCACAAAAAAGAATTAATATTACAACAACCTATTTAATCATTTAATCACGATAACATTAAAATCAATTAAAATTATTTGTGTTTATGTAAAAGGCAAAATCATAAGTTCCGAAAAAGCAATTTTATAATAATTATAAAAATAATCTAATATTTTCTCTTTAACACAAAAGATATTTATTTAGATTAATATTTTTTTTCGTTAAGGATCAATTTTCCATTTTATTAAATCCTCATTTTCAAAATCTAATATAGTATTAAATTTTTCGAACGCAAAAATTGTTTTTAGTTAAATATTTTTTTAAAAATAAAATCTTTGATATTATAATAATTAAATAGGATAAGGAATCTTTATTAAGAGGGTAAAACGCAATTTTTAATAATAAAATTGTTTATTTTTTTTTATTTCAAAAATTTCAAATCAGAATATATGCTAATGTGTTTGCAAAAAAAAAATATTTAATCGTAGAATATTTTAGCAGTATGTTAAATTTAATATAATTTAACAATTATAGACAATATATCTAGTATAATTATCATGGCTGAAAGCCCCTCATCAAAATAAAAAAGCTCTGAGTACAGGAAAATTAGATTTTTTATGAAATATCGGGTTTCGCAGGGTTGGGGATAATTACTTAAAAAAATGTAATTAATTAATTATAATTATTACAGAAATTTGTAATATCATAAACGTTACTTCTAAAAAGAAACGCGTTTTTTTTGGATAAAATTTCTATTTAAAAAAAACATTTATTATTGTGTAATAAAACTCGTATACATATATGATGTTTTAAGAACTGAGAAGTAATTAAAATTTGAATCAGTAATATTTTGAAGTAAAATAATGACCTTATTTTAAATACTGGTTCTTTAAATAGCCAAAACTTAATATGTTAATTTTTTTTATACAAAGTGATAAAAAATAACTATTCAAATAATATAGATTGCAATAATAAAACTCAGAACGCTAAGATAAGTTTTCTAATATAACAATATATTTAGTCAAATATACTTCCCTAAAATCTTATCAGCTTTATCTCGGTGGGAGAGTGGCAATGACTTCTGACGACTAATAGAAATTGAAGTGTTTCTGTGGTCTGTTAGAATATGATCATATCTCCTCGACCTGGAAAAGTCATCTAAAGGAGTTAATGTCAGGACATCTGATTGTAAAAAACCCAGCTCCAAAATCCCTAATGGCCAAGCATGGGCGTGATACAATACAGTACCCCATGGGGTATCTCATCTGCCTACAACAAAAAAGTATGGGAAAACTTGTGGAACTAAAATTCTTGTGATAGGAAAAATAGCCATCAGGGAGAATGACGGGAAAAGTCAGAAGTGTTTAATGTACACTGCATATACAAGAGACCAGATGCAACTGTAAGGGTACAAGAATAATTGGCAAGGAAATGACGGTAAAAATAACGTTAATTTATTTGGTGCAGAGAAGATGGACAAATTTAAGAAGACTAAATAGCACAATAATTATTATCAAGGTGATCTTTGGTAAGCTATGCCATATTATCTAGACATATGCGCCTCTCAGAAGTGAAGAAGAAAAAGATACATTTTCTAACAATCGATTGGAGGCGACATCGAGACTCGCAAGTGAAGATGGGATTATTTTTGCTGGTGTTCTGAATGAGCATGTGCGAGCTAGCTATGCAGGTTATGATTGAGTTGCGAGATTTAGTTTCGGCACGAGAAATCTGGAAGGGAAGATAGTTTTGGTGATGCTATAGATGTGATCGTTCTAATACAATGTTTAGGAAAGTATCAAAGAAGCAAGTGGACTTACAAATCGGGTAGTGATAGATTATTTGTTAGTGAGGAGATGTGATAGGTGCATACAAAAAAAATGTTAAAATGATACCGGGGGAGGAATGTAAGGACAAGGATCGACTAGTTATTGGTGATCGTACTTAAAGGCATCAGAATTACGAAAATCGGTAAAAGAAAGCTTGTACCGGGGGTAGGATTGGAAATTGAAGGAGGATAGTCTTATAAGTCAATTTAATACGAGATTGGTGATAAGATATGCCAAGGTTGCACAAGCATCTGGGGTAAATGACAAGTGGTAAACTATTAAGAAAACCTTTGAGGATAACTGAGGATATATATGGATGGTCAAAAGGGCCTCTTAGACATAAGGATCCATGGTGGTGAAATTCGGTGGTAACTGCAGCTGTGGACGAGAAACCGAGACGTGAAAAAAAATAGTATATAAATATAGAAAATAGTGATAAAGATATAAACAAAGATGCAAAAAGAAATGTCAAGAAATTAATAGTGAAAACTAGAGAAGACCAAAGGCAAGGATTTTCCAGCGACATAGAGAGCGTGGAAGGTAGGGGAAATATGATCCGGATAGCAAAGCTGATGAGAAAAATATCGAAGGAAAAATGGTGATTGATAGTAGTAGAATTAAAAACATATGCATGACCTACATGGAAAACTTCTGAACAAAATGAATGGTAAAATGAAGTTTGTTGCGCAATGATAGAAGGTCCAGGATGAAGGCTTGGTAAGAATTAAATTACGAAGTAGTATAAATGTTTAGAGGTTCATGTGAATTGGGGAGAAGGCCTAACAAATTTCTGGAATCTAATTGTCACACAAGTAACTAATCCAGAGGATTGGCGAATAAGTGTTATTATTTCAGTATACAAAGGGAAAGTGGGAAAAGGAAGTCTGATGTAGCAATAATGACTATTATTTGTAACATGTGTAAAAAGGATACATTATATGGATATCGTAGAAAAATGTGGTTTGGATTGACCCTGATAAAAAGGGAAATGTTTTTCTAAATGGGTGATATCCTAAAAGCAGATAGAGGTGAGGATTCTGCTGTTAATTGCATATTTCAAATAAGTACGGAAGAAATTCAGAAAGATGTCTTCTAATATAACAATTAAAAAGGTATCTCTGAAGTCAAAGGAATGGCTTATGTAAGCTGTGTGATGAGTTGTTTAGTTTATGGCTATTATACATGGGCAATGAAATGGCACATAAAGCTATATTGGAAAGAACCTAGATAAAGATGACTAGATGTACGTGTGGGGTATCTCGAAGATAAAGATTAACTTGAAAGGAATTGCGAGCAAGGATGGGAATAGAAGAGATTGGAGTGGTAATGAGAAGAAACAGAATAGGATGATTATAGGGAAGTAAAAGCAAAAGATGATTGTGTAAAAATTTGCACCTCGACAGAAGCATTAGAATGAAAAGAGGTCAAGATGATATAGATAATGTGGATATAAGAAAAATGTATCTAATAAATATCGATGCTCAGAACCATCAAAGATGGATAAGGAAAATGAGGTGGGAAACTAGCTTATTTGGATAAACCTGCAAATTACCATTATAAGGGAGAAAATAATAATATTTTATTATAATGAAAAATGCTTTAAACTATGAGCATGTTTGATAGGGAATATTTTATACTTCTGGTGTCTATTTAAAATATAAGGATAAGTAATAGAATGCAATCAAATGCACTTAGGAGAAATCTATTATTAATGCATATTTAATGATCCTATCTTTTATTAGTGTAGTTTGGTCACTATTCCTAACAATATTTTTGGGATCTCACCATTAAAATTATATTATAACATCTTTATAGAAATATATTATTGTTTCTAAAATTTAAATTTATTATTCCAGGAATTTTTAGTGTGCCAGTTTCTTACTTGAGGGGGCCACTTTTTTTAAAAAAATAAAACAAATAATGCATTCATAGAAATATTTCCTATTTTTATTAAAAATTTAATAATGTAATATGAATCTATATTATATGCAAAATAAATTTTATGTTTTTTTTTCCATAAGCCATCAATACTAAATTAGAAGCCGTTGATACCTCAATGATTATGACTGCTGAGTATCATTTATACAATTCTTTAAATGCATGATATTTTTTTTATACATAATATTTAGGATTTTCAAAATTATGCTTTTCTTTAACTTTTAAGCTAATGTTACTTTTGCTATCTTCATTTCATGGTGTAACGTTTCTATATTAAAGTTTAATAATGATTTTAATGGGGCCATTTTATCTGATATAAAATAATCAGGCTTAAAAGGATTATAATAGTCTTATGTAAATCTATCGAAAAAACGATCAACAAAGTTATCAATAATTTTATAATTTCTCTTTAAAGAATCTAATTGAAATCCTTTTCACAATCAATTTGTAAATTGGTCTCAACTGAAAAATCTTAAAAATTTATAAGCGTTTTACGTACCAATGATAATTTTGGGGGATTGATATTAAATTATGCTAAAAGATTTTTTCAGCCTTAATTCTAATCCAATCACAAAAGAATCATCGCCTGTTATTTAGTGGATTTATTGTTATCAATACCTAATAAATTATAATGGCTTATATAACGTAATTTATATTAACGTATTAAGTTAAAAGATCCAAAGCTTCGACTGAAACATGAGTGGAAACCTCTGAATTAAGAGTTCTATTAGAAAAGTAAAATAATACTTCACCAATATAAAAATAATTCATTATAAATAACTAGTAATTTTTTTAAAATTAAGGGGGGGCTGAAAAATTTTTGGGGGCCAATTTTTTTATATAGATATAACATTGCTATTAATTCTGATAAAAATTTTAAGGAGAAAATTACCCAAATTGATTTGCCTTCCTATAGCAGTTGTTCAATAAAATACTGAGAGGAATAATGCTTTTTTTTTATCGAACGTCAACCAATACATTTTTGTATTTATTTCTTATAAAATAATTAATATATTATTCTTGGATTTTAAGTGAAAAATAAAATTATCATCTGAAGTTAATTGTGTATTTCTTTGGGGTCTGTGTAACTCCCACTTAGCAAATTCCTGGTTATGCTTATGATGACAGAGGTCTCTTTAGAGATCACTAGAACATATTGACTAAGCATCCACTCCTCCCTTACACATTTTATTAAACTAATATTTATCTATTTTTATTTTTTATAATTCCTTTTTAAGTAACTTCGTTAAGATGCTCTTTAGAAATTTTATTTTAGTCGCTACTTTTTATGTAAATACACATTTTTAATATATTTATATAACAGTTTTTTGATCCGAGATAACAAATATGTATATCGAAAATCTTTTTAAATTAAATATATTTTATATAAAACATTTGAATGTATTTAAATAAAAAATATCTTAGATTTACCCAAAATATTTAATGAAGTTTAAATAAATTCCATTTAAAAAAGCAATTTTCAGTGTTTGGGTGGTAAGATTGTTAAGTTTTTTTAAAAAAAAATTATAATAATGTTTTTAAAAATTATAATATAAATTTTTCTAGAATAATTATACAGAGGTTATATTATATTTATTATAAATAATACGAAGAAGAAATATCAAATACAATATTGATTTGATCAAATAATGTTTTGATAATGATTTTACATAGTAAATAACATTTAAAAAAAAACTTAATTAAATCATAATTTATAGTTCTATTAACAAAAAATATACAACTCCATTTAATAATAAAAGATATAATCTTGGTTCTAGAACATAAATAAGAGAAAGCTAACTCTCTATTTAGACTTAACAATCTCAGTTAGAATTTCTAACCAGGATTCTCAATTTTATGTTTTAATATATATCATATTTTAATAAAGTTTTAATTTGTTAACTCTAAAAAAAAAATTATAGGTTATAGCTTGAAGTTCTTTTACAACAGAATTAAATGATAAGGATTTTAACACTAATACAAGTATATAAAAATATGTAAAATTACTAAATAAAATAAAAATATATGTTATAAGTATATCTAAGGTTCTAGAAAGAGCTTATTTTAATAATGAATATGCACCTAAAAAACAAATTGTGTATAAAAATTTCTAGTTGAAGTTTTTGTTTAAGAAATAAGGGAATTCACGATTTTCGTTTGTTATGTTAAAAAATTTTTCGTTATAAATTATTTTTTAAAAAAAAAAAAAAATAGAGAAACAATTTAAAGTAAATCTAATATTGTCAACATTAAATTGTAAATTGTAAAAAATTACTACAAAAATGAAATTGATTTTTGTTTGATATCTGCCCCCCCCCCCCCCAATTTTTACTTTAGGAAATAAAATGGATTAGGAAGAAATCGAATTGTATCATAACTTATTCTTCAATGATTTAGTTTTTATTTTAATAAATGTGCGATTATTACAATAAATTAATATAAATGTGAAAAATAAGACGAATAATATAAAGTGGTAAATTAATTTAATAATATAAGTGATGAATAAATATAATTATTATGACATTTAAATCCATATTTAAGCAAATTTAATATTATATTGTATTTTGAAAACTACTACTATTTTAAATAGCAACAAAATCTTCTAAGAAACTCATAAAATATAACTTTCATGGTGGGATCAAAAAATAAAGTCACATATACACTTAACGCATTGTTTCCAGATTTAGTTATATAAGCTGCGTTTTGAAACCACAATTGAGCCCTATTAGAGAATGTATCAATTACCGAGCCATATATAAAAACATATAGTGTTATCGGTATGGTGGTAAATAAAAAATGTACATTTGTGGCTGACATTAAAATCGTGATCTGAAATTCTCTCCTTTTCATGTCTGTTACAGTATTTTTCATATTTACAATTCTTATGTTATCTCTATTATGATTAGTTAGACTCTTTATATGTAAAATTCTAAAACACCATTTGGTTAAAATGCTTACTTTTCTATTAGTAAAGACACTATTGCCTCGGTTCAAATTGTTTCTATTATGAGAAATTCTATAACATTTCCTGATGATAAAAAAATTAGCTATTGTTGTTATCGTAAATGGAATGAATAACATGCTAAAAGTAATCCATTTTCTATACGTTAAAAACCATAGAGCGTTTGGATTAAGGGAGTGAATATACTTAACTTCATATTTGTGGTCAAGACTTGAATTCGAATAATTCCTTACACTACTATTTTTACCTTCATCGATTAATTGTAAATTTTTACATTCCGACAACGTCTTATTAATATAAAATTGGTTATTTGGTATCGGTTTCAATTTTATTTCCTCGACTACAATGAATCCCCAACTGTAAGGAATAGTCAGTAAACAAGTGACGATAAAACCTAGAAGGATTACATATTTGATAATAGAGTTTGACATTTTTGTTCTATAAGAGAACGGAAATTCTAATGCCCATAAGCGATCTAAGGATATGAGTACCCTTAATATGTAACCGAAATGTGTAAAAATATCCCCTAACGGAAATGCTATTTTTAATGAATACAATGAAAACAAATAAGATCTTCTGCATGTAATATAACATCCTGCATAAATAACGGGAACTACTATAGAGTTGAGGCATAATAAAAAATCTGAGATGGCTAGAGTCACGATATACAAATATATGTTGTTTTTTTCGATAACGAAGATTTAAGGGGCCTCACATTTCTTGAGACAACATTTCTCTCGGCATTTATTGTATTAATCGATTTTCCGTTTTGTATAATTTTATCGCTGTTGGTAGGTGCAATGGGTAAATCTGGGTTTATTTTCCTTTGATTCTTGAATAGACACCAAAAGTATATAAGATTTCCTAATAAACCTATCCCTATCAATAGTGCTGACAGTATCCCGTACGCTATGTATCTCGAATAATATACGTAAGATTCATCGACATACATTTATGTTCTTGTGTTAGATAAATTGTGCGCTTACTTATTTTAAAATCACCGAATAAAATACTAATATTTAAGAAAAAATTATCACAAAAAACTAAAAGAAAATATTCTCAATTTTTTTGAAAAAATAACATTGGTTGATAATCAGAATTAATAAAGAAAGCCATAAGCATCGTTATATTTTATTATGTTTCCAAAAAAAAAATTTTGAAAAAAGATTTAAAATATATTTAATCATCCTTTTTAGGTTGATTAGATTTTATATATTTTTACATTGACAAAAAAATTTTAATTTAACAACAACCTTTCTATTTAATCACATTTTGATTCAATTAAATTATGTGTTTGTGAAAAGGTAATTCCTAAGTTCCCAAAACAATTTTGGATAATTATAAAATATCTAACTTTCTCTTTAAGGCGAAAGAAAATACAAACTAATAATAAGACATTTTTAATATGTCACAACCCGTTATTAGTGAATAAAAATTTTAAAATAAAATCGCCACAAAATGTATATAATTTTCATTTTTGAACGCAAAAATATAATTTTTATAATTAAATATTTTACATATAATCTTGATATTACATAGGATTAGTGATTTAATTATCAGATATTTATAAAAATATTGGAGGGAATTTTTTTCTTAAAAATTTTATTTTTTTTAATGATAATTTATTTTAGATAGAATAAATAAAGTTTCATTTTTTTTTTGGCATTAAAATTAATTTTTGAAAAAAAAAAATATATTAGAGAGTAAAAGATTTTATTTTTGTGGCATATTATGAAAATTCCTAAAAAATGAGGGCAGAATTGTGTCAGTTGGAATGAGGTATATATATGTGACTTTTTTAGAAAAATTGTGATAAACTACTAGTAAATGTCGTAGACACCTGGCAGCCCTGTTTCTCGAATAACAATTTACACCGATGGATTGATTGTCCCCATATTATTTGGCCATCCTCATGTTCGGTAGTCAATCTTTATAATTTAACAATTACCTACTTTTTATTTAATATATCCAAACAAACCTGTGCGCCTGCCACGCAAGCAGCGCGCCGCAGACGCAGCGGTCAATTTTTTTAATCAGGAGCGAGATGGTGCTTATTATTTATTTAGAAATAAATAAACCTGTATAAAAATAAACAAGCATTTGAAATGCTCTCAAAGATGTTTACTCAGTAAAATTTATTAAAAACAGTGAATATGAAATAGAACGTAAAGATAATAGTCACGGAAAGATAAGATAAAAAATTTGACCCTTAATGGTGGGAACAAATTTAAGAGTGAAATAGTTATAATAAATATGTGGAAATCCCATTTTCTATAAATTAATTGATACAGGGATCGGTATGCACAAGGGAGAATATATTTATATATCTAGTGAATTTATTAAAGTAAATGATGAAGTAGGAAACACAATAATTAACATCCTAATAAAGTATGATGCAAGTAATAAAAAAGACTAGACACTTGTGAGAACTACATTTGGTTTGCATCCTTATTTTGCTTTTAAAAGAGCTAACAAATAAAATATTGCCAATTTAAATTTTAGTATCAAAAGCCAGGTAAAAAATATGTAAAATTATTCAACATTCTTTTACACATTCAAGGAAAAAAATAACAACTTAAAGATAAAAATAGGATTTTTTTTTTACCTTAAATTTGCCTAGCCTAAGTCGTTGGATGGTATATTTCATAATTAAAAAAAGTCTGTTAAAATATAAAAATATTTTTGCAGCGATACACCATATTTTCTAGAGATAGGAGACTTAATCTTACGATGACGAAGTTTTTTTTAAATGATATTGTACAGTTATACAATTTCATAAAGTAATTTCTACACAAATAGAGCTAGTGGAAGAGGACTAATTATGTTATAGATGTTTAAAAAAAATAATATTTTAATATTAATTAAAATAAAATTAGAATAAATTAAAATAAATTAAAATAAATTAAAATAAATTAAAACACAAATTAAAATAAATTTAACAAAAAAAATTATTATAAATTATAATAATTATAAAAATATAATATAAAATTAATTAATATAAAATTAATTAATATAAAATAAATTATAATATTAATTAAAATTAAATAAATTATAACAATTAAAATCTAATTATAATTATAAAATTTGAATGACCTTATATTAAATATATCGCTATTTTTACTAAATTTATTTCATTTGATTTAATTTTATATTCAATATTATTTTATATTATTAGTATATAAAGTTGAAATTTAAGATAGAAAAGGATAAAGTAAAAATTATTTTTAGCTTGCCGCTATGTGTTTTCATCAAATTTAAATTTATTTGACATTCCTCAAGCATTTATTCATATTAGCGAGATCTATTAACGAAACAAAATTTTAGAGATCGGACGATATTATAAAAAATCTCAAAAAATATGTGTTGCCGGGGACATACATTATCTGCAAGCTTATATTGAGGATTTAATTCTAAAGCCAATAAATTTCATAAAGAGTTAGAAAATGGATGTTTTTTACTGGATACCTTAGGTTTATATATCTCGAGGCAAATGACAAATTACTCTACTTTATATATCTTGTAATCGTTTTCATGTTCGGACATAACAAATTTAATAAATGAATCATGTTTGTCTACTTAATACAACATTTAAAAAAAAATCAATATAACTATCAGAAACCAGCAGGCCCGGCTTGAAATATATCCGGGATGGGCCGTATATTTTAAAACCAAATATATGAAATCGCCATTAGCTATAAAAATCAAAAATAAATGAAATATATTTTTAAAAAATACGGGTCGGGCTTGAAATATTAATTTTTAAATGGTATCTCATATGAAACCTATAAAATCATAATTTTAGGAATCCTATTTTTCCCGTTTTTTTCCAAATTTTCTCCTCAATTATAGTTTCCCGAAAAAAGATTATGTCACCTCCAAATGATTCTCTTTTAAAAAAAATAAAATTATTTTTGTTCTTGAATTGAGACTTGATACACACTATATTTTCTTTCTCTCATTTTTCAAATTTATATTCTTTGTAATAGGTTGTTATATATCGCTTAGATAGTTAGTGTGTAAGCTTATAACTCCTCTTGGAAGTGGTAAGATTTACTTTGGCGGAAAGGGGGGGGGGGTAATTCTAGTGTAAATAATAAATGATTTTAGTAAAATATTATTCTATCTACAAAAATACATAATCGGTTAGATGTGTTCGGTTTAAATAAAAGCTTACCTTTTGTGTCAGGCTCTTACGATGTATAATATTTTTTATTAGACAAAATTGCTAATTATTAAAGATTAATGTGAATTAATATTTATCTATTTAATATTTGAAAGTGTCAAAATTGTATTCTTATTATTAGATTTTATGAACAAAATCTATAGAAATTTGTTACAATAATCTTTAATAGCAATAAGGGAGAAAATTTTTTTTTATCGGTAAATTATATTTAAAATCATTTAAATTTCAAAATAAACTTTTTTATTTTATTTATAATATCGCAAATTGAACATGAAAAATTTGCACTTAAAAATATAATTTTATAAATATACCTATTATTATAAAAGCTTTCAATAATGTATTATCGCAATTGTTTGCACAGCGCTCTTTAAAAATTGTCACAAAGGATGAAAAAAAATTATTATTTTCTGTTTCAAGGTTATAAATTTATGTAATTTCTATTAGTGGTGGTTTCCATTTGTGCTTCTTTTTTTTTGATGAAATTTATTTAATAAAAGCATTTATTATTATATAATAAAACTAGTATATAATGTATAAATATTATAGATGTTGTTTTAAGAAGCTGATAAGTATAATTAGAATTTGAATCAGGGATATTTTGAAGTGAAAACGATATCATTTTTAAATACTGGTTCTTTTAAATACAAAACTTGATTTGTTTAATTTTCTTTATAGCAAAATGATATAAAAATAAAAGAAGTATATTTCAAATTATAAAATAAAAACTTAAACAATGTTAAAGAAGATAATATTTATAAAAAATATGATAATTTAATCAAATTATAATGAATATGTACAATAATAAAACTTACGAATATAATAATAAGAATAATAAATAATCATATTTCTAATAATGATAAGTTTTCAAATATAACATTTTCCTTTATCTGGCGAAGGTTTCTTGTAAGATAACGTGAAAACTTTTCTTTATTTCAGCATGATATTCATTCGTTATCAGTAGTTGTAGGTAATTTAATCTCAGTTGGGAGCTCAGCAAACTTCTCCCTTATAGTTTCCTGGTCGAAACCTTCTTATTCGTGATAAATCTATTTCGTGAGCAATTTAAATGCCTTTTCTCATTTTTTTTTAGGTCTCTGAGATTATTTATTTATACCTTATTTTTTCCTGGAAATGTTTTTGATTTCTCATTTTTTGAGTTATCTTTAAAACCTTCATGTTTTAATTTTGACAAGGGTCCTTCAGGTTCTCGTTTTAACAATAACGATACCAGAGTAACTGCGGCTGCCGCCTGTGAAGTATTTGCGATACGCGAATAAAAATTCTTCTACTATATTGTATCTTACCTTTTACATAGAATTTTTAAACATTTGTACTAATCTATCTTTCTCTAATTGAGAATAATTTTGTTCAGCTTTTGAGATTACCCTTGAAGCGAATGGAATAGGCCTATCAGTTTTGCCGGTAAATCGATGGGATAAAACGACCCCCAGGTCATTATTTGACAAGGGCAAGAATTAATGGAATTTATTATATATAAGGCGTTAGGAGGAGAGCGTCAAGGAAGTATTCTTTTAAATCAAGGCAGAAATGCTCTGTTCTGATTCATAGTATCTTTTTTTTCCACTAAATTATATAGTGAACGTGTCTTTGTTCTGAAATTCGGAATGAAACGATATTAATACGTAAGTAGAGTCCAAAAAATGCTGGCAAATCTTTTTGCTTTTTTTGGTTTAGGGCGTATTTATTATAGCTGTTACATGTTTGTTCGTGGTTTTGTATTCTACCCCTATTTATTTTGGGCCCTAAATATTGTATTTCCTTTGCCCTTTAAAACACATTTATCGTAGTTTAATTTCAAATTATTGTTGTCTAGTATTTTTAGTAACTCTCAATAAGCTTACATTATGTCCGACGGAATTTTTTTTTCTCCATCAATAAATGCATTCATAATTAATCGAGGAGGGCTCTTGAAATATGGCAAAAGAAGATGAAACTTCGAATGGTAATCCATCACAGTGATAAAAACCAAAAGGTTGTTTAAACACTGCTTTTCTTGACTTGCCATCTAATCAGGGTTGCCATGCCCCTACCCATTAGCGAAAGACTCCCGCAATTTTTTAGTTTACACGCAGACATATCTTTCTCGCAAAACTGCCGCAATTAGAAATCTCCCGCAAAAATCTACCGCAATTTTTTAATTTCTCCTGCAATTTTTTTTTGTATTTTAAAAATAATAATTTTGAGAGACATTAATTGATTTTTTTTTATATTTTTAAAATAAATTTTAAAATATTTATTCGAAAAACATGTCCTAGTTTGTAAATTTCTTTCTATCCTGTTTTATATTTTTATCCAATAATAAATCTTTCATTCATATAAGTCAGTATATGGGAGTATATCAACATCGATTGCAATACAAAATTATTCTCAAAAATAATAAATAATACAAATGCAAATATATTTGCGGAAATCGTATACATCTATCATGTAGTTCAACATTCACAGAGCTATATCATCACAATGTGCGTCGAATCTTTTTCTCATGATATATATAACAACTCCAATATAAGTGCAAACCTTACTTGTGGCTAAACAAAAATGTGCAAGGGTATCACAAGTGTTTTAGTATCTGAATCCTAGAGGTCAATTCTAGACGATTTGAAAGATGGGCATCTATATGCAATTCTAACAGATGCATCAAGGGAAATATTAAAACTTTTCCCTCGATCCTTTGCTATTTCAACAAGAATAAGCACATTTCAATAAAACTGTTAAAAATTTTTCCTCGGATAGTGAAAAATACAACAATGTAGCTAGCCACATAATGGTAAATATAGCTGATTCAGGGTTATCAATGATTTACTTGTCAGCTTTCTGCGCTGATAATGACTCTGTAAATTTTGGCAAAAACAAAAGTTACCGAATTGGGGCAGCACAATAATGAATTAATACCAATTGGCTGTATATGCCATATACTACATAATTCTAGCAAGAAGGCAATGAATGTACTATCTGTGGATGTCGAAATAATTGTGATGAAATGTTTTAACGAACTTAGTTCATCAACTAAAAGAGTTAATGAATTAAAAGAGTTGGTGTGGTTTGACTTGGAATGGTGTGAGTTTTTGCGATATATACCTATCAGGTGGTTATCATTAATACCTGCCATATATTGAATTTTAAGATTTTACAAACCCTTAAAAAATACTTCTTAAATAGAGATTTTAAAAGCTTTCCTAAAATTTTGATTTGGGATTCGTTTCACATGTAGGAAATCTACTTCATGCAGTTAATATTCAGTTGCAATCAGAATATTCTTTATTAAAAAAGATTCACAAAATCATGTTACAGCTCTGTTCATCTCTACAGTTAAATATTGATAATAAATTTTATGGCGCTATTGTTAAAAATATTATATTAAAATGTTCAAATAATACTCTAATTAATACATTTTTAATATGAAGCATATATTTTTATTAAGACAATTTTAGAATATTTATAATCAAAATTTTATTTTAATAACTCTATTTACAAATGTGTAAATATTATAACTTTGGAACAGAAACCATCAGGGTTTTTATAATTTAATAAATATATTAAAAATACCGAAAGACATTGATGTCTTGTTTGAAGAGATTGTAATTCTCTCTGATTTTTTATAATTCGCCAAAATACTTAGTTAGATGGTCTAAAAGTAGAAGAGAAATGGGTAGAATTTTTTCGTAATAACGATAAATCCCCATGCTTGAAAAAAATATGCGAGTATGTCTTCTCCTTACCTCATTCTAATGCCTCATCCGAGCGCATTTTTACCCTGATGAGGACTGCCTGGAAAAAGGAGAGAAATAGGATTGCCTTAACAACATTAGAGGCCTAGCTAATGGTTAAACTAAATATATAATATGTCATGCCAGAAATTTTATAAATATCTCTATAACGACGGTAAACATTTAATTCTATTATTTAAATCTCAAATAAAATATAATTAAGTTGCAATGGCGCCATAAAATTTATTG
The DNA here is from genome assembly GCF_954871325.1 of Gordionus sp. m RMFG-2023. Lineage (NCBI taxonomy): Eukaryota > Metazoa > Nematomorpha > Gordioida > Chordodea > Parachordodidae > Gordionus > Gordionus sp. m RMFG-2023. The sequence goes on from NC_088777.1 coordinate 51,872,097, forward strand.
TCAATCATTAACTGTAAAGATGAACACATCTGCAGCATAATTTTGTGAATCTTTGTTAAGATTCTTCTGATTGCAACTACACTTTAACAGCATTTAGTAGATTTCCACATGTAAAATCATTCCTAAATATACCTCTGCCATTCATTATTGTTTTCATAATCTTTATTTAAGAAATATTTTTTTAACGGTTTATAAAATTTTAAAATTCTATGATGACGGGTGTTAGGAACATATCGCAACCAACATTGTGCTCACTCATTTCTGAAAATACACTTCGTTTTTACCAAATTCACTGAGGCATTATCAAATCAGAAAACTGACATGCAATTTATTGATAATCTCGAATCTGCTATATTTATCATTATATTTAACTAGTTTTGATTTTAAACGAACACATTAAGTTTTGTTGAAATGAGCTGAGGATCAAGGGAAATATTATTAGATGCATCTGTTAGAATTGCATATGTATGCCCATCTTTCAAATCGTCAAGAATTGACCTCCTGAATTTAGGTCCTAAAACATTGATGATAGCCATGCTCATTTTTGTTCTACAAATATAGTTTTCATTTATATTAGAGTTGTTAAATATTATGGGGAAAAGATTCTACCAACATTTCTCTGTGAACGTTGTACTACAAATACAGTGTTGTGATGATTCAATGAAACATATTGACTATTATAAAACACATCCATATAAAATTATAATCTATACAAAAATTTATTAAAATATAGACAAAGAAGCATTATTGAAATTTCTTTTATTTATTCCTATTTTATTTATTTTAGGCAAAGATTATAATTTTATATGGATGGGTTTTAATTTAATCATCAATATTTTTCATGAAACCATCACAACACTGTAAGTGATTACAATTACCGCAACTGTAGTTGCATCTGTATTATTTCTTATTTTTAAAGTACCTTATTATGTATTAAAACGTGATAAGTGATAATTAAGCGCCTATCCCTATAATGTTATACACACACACGGTAGATTTCCAATTGCGGTAGTTTTGCGGAACATTCGCAAATAATATACTTTTAATTGTAAAATTAAAATCGTTTTTTTTATAAAATTTTAACATGTGTTTACATTCTTTTATATTTAAAAAAGATCGTTGGTTTTTTTTTATAAATTAATATATTTTAATAAATCAAGATGTTATTTTATTTTGAAAAATAGTTACCGACTTTATATTTATATAAACTAATTATAAAAAATAATAGGTGGATAGGCCCGCAAAAAAAAATTTTTTTGGCAATTTTTATATTTCTACCGCAATTCTCATATTTTTCCCGCATAATACCAAATATCTCCCGCAATTTGAAAATTTTGACCTGGCAACCCTGCATCTAATTCGAGTATGCATCTTTCATGTCCAATTGGAGAGAATATCTTGTTTTGTCCAATCTGACTAAAAATGTTTTGTAAAGTAATGGGTACTCATTCATCATAAGATATTTATTCATAGTATGTCTGAAATCTCCACAAATTCCAATGATTTTATTTTTCTTTTTGATAGGTGCTACATGTTACGAGACATTAGAATAGCGTATTTTGCTGATAATTCGTTGCTGTATTATTAGACCTATCGCTATTTGATATTCGTCTTTAAATATGGAATTTGTCGGGGTCTAAAAAATTGCTCTCTGGTGAGTTGGTTTTCAATTGTAGATTCGCTTTAAAGTTTTTTAACGCACCAAGCGTACTTCGGATTAATTTTAGGAACTCTTTGAATGTAGTAGTTCTGGATTTTGAACTATAATATCACGTCCTAAAATAACCAGCTCGTGATTGGGAAATTTTAGGGTTGGATTGTTTTGACTTCAATAACTAATTCAGTTTTTTAGAATCTCTATGTAATTTTCCTAATTTGCCTTTAGACAAATAGAGGTTATTGATCTATTTTATCGCATTTCTGGTATGTATCCCCATTAATAATTGAGACAGTGGCTCCCGTATCCACTAAGAGATCAAAAGATTGTAATTGAATTAACATATTTTCCATTTTGGCTGAATATACAACTTGTATCGTAAAATCCTTGGATGAATTGGCAGCCAAAATCTTTGAAGAAATTTTTAAATCGGAGCGTATAGATCCATTTTTTCGTGTAAATTAATTGGTTGAAACTAGCATAGATCTGTCTTATTTTTGATGGATGAATTTGAAGGTTGAATTGTAACAATCCATTTTTGGTTAAAATCGCACTGTTAAACTTCGCGGTAATCTGTCTTATTTTTCTTGTCATATTCGGGAACTTTTATTTCTACATACTGTAATGCCTATTTAATTTGCACCTATGACATGAAGATAATTTGAAAGATGTGACCCTGCACATCTTATACAAGCTCCAAAAGGCTTTTGTGCTTCGATCTTGAATGTTGGCTTATTGATATTATTAACTAAGTTCCTACTGAAATGACAGATTTCTTTCAGTTCCCACCATTTTCGAATTTCCCATCCCAGTAGACATTTCTAACGTTTTACAAAACTATCTTCGGCGGCGAATAGACGCAATGCAACATCGATGTTGGACAGTCCTGCAATGAACCTATCTCGTAAAGAATCATCTAAGGTATCAACAAATGAGTAGTTAATTGCTAAATGTTTTAGACTTTGACCAAATTGAAGTATTGATTAGTTTTCCTATTGTACCTTTGGATTACAATATTTTAAATCAAGTATCTTTTGAGAATATCAATTAGTTCTATTAAAGATTTCTCCTCTGGCTCAGTAGGTGAAGAGATATCATACATTATTGAATAGGTTTTGATACTTAGGCTAGGGGATCATTTTTGTATCTCCTCTGAAATGTTTACGAGTATACAGAAATTTTTAAACCTAGATAAATACGCTTCCAAAATTTCTCCCTCCACTATTTGAACATTTGTATTTGTCTCCATTTTTTAGGAGCCTCTCACCTCCAATTTGTTATGTTAAGACTGAGAAGTAATAGAATTCGAAACAGTAATATTTTGAAGTAAAACAATGAACTCTATTTTATATACCTGTTTTTTTTTATAGCCAAAATCATGTTAATTTCTTATACCAAGTGATAAAAAAGTATATGCAAATTATAAAATAAAAACTTAAACAATGTTAAGATAATATTTAAGGAATACGATAAAAAAATTCAAATTATAAGGAGTAAGTGGAATAATAAAACTTAAAAAGTTAATATAAAATAATAAATATCTTATTCAAATAACTATAGGTTTTCAAATATAACAATATATTTAGTCAAGTTCACCCCCTCAAAATCTTATCCACAGCCTCATCGCGGCGAGAGAGTGACAACGTCGTCTGGCAGTCAATAGAAATTGAAGGGTTCCCGTTATCTGTTAGAATATGATTATGTCTACTCGACCTGGAAAAGTCACCTAAAAAAGTTAGTGTCAAAAAGGCATCTGATTTTAAAAACCCAACTCCAGAATCCCTATTGGCTAAGCATTGACGTGATACAATCCAAAGTAGCCAATAGGTCTCCTCATCTCTATGACAAAAAAGGATGGGAAACCTTTTAAAACCATGATTCTTGAAAACGGAACATATTAAGGCCATAAATGACATTATAAGTTGAGAAATCAGTTTATTAGTGATATGAAGAGTAGCAAATTGGAATACAGGGAGATTGACGGGAAGATCGGGAGAAGTGACTGATGGTGTTGCATACAAGAGACCATAAGGAAAGAGGAAATTATGAAGAAGTAGAAATGTTTAGAGGTTCTGATGACTTCTAACAAATTTATGGAATCTAATTGTCACACAAGTAACCATTCTTGGATTGGCAAAGAAATACTATTATTTCTGTATACAAAGGGAAAGTGGGAAATAAGGAAGTCTGATGTAGAAATAGTAGCTTTTATATGATACATAAAAGGGATACATAATATTTATATCGTAGAAAAAGATGGTTTGGATTGGCAATGAGTAAACCCTCATAAAAGGGGAAATATTTTTCTATGAAAGTACATGATGTACGCAAATGGAGGTGAGGATTCTGCTGTTATATTGCATAATTCAAATAAGTACGAAGTTCAGAAAGATATCATCTAATATAACAATGGGGGGGGTGGCTCTGTAGTTAAAGGAAAAGCTTAAGTAGTGAGGAGCTGCTTAGGTAATGGCTGTAAAAGATTGGCAATGAAAGTGGCACGTAAAGCTAGATTGGAAATAATCGAGATGAGGATGACTAGATGAGATATTTACGAGAGAAAGATAAACCTGCTGGAAATAGCTAACAAGGATGGGAATAGAATTGAAGTGGTAATGAGAAGAAACAGACTAAGATGATTTAAACATGTGGAACGAAAAGAAAAAGATGATTGTGTAAAGAGATGCACCACGATGGAAGAAGGAGAGTCAAGACCTTGAGGGAGGCCTAAGATGACATAGATAAAGGTGGATATAAGAAAAATTAATCTAAAAAATATTGATGCTCAGAACCATCAAAAATGGAGAAGGAAAATCAGATGGAAAACTCGCTTATTTGGATAATTCTGCAAATTAGCTTTAAAGGGAGAAAGTGAAAATATTTTGTTTAAATAAAAAATGCTTTTAAACTATGAGCATGTTTGGTAGGGGATATTTAATACTTCTGATGTCCATTTAAAATATAAAGATAAGTAATAGAAATCAATCAAATGCACTTAGGAGAAATCTATTATTAATACATATTTAATGATTCTAGGTTTTATTGGTATCTTAAATTATTATGGGATCCCATTATTAATATTATATCATCTTCTTAGAAATATAATATTGTTTCTAAAATTTAAATTTATTTTATGTAGATATCAATTATTGTGATTTGTTCTTATATTTGCAGCTTTAATAAATTAGAGATTATTTGACTCATTTATATAAAGATAATATTAATTATCTTTAATTTGAATAAATATTATTTGAACAATGCGTATGAGTTTAATTAAAAATTTTTTATAAGTATTAATATTCATTTAGAACGTGTAATTGAAAAGTAGAATAATATCAACATTTTAAATATAGCTATGATATAAAAATGGCAACCAATCTTGGAAGCCCAAAACTCATTCGTTTTTTCTGTTATCACTGGATAAAAAACCGCAGTTAATTTTATGGGTTAGAATTTTATTTCTTCTAAACGAAACGATGACATATTCTAATTGAATCGGATGTGCGATGTAACTTTTTAATGTAAGTCAAAGTCTGAATCTACCAGCCTATAATATCCTGATCAAGATAATTGTATTTTATAACAAAAAAATTATATTTGGATATTTTTATTTTCACTGGAGGGAATGGATTCTAATTTAATAATTTTCTTGAATACCAAAGGGATTGTTTAGATATAATCGAATTTTGAATCATCTTAATTTTTCTAATCTAAGGTTCTTCTCTCATCTTCATTTTAAGAAATTGCTATTACTTCAATGTTATTATTGTTCTTCCTATAAACTAAAATAATAAAATTTTATAACTGCGTATAAAGAATTTTTTTAGTCGGAGCATTTGTATTTTCTTTTCAAATAATTTTAAACCGAATGTACCTTGACATTAGAAATTTTAAACCATAAATGTAAATTTAATGAGATGATACTCAAATTTAATTTAACACCTCAAAAGAGTAATTTTTAATTTTTTTTTTATATCTTTACCATTAAATTTTTTTTGATAAATGTTTCAGAAGAAATATTTATTCTAAAATGATAAAACATATTACGTAAATATATTGATAATATTTATCCTAATATATATTACCTTTAAAGTTAACTTTTACATGTGAAAACCTAACACTGTTTCTAGTGCCATTTTTAATACTATATTTTATAATAACATCAAAAACCACAAATCACTTTAAGCAAAGAATAGCAATATACAGATATAAAAATATACAACAATTTTAAGTGATATAATATATATGATATGGATGAATCGAATACAATTAACATATTTGACATTGTATTTTAATTTATTTTTAATTGATTAACATTTTTGTATAAAAAATTAATAATATCTAGCTCTATTCTATACAGTTTTTCCTAAAATAAATAATAATTACATAGAGATAATATATTTATTGTAAATATAAAGAAAAATTTATAAAAATTTTTTTGACAAACGTTATTATTTTGAACAAATAATGTTTTGATAAAGATTATATATTAGAAATATTATTAAGGAGACTTTAATAAAACCTTTGTTTATAGATGGTCAACACAAAAAAAAACTATTCCGTTTTGATAATTATAAAGAATATAATTTTGATAGAACGTTTAAATAAATTCCATGTGAAAAATACTGCTTATATATAATTTGTAATTTAATAATAATAAAAAAGGCTTAAACTTTTCGATTTGGTAGCTGTTCAAATTTAATTGACTATTTAGTGCCTTTCTTTTAGCTAACAACAGAAATAAAAATAACTTTTGTAGTCTATTATTATTATCATATTTTATACGGTTTAGATTTTAACAAAGAGATAATATACATAAAAGATAGGATAATTTTATAATAAATTAGTATATATATTAGTGTCAATGTATTTTTCAATTTGTTTTTAAATTTAAGAATCTAATTTTACACGAAATGTAATCCAGAAAGTTTAGAATAACTATCTTATGAATGTTGTAGATAATTATACCGTTAACCATTGAGTCCATTCATAATTTATATGAAAAATTTATGGGAAAAAGAATATATATTATATTAAATTCAAAAATTTATAGAAAAATTGATATGAAATTCATAGGGTGTATAAGGATCATTATGGAATTCATTTCCGGTAAAATCAAATTTTTAAATTTAAAAAAATGCGCTTAAAAAATGATTTAGAGTTGAAAAAAATAACACATTTTATATATGTAATTTAAAAAATATATAACACAAAAAATAAATATTGAATATTTATGCGTAAACTTAATATAAAAGTTAATTTTGTGTGGTGAAAACAAATTTATTTAGAGTAGCAACAGAGTTTTCTAAGAATCTCAAAAAATATAACTTTCATGGTAGGATCAAAAAATAAGGTTATGTACACACTTAACGCGTTGTTCCCATATTTACTTAAAAAGGATATGTTTTGAAACCACAATTCAGCCTTCGTTGAAAATCTATCCATTTGCTTGTAATACATGAAAATATATACCGTCATCGGGATGGTGGTAAATGCAAAATGCACATTTGTTGCTGACATTAGAATCGTGATCTGATATTCCCTCTTTTTCATAGCTGTTAAAGCACCTCTCATCGTTACAATTTTTAACTCACCTCTATTACGATTAGTACGACTATGAATGCCTAAAATTTTATTACACCTTTTGGTTAAAATACTTAGCGTTTTATTATGAACAACACTTATATTATTATTGACATTATTATTATTACCCTTCAAGTTGATTCCATTGTTAGAAATTTTATAACATCTCCTGATTACGAAAAAATTGGCTATTGTTGTTACAGTAAATGGAATGAACGACATGATAAAGGTGATCCATTCCCTATACGTTAAAAACCAACGAGCTTTTGGATTAGGAGAATGATTATATTCAATTATATATTTATGGTCAAGATGAGAATCTGAATCATTCTTTCCTCCTTTATATTTATCTCCGTCGATTAATTTAAAATTTTTACATTCAGCCAACGTGTTATTAGTAAATTGGTTATTGGGTATCGGTTTCAATTTTATTTCTTTGACTACAATGAATCCCCAACTGTAAGGAATAGTCACTGAACAAGTAACGATAAAGCCTAGAATTATTAGATATTTGAGGAAAGAGTTGGACATTTTTGTTCTGTAGGTAAAAGGAAATTCTAATGCCCATAAACGATCCAAGGATATGAAGACCCTCAGTATGTAACTGAAATGTGTAAATATATCCATTAATGGGAATCCTATTTTTAGTGAATATAAGGAAAACAAATAAGATTTTCTGCATGTAATATAACATGCCATATAAGTTACGGGAACTATGATAGAATTGATACAAAATAGAAAATCGGAGATGACTAGAGTCTTGATATATAAATATATATTACTTTTTGATCTAGATAATGAAGATTTTTTTCTGTGAATAACATCTTTCTTGGCATTTATTGGGTTAAGTAATTTGATAAGATGTACGAATTTATTGCTGGTGATAGGTTCGGACGATAATTTTGGGTTGACGATCCTTTGATTCTTGAATAGACACCAAAAGTATATAAAATTTCCTATTAAACCTAGCCCTATCAATGATGCCACTACTATTCCATACGTTATGCCTTTTGAATATTCTATGTAAGATTGATCTATATACATCTATTTTAAGTTTGCGCTTTCTTACGCTAATATATAGGCAAATATTTGAAAACTATGAATATATTTTGCACGAATTATTTTTCAATTATTTTTTATATAATAAAACGTATTTTTTTATCAAAAAACAATTCAAATAAAATATGCTTATTTTTAAAGAAAAAATACGCTTAATCGAATTAGGGGAATAGCTAAAGCTTCGTAATTTTTTAGTTTAGGTTTTACAAAGAATAATTTTATTTATATTTAACAATTCTTGAAAATTAGATATATTTTCCAAAAAAATTCCTTTTAGGTTGATTACATTTTATATAATGTTTCTCCGCACAAAAGAAACTGTTTACAATAAGTTCCAAGCCTTCGCTTAACAAATATCTCTTGATAGTTCTATTTAATAAAAGTCACATTAACTAAATTAGTTTTCTTTTAAACTAAATTCTGAAAATAAAATTTTTACAATATTAAATTTTTTTTTAAAATGCGCTTTCAAAATAAATATTTCTTAGAGTAACGGTTATTTTTAATGCCTCATCTATTAATTCTTATATATTTTTTTTTTAATACTTATTAATCAGTTTTTCTTTAAAGGCTCACATTATTTGTATTTAATATTTTCATGCTACAAAATATATATATAATTATATTTTCGCGCATATGCATTATTTTATATTTTAAATATTTTTTTAAAATAAAATTTTTGCATTATTTATAATAACATAAAATATTAGGAAAGTTAATAATAATAATGCGTATAACTCAAATTTGATTGTAATTCCTTATTTCTATATTCTTTGAAAGCGGGTATTTTTAAAGCAAGTGTATATATTTTAATACAGACATTTTATTCACTTTAAAAAAAAAAACAATAAAAATGTAATATAATAATATGGTAAGAAAAATCATTAAAAAAAAATATATATAGAATTTTTAAGAAAATTATCTAATGAGCATGTGCCCATGTATCGAGATTACATTTTACCAGCATACTTCTAATCAGCTCTTTTGTCTAATGCAGAAGGTTTCCTTAGATATCCCGATAATGATGGTAATTTTTCTATAGAGTATTTTTTTTTAAAAATTACGGAGAAAGCAGGGCATCACCAAAATTACCCAGATAAAAAAAATATGGATTGATAGATAAGTTTATTTTTATATTTTATTGGATTGTGCAGTTTCTATGAAATGTTAGTTATTATCAGATGGTGGTAATATATCTAGACGTGAATAATCCCAATTAAAGGATCCAAAGGAAAGATATTCTATCAAATCTTTTATTACCCGAAGTAGGTAATGTAGCCTGGAAAGGTGGAAATATCCTGTTTACTTATAGAAACACGCTTTTTGGCCTTCAATATCACATCATAGCTAGAAAATAATGGAGATGAACGGGAGAGTATGTGTGATATTTGGGATGATAAGAAAATTTTTTAATAATAAAGGTCTGCTGGGGTAATAATAAGAGGTTATTTAAAAATATTATCGATAACGATGGTGTCCCCAATGGTGCGACCAATGATATCATAACTGATTTTTCTGATAGTTTAAATGGCATGTTGATGTTTCAATCGACATCTCAATAAAATTCCCATTAGTCCATATTTAAAGAAGACCCTGTTAGAAGCTCATGGATTTTGAGCAACTCTGGTTGTCTTCCTGAAACATTCTGTCGTCTAAATACCTTAATTTTAGAATGCTCTGCTCTATTAGATTGACTGTTGTTTGGAGTCTATGGCAAAAAAAGAGCGGATCTCAGTGGGTCTTTTTGAAATCTCTTGTTGGAACGATATCATTGTATCTATTTTAGAGAGGGGGTAGAATAAGTAATTATTATGTATTTAGAATAAGGTTATTTTTGAATATAGATAGTAAGGAAATGAAAATGATGATAACATATTCTTATTTAAAATTTGGGCGTTGCTTGGTATCGCTAATAAAGGTTAACATGTTCTTATTAAACCTTAGTAAAAGCAAATATTTTAAGCTTTTAAGATAGTTGAGTAATTAACGCGATTTTCAAACATAGAATATTGATATATATATGACATGAACCAATGTAGTTAATAGTTGATTTAATTTTAATGCCATTTCCTTAAATAAAAATAAAATCCAAATTAAAGACAGCAAATTTGGGAGAAAGAAAGAAAGAAAGAAAGAAAGAAAGAAAGAAAGAAAGAAAGAAAGAAAGAAAGAAAGAAAGAAAGAGAGAAAGAAATGATATACTAGCCGAATTAGTAAAAGTGTCCCAAATTGCAAGAATTAATTTTGCTAATCAATATCAGATTAAATTATGTAAAATTAAATTGCCCTGACATTGGCGTACCATATAAATTATGCTTTAAGAGTCTTATAGATAATATCCTATATATATATAGGAAACAATCTATAAATAATTTCAATAACGAGTGATATTTAGTTGATGAACACTTCCAATTACCTAATACATTCAGAGATTTTAGAATTTTCACCCAAAAGGGAACAATAATAAAATTAGGTTTTCATAGTTAAATAAAAAAGTGATTTATTTTATTTTATAAAATAATTAATATTTTCAAATTTTAATATTTTGCACTAGCGACCCCCGGCATGATCCGAGATTTTAAGATCTAAATTGCTACAGATTATTTAAATTCAAATTCTACGACATCACATTGCATTATAATATATCTTATAAGCTGCATAGAAATGTAGGGAGTGAGATTCAAGTTGAAGATAATGGGCAAACATCCAATTTATATAAAGCATATAGCTAGTAGAAAACAATTCCCAAGCAATGATTATTATAACACTAGTAATTTAAAACGCAGAACAGGACGCATTTACTTTTGGGAATAAAAAAAGTGACTGAAATTTCTTACACTTGCTAACTTAGCTAAATTTGCTTGTTCTTGTAAATATAATCCACAGCAAATAATTTACCCTACACACCCTCCCCTCTCTCCACCAAAAAATGAAAATAATATATTTAATGTAAACAAGAATTTGAAAGAAAAATTAGTATAAAAGTTTAATAATTTTTTTTTTAAATAAAATCTAACATAGCCAAAACACCTATAATGAGTGAATCTAGGACCTCCAATAAAATTTATTAAAAAAAACTCCATCTAATAGTGTCCTCCTCCGCTGCAAAATCTATGCTATGGTATTACCATATGTTGGGATTTTAGCTCGGAATTAAGAATATCAATACTGTTCTATTTTGATTAAATTATGAGCAAAACTAGTGTATAATAACGTATATATAAATGTCTAAATATAATTTAACCTTTGCTTATATAACAAGAAAAATAATTATGTATCTCTTATATAGCCGTAGAACAGTAATATCAACATTTCTATCACAAAGCTAATATATATCTTTAAAATTTGGTATATTAATTTTTTGTTTATATACAACACCTTAAATATATAAGAATACCCTAAAATATGAAGGAAAAGTTTAATTTTTCCTTCATAACCTTTCTAAATTATTAAAGTCAATAAAATAAAATTTAAAATAGCATTTTATATTTATTTGTACACATAAATATATTAATAACATCATTATTTTTCTAATTTTTTTTTTTGAATTGAATTGAATAAATTATATTTATTATTTTATCATAAATTAATTATAATATGTAATAGCTATATCATAAATATAAAAAATCAATTATATTATATTAATAAAGTATTATAATTTTGTTATATCGACAATTTATATCAAGGTATGTTATAATAATAGTTTTAAAAAATAATAGTATTAGTAAATCACAATTATATAAAGTCATTAATTCTTGCTATTTTTTTATTGATTGAGATTCAAGTTCCCTTTTAGCGCTAACATTATAATAGGCAACAAAATGGCCAAAGTCTATACTATGCATAGGATGTTCAATTACGGGGTTTAGGATATTGAAATAATAAAGCTGAGATCTTGGTCATTTATATATGTTCTTCATTTAGAAGGGTTGCTTTGCATGTCTTTTAGGGTTCTTGATAAATAAAGATTAAATGGCGAGATATAGAAGTTGTTTGTCTCTATGCTTTCTCTAAATTTTTTTTACTCTAAAAAAAAATTGGTCATATTATACGTTTGTGTATGGTACAAAATAGTATATATTACATCCAAATTTTGCGGATTTACGAATATTTTAATTAACGATGAAAGACCCATCTTCTGTATCCATAAATGAAGTTCTTAATTTAAATTGATTATATTTTGATATACGATTATTAATCTCTTATAAATATGAGAAGTGTATTATATTCCTAAAATGTATAAGAATGTCCTTAAACTATCAAACACGATGGGATGACACACAATCCGTGACCTTGTAGTGAATAAGCACTATAGACATTGTTTGTTATATATATTTAAATACGAAGAACTGTTTTTTAAAAAAAATTTAGAATAATATTTAGTTCAATTCGCTTCAGTTAAATTAGATGTCAAAATAGCCAAAATAATGGGGAATATTTTTAAAGATTTTTTAAAAAAATCCCTAAATCAGATACTTAGAAAAGAATTGTAAATCCATTGACTAAAAAAGACTCCTGAAGTATAGGAACGAATAATTTTTAATCCTTGTATCTCACGAACTCGTTTTTTTTTAAAGAATGAAATCATTTTTTATATAGCTCTGACCCGATGTATATCCATCATAAAAATTCATTTCGTATATGAATAACTAAAATCTTTAAAAATTTATAGAAATGTTTCCCCATTATTTTTAATTTATCAATTTTATTAGAAGTGCCATAACTTAAATTTTTCTGCCCTATTATAATTAAAAAAAAAAAATTAAACTCGTTTTACTCAAACAGATAAAATTTTAGTGCGAGCCATTGGTGACCATCTTGTCCCGCGGTGGCATTATTTATAAATTTAGCATAGATCTCCAGTCCCTCATTTCCCAGAAACACGAGCCCAGAATTTTTAAATAAATCTTAAAATAAATTGATTTACGAACATGGACTTAAGCCCAACATTTTGAATAAAAGTTCCGAATTATATTTATAATTATGAATTTCGGGAAATCACAATACGGGAACATTTTCATATTCAATTTACCGAAAAAAAATAATTTTCAATTTCATATCGACATAATTTATACAAATAAAAACCGTAATTTATTTTAAAAATAAGTCTTGACCAGGTCAAAAAAAATTATGAGGAATAAATAAAAATATGGGGAGATGCTGGTATTTATTTTTAAAAAATAGTCAGAGGAGCCAAATAAAGTTTCGAAGAAAATTCCTATTTTTACAACTTCGACTCAGCCTATCTCTGATATTTGTTATATATAATAGTGATCTGCATGGGGCCCTAATTTTTGGGCCGCACATGATTCAGACCCGGCCTACTTTACACATCTCTAATAAATATAGGAAGGGTATTAAGATATAATATTTAAATGTTAATATACAAATTAAAAAACTTACCCACAAAATAATAAGTAACTCAGGTTTCAAGATTTTATATATTTTTTTTTTCTAAAAGTGGCAAAGCCTTTCGAGAATATTCGAAAATATAATTTTCACAGTAGGATCGAAAAACAAATTTATGTACACACTCATGGCATTGTTTCCGTATTTGCTTATGTAGGCTAAATTTTGAAACCACAATTCTGCCTTAGATGAGAACATATCTGTCCACGGTTGATACATGAACATGTACAGTGTAATAGGAATAGTGGTTAATACAAAATGCAAGTTGACTACCGTTATTAAAATCGTAATTTGAAATTCCCTCTTTTTCATGGCTGTTAAAGTTTTCCTTATCCTTAATTTTTTCGTGTTTTTATTATCCGTACCATGTTTAGTTCGGCTGTTCATGATGGGCTTAAATAAAATTTTACTAAAACATTTTGCCAGCATCGTTAGTTTTTTATTGGTAATAACCTTATTATTGACTTTCTTTAAATTATTTCTATTATGCAAAATTTTGTAACATTTCCTAACTACAAAAAAGTTTGCTATTGATGTTACCATGAACGGAATTGATGTCATAATAAAGGTAATCCATTTCCGGTAGGTCTGAAACCAAATGGTTTTAGGGTTAGGTAAATGAGTATATTTAATGACATACTTAATATCTTGACAAAATTTTGTATTGTTCATTACACCTATATATTCATCATCGATTACATCAAGATACAGAGCACATTCAGGAAACGTGTTGTTGGTAATCAACGGATTGTACAATATTGGAGTGGACTTTACTTCACTGACCTTGACTACAATGTATCCCCAGCTATACGGAATAATCATTAAACAATTGGCAGTAAACCCTAGTATTATTAAATATTTGATGAAATAACTGGACATGATCCTCTTATAAGTAAAAGGAAATTCTAATGCCCATAGACGATCCAACGAGACGAAAACCCTTAGCATGTAATTGAAGTGCGTAAAAAAATCCATTAAAGGAAATCCAATTTTTGTAGCATATAACGCAAATATGTACGATTTACGACAGGTATGATAACATGCTAAATAAGTCGCGGGTACTATAATAGAGTTGATACAGATAAAGAAATCGGTAAATGACAGAGTCTTGATATACAAATATATATTTTTTTTCCGTGTCAATACAGAGGACAAATTATTTTTAGGATTTGTGCTGATTAATTTCCCTGAATCGGCGAATTTACTGCTGTTACTACTGTTATTATTCTTTCGATTTTTGGATAGACACCAAAAATATATAAAATTACCTATTAAACCGATCCCTATTAATAACGGCATCAATATACCGTAGGTTATATCCATAGAATGGTTTATATAGGATAGATCCATGTCAAGTATCTTTTTTCTATTTTCTAAGTTTCGCCAGAGATTCTATGAGTGAATTATGCTAAAAAGAATTAAAATAAAAAGAGAGGTTATAAATTTAATGAGCATAATATTTTATAATTATAAAAATTATTGTAAAAAATAATTAAGTTTTAACCGTATTTTTATTGTGTGTTTTTTATTTCCTGAAAGATAAAATGATTGTATTTAATAATTTTAAACCAAAATTTTATAAAATTTTAAAGTTAATTGGTCATCATAATCGTAATTATTAAATAATTATTAAAAGTATTTTGAAAAATATCTATTAAAATAAATTCATTTTTTTATGAGCGGATAAAAAGTCATGAAATACAAATTAATTTATGTTTCATTTATTTTAAAAGTTCTTTATTTTAAATTTAATTTATTTTAAATCCAATTATTTTAAAAAAAATTAAAAAAAATACTTCCTAAACACTGCGAGAGATAACTTGAAAAGTTAAAGATCGTATAATATAGAAATCGATTTTTTTGCTAAACTTGAACCACATTGTGTTATGCCATATATATTGTCGACTTTTCTTCATATACACAGAATATCCATCTTTATTACCCTGCAATTTTTTCACGTTTATAAATATGGGCATGACTTTACAAATTAATTTTTTATTATATAATAATAACTTTATATATATATATAAACACAAATCGAAACATGGTATATCACTATAATCAGATGATTGAGATCTGATATGTCCTGTTAATATATTTCATTCATAGGATTCAAAAATCTAAATCAAAAAAAAAACCAGTCACTTTTGATGAGCTGACAAAAAAACCTTAACAATTATTTCTCCGAGTTTAATGACAGCATTAACCTCCACTTTGATTTAAATAAAAAAAATTTTTATCTTTTCACCATGTTCCCCTTTTCAACGATAAAAGGATTCTAGTAAGACAGTTTAATGAGGTTCGAAAGTTATTGTAAAAGCTTTTACCTATTTGATATACTTAATATGTTTCTCGGTTGATATTTCTAAGGCATATGGCAATTAGTGTGTTGTTAAATGACCTGATTTGAGCCGATTTTTAAAAACGGCTAACTCAAGATAGCCATGAGGTTTCGCTAATAGATATCCAAACCATTGTGCCGTCTATGACCAGCAAAATCTTCAGGCTTACGTTATTTTTATTTTGGATAAAATATTAAGTTAGCCGTTCTTAAAAATCGGTTTAAATTGAGCCTTTTAACGACGCTAATGGCAACGAGGAAAATATTAAATAACAAAAATGATGTTTCTTCAGCTAAAATAAATCTTATAAATAAAAATAATTAATTAAAAAAGTAAGAATATATATTTGATCTTTTATTAAGAATGATATATTAAAATATTAATTTATTACTAAAATTTTTAATTATATTTTTAATTATATTTTTAAAAAAAATTAAAACTTATTTATAAAAAGTTTTATATTATTGTTTTTTTTTATATTTAAATATTATATATACTATGCTATAAAAAAAGAAAATTATATAAAGAAAACATATTAAATATTTTAAGTTTTATTTGAATAAATTAAAAAATTTATAAAATTTTTTGAAATTATTTTTATTCTTATTTTAAATTATGCAAAGAAAATTATATTCCAAATTTATTTAAATATAAAGAAAAAAAAGTGTTCAATATTTTATTAATGATATTATAATCTATAATTAAGAATATTTATTTTTGATTTTTGACATAATAACACGGAAATGTTATTACAATATATATTTATTTTTTTTTCAATCGTTTCTTGTATTATAAAAGAAGGAAAAAAAGGCATATATATGCCTCAATGAGTTTTTTCCTAAAATGTGTTATTTTAAACAGTTTAATTCATGTTTTCTGATTTTACCGGAAATGTATGGCGTCATGTTTAGAAGTACTTACCCCCGTGAATTTCAGACAATTTTTCCATAAACTTAAATAACTTAATGATGTGATCGGTGTTTTCGTAATATATTTATTTTATGGCTTAAGAGAAATTTGACCGATATTCCAAGAGAATTTGCCGAGATTTCATTAACTAAATACTTCAGCACCAAATTTTTTACGACTTTATTAATCCCCAAAAAACTGCACCAAAAATTATCAAAAAATAATAATAATGATAATTATAATTTTATAAAAGTTTTCGTTTTTATATAATTTCTGTAAATATTATAATTATAAGAATCAATAATTCAAAAATTAAAACATTCGAAGTTCGTAATATAATAATTTAATCTAACAAAAAAATATAAATATTCACATACATAATTATAATAAAATATAAAACTAATATTAAATTACTTTATAGTTATAATCAAAAATATCAATAATATAACTATTCAAAGCATTTAACTATACAAAACAAATAAAATCCTATTTCAATATTCAAATAACTATTTAAATATACAACACTTAATATAATTTTTAATAAATTTTCCGTATATATTTTTTTAATATAAATGAGAAATGACTCAAAGATTAACTGCATTATTGCCTACCAAATTCATAAGATAGATATTCCAAACACGATAGAAATATTATCCCTCCAGTAAAGTCCGATTTTTTAAATTCAAAAATACGCGCTCGAAAAATTTATCTAAAGTTGTTAAAATAACACATTTGCAAAATACACATTGATGCCATAATATACTTAAAGTTGTATTTTTTTTAAAATAAATTCTAAAACAATTCATATTAACGTAACTTGCACTTAAAAAAAATCAGTCATTCCAAACAATATAATTTTTTGTTTCATTTCATATTATTTAAGTTTTACATTTCGTCAAATTTTTCTAACGATCGAATTTTATCAATATGCAATAAGCCTCACTTACTTTATTGTACATTAACAGAATTAGGTGATTAAGCCCGATCTACTATATTTAACCTCTTCTCCCCTCCCCAAGCATTGAACCAAAAGTTGGCTTCAGAGATAAATTGACCTTGCTGGGTTTCGAACCCAGGTTCTATCAAATCGGTGTGATCTGTGAACTAACCGATTAAGCCACATATACGGTTTACGAAAACATCCAATTTTTTTTTTGTCATATAGAATAATAAATGAATGACGTGTTTTAAAAACACAAATCGTCTTTGACGATCGTAGCCATTAAGCGCTCCATATTTATCCTTTTTACAGAGTGGATATTTTAGCCAGGAAAAATATAGCTTTATCCTCGAGATTTTGTTTAATAGATTTGTGCCATCCACAAGAAAAATCTATAGTAGTCTTGCATAATATATTTTTTTTTGTATAATATTAGTTTCATATACATTCTATGGTTGAATAATCTCCTATTGAACCCACACTTTCAATTGATAATTATAGTGATTGAATTTTTTTGAAAAAAATGTTACTCCTTATAATACAATTAATATGCCAACACGTTTCTTCTTCTCTATTGCCTCTACTGCCTTACATGGGAAATCCGGCAGATTGTGAAACCAAGGTGACTTCAAAATCACAATCTCTTAAGATATTAAGCTATTAAGCTATTAAAAAAAAAATCATCAGAAATTAGAAATCAAATTATTATATTGATGTTTATTAATTCGAAAAATTTTAATTATAAAATAAAAATTTCAGAATTTGCTCATGCAAGTTTCATGTTTCAATTAAATGTTTTTTTTTATGTTTATGAGGTGTCTGTCAATTTAATATGTTCAATTTATTTTATTAAGTATATATTTAAAGGGCATACAAAAATAGAAATAAAAAAATTAAATTCTTGTTCAATCGGATGTATGCTTTCATATCAATTCTAAACTTTCCCAATCAATACTAACATATCCCAATCTAATTCCTATAGCATGATCTTTCTCTTTCTCTTCCTCTTTCTCTTTCTCTTTCTACTTTCTCTTTCTCTTTCTCTTTCTCTTTCTCTTCTTCTCTTTCTTTCTTTCTTTCTTTCTCTTCTTCTCTTTCTTTCTTTCTTTCTTTCTTTCTTTCTTTCTTTCTTTCTTTCTTTCTTTCTTTCTTTCTTTCTTTCTTTCTTTCTTTCTTTCTTTCTTTCTTTCTTTCTTTCTTTCTTTCTTTCTTTCTTTCTTTCTTTCTTTCTTTCTTTCTTTCTTTCTTTCCTTTCTTTCCTTTCTTTCTTTCTATCTTTCTTTCTTTTCCCAATCAATTAATACATTTAGTAAAAAAATAATAAATAAAATGAAGTTAAGAATATAGTGGCAATTACTCCAACGCCGATTTTTATGGTGATTTTCAAATTTGACGCACCGCCAGCGGCTGCCGGCACCAATAAACCCGAATCGCATTTAAATCAATGATAACGCGATTTTTTTTTTTAAAGATTTAATATTGCTAGAAAATATATGATTCGAGCATGTATACAGCTTATACCGCTTGAATATTTCAAAAAAATTTGCTTTAAAAATTTGGAATCAATTTTTGATCAAATCGAATTTTCGAAGATTCTGAAAAACTAGTAGTGTTTAAAAGCCCAAATCGGGGTTGATTTTAAATAAAAAGGCTCGGATTATAAGATTATAGACCAAAATATTATTATCATACCCCTAAAGAATTTGCTCTTAACTGGAAAAAAATGCTAGGGATATCTATTCGTCAAATTCTTAGATGCTTACATAATATTGTTTCAGCTAAAATCCTAATGGGGTCGTTTTAGAAAAAATTGACCCAAATCAGTCTTTTTAACAATTTAGAAAAATTTTTTTTTAAAAAAAGGGTATATATGTTACAAATAATTTAAAATTTTTAGAAATTATGGTATATCCAAATGAGATATAATAATACCTAGGACAGACGATGAATTGACAATGATACATTAGACAGCGTCGTTGAATACAAATCAGCTGGATCCGCCATTTTGGTAAACCCATATAGTAATCATTCTCACGTTAAAAAAACTACTATTAAATTGATAACTAGTTTCCTTATATCATCTCTCCGATCAGGCAATTCCTTTGATAAAGTTCGCGTCAGACATAGGAATAAATTTGGCCTCTCGTTTAAAATTTTTTTTAATAATGATTACGGGTAACCAAAATGGCGTCCCCAGCTGTTTTTCATTGATGTACCACCTTTCAAATGAAAGCATCGGTCTAGGAATCATTATTATATGCCAATGAGTATAATATATAATATACCTACAACACACATTATTTCGTTAAGAGTTATATTCCTATCGCTATAAAAAAAATTTACATAGGTCAAGGATTGAGATGAGATGATTGACGATAGTTAATATATTCTCACGATTCCACTACGCAAAATTATACAATCTAAAAATCATTGCAAACTTCATTATATTTTATTTTAAAAAAAAAATTTAATATTCTTTTATATTTTTAAAAAATTAAATTTCTTAACATATCAAACTGACAACAGTTAAAATGGTTATCTTGAAATGAGATCGATATCCATCATACTTTATTTTTAATAGATATAACTAGGTATATTTATTATTTTTTTTTTTTAAATTTCATGTTTGTAGAACTATATATTTATTATAAATTTTCAATTAATTTTAAGCATTATTTCAATTTCAATTTCGATTACAACTAAATTATTCTAATCAAAAATATTTAAATCTAATTTGCCAAATTTTAAACGACTATCATCCTCTCACAAAATATTTTTCAACTAAAGATAAAAAAAAAATATATAATTTTATTTCCCAATTTCACTTATACGATATTAAGTTTTATTATTCGTATTTCAAAAATATATATGATTTTAATAATCGCTGATATTTGATGCAATTGTTCAAAAAAAAAAATATTCAAATAATATTGTTAAATATAAATATTAATATTTTCGTGAAAATTTTATCATATATGACTCAAAGGTTAACAGCAAAATTGTCTAAATTCATAAGATAGGTATTTCAAACATGATGGAATGTATTCCCGGGTAAAATCCGATTTTTAAATTTAAAAAAACGCGCTTAAAAAATGATTTTAAAGTTGAAAAAATAACTCATTGCCGGAAAAAACACATTTGCGCTAACATATATAAATGAAGCATCTTTTTGCGAGAAAATAAGGCTTAAATTTAAAAATAAAAATTACGATACTATAATTCTGAATAAAATAACTAAATTTAAAAATTGTTGAGAAAAAAAAATATTAAAATTATATAATTAGAAGAAAAATAAATAACTTTACATAAAACTAATTATTAAAATGGGATATACAAAATATGTAAAAAAAAAAAAATTTAAAACATAACATATAATATCGAAAACGGTATAAAAATCGGGGATGGTATGGTATAAAAAGCCAGAAAAAAAAAATATAATAAGTATAAAGTATCTAGAATTGTTCTTTGGCTAATAGACTCCCATTGAAGCTGATGTAGTTCTCTTTAAAAATGGCTACTATGGCCAAGCTTTGTCAGAAAAAAAAAACTCTTCTCGAAGTTCTCCTGGAAGTTTGCTGATTCATGACTGTATCGAATAACCAACTTGCATATTTTTGTTAGAAACAAAACACGGACCCGAACCCTTAAAGGTAAGGGGCTTGAGGGTCTTCGCGATTTTTCAATTTTCTGGTTTTTGAACATCTATTTTTTATAGGGTAATGTTTATTATAAATGATTACTTTACGTTAATATATTATAATAAAGGAATATTGTTTTCTTATCTTATTTTAATTTATAATAAATAGTAAGTGAAATAATGCGAATCCTGTAGTGTATTATAGGTAAATAACGTTTTTATTATACATGATATTTAGGCTAATGGGCAGTATTTTTTGCTTATTAAAAAAAATTTAATATAATTTGAGGATAATATTTGTAAAATATGGAGCAGTTAACAAAATTTAATTAAATTTTGAGTTATAATATAAGGTGACATTTGAAAAAATATAATAGTATTTTATACAAAATATATCCTTTTTAGGGTATAAAAATTAAATAAATGAGAAGAAAACAAATAATGGTATTATTTTGCGTCAATATTTTTTTTTGTGTTTTCCAAACCCTGAATTCAGACCTAACCCTAACCACTTTTTTTTGAAATTTATATTTCTGAACCCTAACCTTGAGCCCCCAGCTAATTATACCCATACCCTATTTTAAGCTACATTCAAAGTTATTATTTTTACTTAAAAAAATAATTAAAAAATTTAAATATTAATACAATATAGCTTTACAGAGGAGGCATAAATGAATCAGCTTTAAATTTTGGGACAAAATTATTAAATTTATATTTTTTTTTATTCAAAACACGGACAAAATAAAAATATTATAATA
Organism: Gordionus sp. m RMFG-2023; assembly: GCF_954871325.1. NCBI lineage: Eukaryota > Metazoa > Nematomorpha > Gordioida > Chordodea > Parachordodidae > Gordionus > Gordionus sp. m RMFG-2023. The sequence goes on from NC_088777.1 coordinate 51,894,391, forward strand.
GGATAGAAATTACCAAGATCAAAAAAAAATTTGCGAAAGAATTTACTAGAAACTAGATTATGATATAAGAATGATCATCGAAGCATCTAGAAGTAGCTCAAAAATTATAAATTTGGAGAGATTCAGATAGTTCCGGATAAAATTATTCTCTATAACCAGTTGTAGTCATTGATTCAAAGATGTCGAGGAAAAAAAATATTTATAACAACGCATTATCCCCATATTTTCTTGAGTGGGGGCTATGTTTTGAAATTATAATTCACATTTATTGATCTAGAAACATACATAACATAACGAATAGTGATAAATATAAAATACTCATATATGACTATTAAAAGTAGTTACTCTTAAAAAAAATCCTTTTTTTCATACCTATACTAAAGTTTAAAAATTATAGTAATTTCTATATTATGAGTAGTAGTATCAATAGTTGGGTCTTCGTATTAACTTTATCAGATCATTTAAAAAAGAATTTTTGAGTTTTATTCATAAAAAATTTATTACTGTCTTTCAAATAAATTATTTTGCTGCAAAATTTTATAAAATATCTTGATTAAAGACAACTATTGATGATACGCTAATATAATCCAAGAATTAATCAATTATTACATTTTTCTGATTTAGACACTCGAAATATATTTTACTCTCTTAGATTTACATTCTAACAAATTAAGATATATATATTTCATAAAATATAATGTTGTTGGTAATCAATAGGTTACACATTATCAGATCCTTTTTTATTTCTTTAACTTTGAATACAATGTATCCTTAAGCTGAAAGGAAATAGTTGCCAAACAACTAACGATCAACTCTAACCATCTATATCTGAAAAAATAAAAATTTAATATATCATAATAAAGAATTTTAACATAATTTTAAAGTCTTTTTTTTAGGTAATTTCTATTACATAAATTATTCACGAATTAACTTTTAACTCAATTAATTAATTAAACCAAGAAATATAATTTTTGATTTTGAAAATTTATAAGAGAAAAAAAATTGGTAAATTACTAAGGCCTTTTAACACATTACTTTAGATTAATTAATTTTTTTATATATTCTTTTTATACGCAAAAGGAAGCTGTTACTATATTAAAAGTAATTTTTGACACAAATTTTCTTTCAAGGTCGGGTTAGAAGTTTATTAAAAAATTATAATTAGTTTGATAAAAAGAAAATATAGAAGAAGTGATAACGATTTTAATTTAATTCTTTATTGTTTTACGAAATATTACTTCCTCCTTTTTCTAAATATTTCACTTTTTCATTTTCTTTTTCAATTTTTTCATTCTTTTTTTTTAAGTTAAAATTTTTCTTTAAATATTTTTTCTTCCTAAATTACATTTTTCTAATCTTATTTTATAATTAACAAACTCTTTATTAATTCTCTGTTATAGTCGTTAATATAACATACTTTACCATAAAATTATTAACTACATCTCTTCACATTACCACATTTTCAAAAAATCGTTTGCCCCCCCCCCAAAAAAAATTATCTCCAATTTCACCATTTTATCTCCCAAACATCCAATTAGCCCTTCACTAAATTATACCTGAATCATTCTAACCACAACACATATACCACCTAGAGAATTCTGAATCGATCTTTCACTCCATCGCACTGACTCTATCAAACACAAAACTTCAGCATCACAGCTGAAAAATCCTCAATCGGAACCTCTATAAAATTTTAAATCCTTTATTTTCACAAAAATAGCTAGATGCCTAGCCACTTTATAAATTATCATTTGTTTTATATATAAAAAAATAAAAAATTAGGGTGTTGAGTAATTTTACGAATTATTTTTTTGAAATTATTAGTTGATTTTTTTTTCTCCCCTTAAGTTATTATGACTGAATTAGGGAATATCAAATCAGTATTTAGCACATTGATATATCATGTATTTTTATAACATTTATTTAATAGATCTATACCAATCTGTTAGCTTTTTCCGAACTTAGATTGAAAAAGAGACACCCTCTTAATAAATTAGATTGATAAAAAGTAATATATCACATTAGTCAGCCTTCAGTTTCCTCTCCATCTTACACACCTTATCTTCCCACTATATCTCTCTCTTTCTTCCCGCCCTCCATCTACGTTCAGCTGCCGATCCTTGCTCTCTATCACTTTTCCCCTGCCGATGGCCACCCTTCGAACAAATCTTTATTCCTACCCGGTCAAAGACCTACTTTTGACCGCCTCTAGTTGAAGGCCTGGGTAGGGTGATGCCCTAATAATGCTCAACTTGATTCCTAAATTATTAATATATTTATTATAAATAAAATATATTAATTTTTTTTTTAAGTGTTTATATCCCAATAAATAAATAAATATAAATTCTTACGTTGGTTTAAGATATATATTATAATTGAGTGTTTTATGGACTATAAGTATTTCAAAACCTAACAAATATATTTTGAATAACAAAGAAAATTACAATATATATATAATCTATATTAACATAAATTTTTTCAAATCAGTAATTCCCGATTTAAATATATATTACAAATAATAAGTTTCATGATGGAATTGAAAAATAAGATTAAAAACACACTCCATTATTCCCATACTCACTTAAAAGGCTGGTATATATTTAAACATTTAAGGTGTAATAAGAATAATGCTAAATATAATCTGAGTAATAATTAGAATGTTATTATTTGCATTCAATTAAATTGTTGTTTATATAAATTTGAATAGTTATGTTAAATAATTTTTTTATATATATTTTAAGTTAAATATTTAGAGTTCATGTAAAAATTTGAATATGAATATGGCGAGATTATATGAATTTTATTAGTATAAATATAGAGATAAAAAAAAATGTAATATTAAGAAAAAATTTTTATAAATTTTGGTGGATTTTATATTTTTATTTTGCTTTTTAATTTTTGTTTCTTTTTACCTTTTATGTTAATTTATAATTTATTAAATTACAATAGTAATTAGTATTTAATTTTATTTATTCTATTTTCTTTGTATTCTCTAAATTCTCATATCTAACATAATTCAAGATATTTATAGCTGACATCAAATTAATATTCTCAGATTCTCTCTTTTACAAAGCCGCGAAAGTATTATTCTCTAAAACTTAAGTGTTTTTGAGTTCTTCGAATTGTTACATTTTTGTATAATTTTATTAGAACCATTTTAAATTATTCACGAAATAAAGAAATATATTTCTTCCCTTAAAATTAATTTGTAACCAATTATGATACTATAATGGAATAAATGATATGATGAAGGTTAACCCTTTTTCTGTAAGTCAGAAACCAAATTCAAAGATTAATTTAGACATGATTTTGAACGATTCTTTACATCTTTAGGCTTACCATCTATCAAATTAAGATCTAATTATTGTAAAATGGACTAATTTTACTTCTTTAATTTTGACCACAATGTATCCTCCCCGGATGTAAGAAATAGTCACCAAACACCTAACGTTAAACCTTAAAATCATTAAGATAGTTTGACATTATATTTATATTGTTAACTGGATTCTGATACCCGTAGACAATTCAAGGATATAAATACTGTCAATATATAACTCAAATTGGTAAAGACATGCATTAATGGAATTTCAAATTTTTACTGCATACCCTGAAAATTAGTATAATTTGCGACATATACAATGACATTCTAAATATATAATGAGTATACACGATTGAATTATTATATTTTTTATATTCTCTTCGATTTTTTAGATAAATATCTTGCGTATAAAATTAAGCTATATAAAATAACCTTACTAACGAAGAATTAAAATGTCATGCGTTATATAACTTATATCCATAGAGTGTATGGATTATATAAAGATAGTTTAACATATATTTATAAATAACTCATTTTTTATTAGTTAATTAATTTGATTAAATTAAATTAAAATTATTCTGATTTCCCTAATGTTTTCATAAATATTTTTTTTTGCAAGAATAGAGCACCAAAAATGAACGCTTATAATTTTTTCCGCTCTTTGGAATATCGTACTTTTTAAAATAGTCCAATAATTTTCTAAAATTTTTTATCGGATCGGACTCAAACCTATTCCCTAAAATAAAATTTTAAATAGCTACTAGGAAGGATATGTAAACTAATACTAGGATTAGATTGTTTTGAATCTGAAAAAATAGGTCCGAAGTAGGGTTTTTATATATGTATATTTATGATATACTTTAACTCAATTATTTTTAAAATTTTAAAATAAAAATATAAATTTTGACTTGAAAGATTTAATTTATCAAATTATAACCTTTTGAAATATAAAATAATTAATATTCTTTGTTGTGTCCGTTTATAGATTAAATATTTTTTTTATATATGTTTCAATAAGGAGAGGAAACTATTTATAAATATAAATTATTTCTCAACAAATCTAAAAAAAATTCTTTACAAGTAAGTTTAACACTTTTATAATTAAATATTCTTTTTTTTTCGAGGTAGGCTATGAAGAATTATTACTATATATATTTAATTGGATAAAAGAGAAAAGAAGTGATATCATACTTTAAATATTTCTCATTATTTTTGAATATTTTATTATTTCTGCTCAAAGTAGCTCAAAGTACCTATCCTTCTTCCTATTTTACTTTTCTTTCCTTTTTTTTTCATTTTCTTAATTTTTTTTTTAAAATATATTTCTTTTTCTAAATTATATTTTCTATTGTGAACCCTTAAATTATACCTATTTTTTTATAATTTATTCATTCATTAATATATTATTATAACTTCGAATACAAAATTGCAGTGAAAAGAAGAAGAATAAAAGGTTAATATATAGACTAACTCGCAGAAAGATATACATATATATATTTAAATAGTTTTATAAAAAATTTTGAGCGATATTTTTCGTTAATTTACTTTTTGATAACATTGCATATATTATTTTCAAAGACCATCACGCTGCATTTATCGTAAACGCATTCGTTATCTTCAAGCGTTGCGTTATTTAAAAGCAGCATTACTGCTGATTCAGTTTTAAAAATTAATTTCATGATAAAGTTAAGATAGAGATAATTATTATAATATTTAACAAAAATTATATATATTTTTAATCTAATTCCCTCTTTACTTTTATAATCATATCGCAAATTTTTTTATCAACACTTAAGAAAGAAAGAAAGAAAGAAAGAAAGAAAGAAAGAAAGAAAGAAAGAAAGAAAGAAAGAAAGAAAGAAAGAAAGAAAGAAAGAAAGAAAGAAAGAAAGAAAGAAAGAAAGAAAGAAAGAAAGAAAGAAAGAAAGAAAGAAAGAAAGAAAGAAAGAAAGAAAGAAAGAAAGAAAGAAAGAAAGAAAGAAAGAAAGAAAGAAAGAAAGAAAGAAAGAAAGAAAGAAAGAAAGAAAGAAAGGCTTCATATTTATAAATTTATACCAATTTAATATCTTTATTTTGTAATAAAGCTGCATTAAATAACGCGAACGCTTGAACATCGCACGTTTCCTATAAATGAGGCCTTAAAGGAGATGCTGTGAAAATTATTATTAAATCTCTTGCTGAATATGAATATGTATATTATTTATATACATATTTTGAAATAATTACTATTAATTTTTTTTTATATATTAGATATAAAATTGGGATGTTCAATCAATTGGGAAAAAAATTTCGCCAGACATGATCATAATTTGTATTATAACTGAAATATATAGATACTTTTATTACAATATTTCAATTGAACGCTCTTCTATTACTTGAGAAAGCTTTTACGAAAATTTATGGTTTCTAGATATTATTTTAATCATGATAAGTAAAGTTAGTATACTTGTAGAGGCGCGCAAAACCAAGGTATTTTGAATCGCTAATGTATTATTATAAAAATATATTTTTATCTTATCTTTAGTTATTTTGGTGAACTATTTATGTAAAATATTTTGAGATATTATGTAAAATGCAAAGATCCAATTATTTTATAGGTCCTAAATGGTTTATAAAGTGATATTAATTGTATTATGTTTATTGTATATATAGTTATATTAACTTAAACAATAAAGTATTTTAAAACAATTCTGTAAATATTAATCTTAAGAAATAAAAATGTCATTTATGTCTATTTTATAGCTGAAAATCTAATAATTTTAAAGCACCTAATGGTTAGAGCTTTGTTGGTCTAAATTAACACTATTACAAAAAAAAATGAAATTTAAAAAAAAGGATAATTTTATGCACACCCAGCTCCTTGTTCCCATGTTTACTTAATTAGTTTATATTTTAAAACCATAATTTCACCTTAGTTGGGAAGATATCATCGGTCCAAAGTTGATACATAAACATATGTAGTGTCATAGGAATAATGCCATAAATCCACATTTATAGCTAACATTAAAATGGCCATCTTAAATTCTTACTTTTGCATAGTTGATAGTTCATTTTTCATTCTTGAATTTTAGTAGTCTTGGTAGACAGTTAATAAGAGTGTTGAATTAAATGTTAAGCTGATTTATAATAATAACCTTATTGTTTCCTTGCAAATATTGATTCTATTATGGATTCAGTTCCATATGCTAAATTTGCTTGGTGTTTCAAATGCGTCGACATATCTTGAAAATTAATTATGATATTATACCCATTGAGATATTAGGCATAGAATATAAATGAAATCTATATCACGTACAGGCAACCCGAATTAAAGAAAGCCCTCAGTGTAAAAAAAATAGATTAGAAAATATTTTATTTTGCAGAAGTAAGTCTCCATACTCGTCAAAAGCTGTAGTAAATTTCTGTTTTAGTATTATTACTGTAAGTATATATTTATATATATATAATATGTAATCATTTAGTTGAAGTAACTAGTATTCACAATTTTAAAAATTATGTTAGTTCAATTGGGTCTTTAGATGATTGATGCCTTTTATTAGAAATATATTAAAATAAGGATTATACAAATATTCATATTCATTTGGTCAAGTATTCGTTAATTGCGTATTTTTTAGGCGGGGGTTGGGGAGTGAAGTGGCGGTGGGCAAAGGGGGATATTTTATTGTGAGGTTTTTTATCGCTAAATATTATTGGAGGGTTGTAGGCCAGCTTTTTGAAGGCTCTTGAGAAAATTCATTTTTTTATAAATAGCGCGAATTAGCCGCTATCTGTGAATGCGTGAGATGCGTATTTTTTTTATAATGACATACTACATTTATTTTAAAGGGGGGGGGGGGTAGGTGGGTTTGGTGCGATGAATATTTACGTAAACTGGAAAAATTAAGTTTTGGGAGCTTCCTTTTCCGGTTACCACAAATGATAAAGGTTAGGTTTATTATGTAAAATAAAATTAAAATAAAACTATAATTTACACTACTTAACACTAATTGAACACGAATCACAAGAATTTTTGCCTCCCAAAAAAAGAAGAAGAAAGAAGTTATTTAAAAACAACGATGCCATCTAATAATTTTACAAATTACATTTCTTATGGTGGAATCGAAAAATAAGGTTATATATACACTCAAAGCATTGTTCCCGTATTTAGTCAAGTAGGCTATATTTTGAAACCATAGCTCGGTTTTAGTTGAGAAGGTATCTGTCCTTGGTTGATATATAAGCATATATAGTGTCATAGGGATAGTGCTAAATACAAAATGCACATTTATGGCTAACATCAAAATCGTAATTTTAAATTCCCTCTTTCGCATAGCTGGTAAACGATCATTCTTGATTATTACCTTTTCCGCGTTATATTGAATTCTACTATGCATGCCCTTGCTAATTCTAAGCGGTTTGATCAGAATCCTTAGGTCATTGTTAATAAAAATCTTTCTATTTACTTTCAAATCGATTCTATTATGCAAAATTGTATAGCATTTCAAAATTATGAAAAAATTCGCTATCGATGATACCATAAATGGAACAAATGACATAATAAAGTTTGTCCATTTTCTATATCTAACAAACCAGGCTTTGGGATTCCGTGAATGAGTATATATAACAACATATTTCTTTTTAAGACATGGGTTTAAATTATTCCCTTCACTTATGCATTTACTATCAGTAAAATTAAGGTCTACATTTTCTGGCAACGTGTTGTTGGCATATAACCAATTATTATTATACGGTATCGGAGATGATTGAATTTCCTTATCTGCGATTACATTGTATCCCCAGCTATAAGGAATCGTCATCAAAAAACTAGCGATAAAACCAAGAATCATTAAATATTTGATGAAAGAGTTGCACATCATATTTCTATAAGTGAAAGGAAACATTAACGCCCATAAGCGATCCAACGATACAAAGACTCTCAATATGTAACTAAAATTCGTAAAGACGTCCATTAAAGGAAATCCAATTTTTATAGAATAAAACGAAAAAATATACGACCTGCGACATGTATGATAACACGCTACATATGTGGTGGGTACCATGATAGAGTTGACACATATTAAAAGATCGGATATGGCCAAAGTCTTGATATACAGATATATATTTTGTTTAGTTAATGAAGGAGATACATAGGGCTGTCTTTTTTCACTCGAATTGACATTGTTACTAGTTGAGTTCTTACACTGGACGAATGATTTAGGGTTGCTATGAGTTGTGGTTAAATATCGATTGTTACTCTTCTTATTTTTGTAGAGACACCAAAAGTATATAAAATTTCCTACCAAACCTAGTGTTATTAATGATGGCATTAGTATACCATATGTTATGTCTATACTTTGATTGATGTAAATTAGATCGACGTACATTTCTTTTTTTTGTAATTCTGTCAGAGGTTTTCACTGTAAATGATCGAGCCTAGTTCAAAACCTTTAATAAAACAAATAAAATCTATTACGTATAATATAAGGAATATTATAATTAGATTTCAAAAATAAATATACTTTTCTAAGTAGAAAGAATAAAAAAAAGGAAAGACGCAATTGAAAAACATATTAAGGTAAAAAGCTAAGTTTCAAATATTCGATTAATATAATCATACAAAACAAATAATTACTATATTTTGAAACCTTTGAAATATAAAATTATTAACTTTTAAATTATTTTAGTTATAATATATATATATTATTTAAAATTATAAATAATTACTTTTAAAAGAAACTATATATATATCTATATAATAAAATATCTTTTCCTTTTTTACACCAATAATTACATGAAAAAATTTGACGAAATTTTTCTAAAATTACATTTTTATAATACAATTTTATTTTGCGAATTCTTTTTTGAAATAATTTGTTTTCAATTTGAGCTTAAATACGTCAAAAAAATTACTTTTTAAAAAAGTGGAAAACGGCAATTTAGAAAAATCCCATATTTGCTCATGTATATATTTTTTGCGTGCAATTACGTGAATTATCTGCGGAGATCATTACTTGAAACTAAGCTCGGGCCGAATTAAGAATAATAATTCTATCACTTTTCGGTTCCATGCCAGGGTTTTTACTTTTTTAGGCCTGGGGTGGCCTTGATATTTTTTTATTGAATTTTATACTGAATTCAATGATGTAATTTAAAAGCTATTTTTTTTAAAATTTATTGACTTAGATAACGGTTTGCAATTATCTTTACAACCCTGCAGGGATATTCAAAATTATACAATTTTAGCCCGCTACAAACCGGGTCGGTTAATATCCGATATTCGTCCCAACTATTGAATTATTTATTTTTTTTTAAATTAGCAAAAATTAGCAAAATCATCTAAATATTAAATATAAAAAATAATAAAGCAGATACTCTCTAATTGACTCACATAGCATAGCCTGTTTTATGTAGCCAAAGCTAGTGGGTAAAACAAGGATTTATCCAAGGAAGAAAGTGCCTCTAAAAAAAATGGTTTTTACCTCCCACCACCTCCGAAATATTACGATTAAGTTTTTTTTTTTAGATTATTTCCGCTATTTTTATCATTTACTTTTTTTTATAGATATGTAAATACCTTTATACAATCCCCATTTAAAAAATTTGTGGTGATATTAAGTGCCTGACTAAGTATTTATTAATTTTATTAATAGGTATACCTAAATGCGACGAAATAGACTAAGATGGTTTGGGCATGTGGAACGTATGACAAGAGATGACTGGGTAAAGAGATTCACAATGATGGAGGTAGGAGGATCAAGACCTAGAGGAAGACCCAAGATGACGTGGACAAATGTGATAGCGGCGGATATGAGAAGCATGAATCTTGCAAGTATTGATGCTCAGGACCGTCAAAAATGGGAAAGAAAAATCGGAGGGAAAACTGGCCTACCCGGGTAAACCTGGAAATCGCCATAAAACGGAGAAGAAGAAGATTAATTCAGTTTTTGAGGAGAACCGCAACAAAGAGCAGTTCAAAGTCATTAAAACTATAAGGTATAGTATTTGATAACCGTCTCGATTTGATTTGAGCCGGTTTTTAAAAACGGCTAATTCAATATTTTAGCCAGAAAAATATTGCCTAAGCCTCGAAATTTCCATAATATTATGTCTTAGGCCTTTGTTCCTTCTAAGAGAAAAATCTTCAGGCTTGCTTAATATTATTTCTGAATGAAAAAAAATGGAATGCAAAATCTGAAATTTATCAAGGAACTCAGTTTATTGGTGTAAATTATAAATTTTTTTTTTACATTACAGAATCTTAAGGGTGTCCAAAAAAAATGATCTTTAAATTAAATTTTGGGGAAAGAAATGGTAATTTTTCTAATAATAAGGGGGGGGGGGGGATAATCGAGATAATATTGAAAAACCTCTCTTCTCTTTTAAAAAATTGTTTCAATTATATTAATCATAATTTTTTTTTGAATTTTACGATTATTTTTTTATAACCCCCCCCCCCCCCACACACACACCTAGTGTTGTTAAACGGCTCGTTTTGAGTAGGTTATTTATTTTTATAAACGGCAAAATCGATATTTTTTATAACAAGAAAACGATTGTCTTGAGCATCGTGATTTCACTGTTAGATGTATAAAACCTTTGTACCATCTTATGGGCGAATTCTTCGCGTAAAGTTAGAGCGTTTTTAAAGGAATCGGCTACAAATAGATCTGTATAACTACACTTACCCCCCACCCTTTCAGTCATAAATGTTGATAATTATCATTTGTGTATACCGAGTTTGTAAAAAAAAAAAAAATCGAATTAACAAATTTATTGTTTCCCAATTACATTTGCCATAGACCTGCAGGCCCGGCCCTAAGCCCTACTTCCCGGTATGTATATTTTAAATCGCCATTATATAGCTACGAAAATTTTAAAAAAATCAGGGCCGGGCTCAGTGACCATTTACAATATTTTGCACTATCCGGATCGAATGAAGGGCCAGGGCAGGGCCGGGCTCGCGTATCTCTGACACTTACATTTAGATAAATATGCTAAAAAAAAAATTTTACTATTTGAAAAATGCCTCTTTTCAGAATGTGAAATCCTCTAGAAATGATATTATATTATGCAAGAGCGATAAATTAACAAATATATTTACACTACTAACCTAACACGATTTTTTTTTTTTTGTTAGAATAAATAATTATTATTTACACCTTTATTAGATTTTATAATTATGCATCTGTTTTATATAATATGTAATTTGTTTTTATTGGCGGTGGAAGAAATATCGATATGGGAGTTCTGTTATTTTTATAACTTCATTCTTTATATCATAAACATTCAGAGGATTCAAATTTTTTGGCCAGACCCCGGCCCGGATCTATTAAAATTTAGCACTTTGTAACCCAGTTCTAATACTTTTTCTCTATTTTTAAACTCGTTTCTCACCATAAGTTTCCTTTAATTTTTTATCATTTTAAAATCATTAATAAGACACTCTGTTTTTTTTCATTATTATTTCATAGGCAAATTTAACAAAATTTAAGCATTTAAGAATACTAATGTTTATACGATTTACCGTTATACGAATTTTTCTAACATTTTTTCCCAAACTTGATTAATTTATATAATTTTAAATATTTTTTTTTATTATTATACTATTCGTTCTGTATATAATGAATATTATAAAAATAATCGTTATTATAAATAAATTTAATAGTCTTCAAAAAAACGTGTAATCAGGCGCTCTGCTAGCTTAGATTAAATAGGTGCGATTTTTAGGCTTGATCAAAATATTTTAATTAGATGGAAGGACATGAATTTAAGTATACATTTATCTTAAAATATTATTATTTATTTATATCTATAATTGAAACTAATTTTAATGAAATGAATGTTGATTTTTAAAGGGTTCAAATTTTATTTTATTTTCGTCGATAACTTTCTTCATACATATTTAATTACAAATACAAGAAAAATAAAATAATATCAGTTATATTCAAACAACTTTATATTTTATATAATATTATCGATGGGTTTTAAATTACATTGTTAGACGTATCATGATACATATCACGGATATGAGAAGTGATTCCTTTCTGCCCCATCTTGCCTCTAAGATATTCTCTTAATTATTATTTTTTGGATCAAAAAATCATTCTCTGGTTCGATTTTAACCCTGAAATTTGATTTGAGAATATATTCTCATGGGCAAAATTTTATATAATCGATTTGTTATCTTCTCTATAATCTTTTTTTTTTCAATATTTGAAATTATAATTCTATTTATTTTTACCACCTAACCAACCTCTTAATGATTATTGAAAGTATATATATTCTCAATATCTATCAATAAATTATATATTTTTTCTTAAGAATATTTACATTTTCAAATCTAAAATTTTATTCCAATCTATCACCATTGTAGTATGCGTTTGATTTTGGTCATTTTAGAAAATTTATTTTCTTAGGACCTTCAAAATGAATAAAATTATTCGTTTTCTTTAGATTTAAATAACTTAAAAGTATTGGTGAGAATCTTAAAATCAATCTGAGTTTATATCAAACTTTCTTATATTTACCAGAAAGTTATAAATATAGAGAGAGACCTATAGTAGTGACAAAGGAAGGCAGTAGATTATGAATTCCCATTAACTTAAACGTTGATACTATAAGTGACCTGAATAGAATTTTAAGCTAAGGACAGCTGCTACCTTGATATTTGGAGGTGTTAATTAAAAATATAAAATATTTAGCATGTTTTGAACTTTATTAAAAATTAGTAGACCACACAATCCACTGTACCCCTTCATTTGTTAAAATATATAGTAAAAATGTATGCCTTGATTGAATTCAAAAAATTAGGCCTACAAGTACTGCACTGTAGGTGGATATTTATAACAGTCTAAGTTTAAATAACACAGAAATGTTTTGAATGACCTTTTTAAAAATCTTTGCTATAACTGGGGCCCCATCACAAGCGTAGTGACATTGAAAGACTTGTTGCTATTAATCAAATTTGACTAGTTATCGAAAATGAATAAAATATAGTTTTTAGAGATCTACAAAAAATTCACAATTTTTTTTTTAAAACAACTCTCTTTATTAAGTATAATTTATATCTAATGCAATTATAATAACTAAGAAAGTTTAATTTTAGCATAAATAAAGAAAGCCTCATATAATATATTAGGCGTATACCCAGAATAAATTTTATGCTTGTTGAATTGGGCACACCCTGATCTCTCCCTAACGATTCCACTTGATGTAAATTCGTCTTTTTTCTTGTTATAATAAATTAGGGAACTGAAATTATAGTCTATTTTTTAACTTTAAAACTTAAGAAGCACTTTGATACATTATCACAATAATTGGTTCTAAAATTGAACAATTCATTTCCCAATAATCATTTTCAATACTTTTTAACTTTTTTTAGCTTTTAAAGCAAAAACTCATTTGTAATGATTATGTAATATAATAATAATTATAAATTCTTGTAATTAAAAGCAAATTTTGGTTTGGTACAAATTTAGTGCACATCTTATCCTTAAAAATGTCAGAGATTGAGAACAATAATGCCAATAATGTTTTGGATAAAAGTTACAGAAATCACAATCCAAAAATTTTATGGGGTCCTAATTTCTATATCGATTCGGTTATAGTCTATTTGCAATATTCTTGGAGACGCAAAATCAGACCGGCCAAGTTTATAGAGGTTTATTTTTATCGTTTTTAAAAGCTAACGCAATTCGCTAATCGATATAATTATGTCACATACTTTAGTGTTTGTTGGAATATTTCGAGGAAGCGAAGGAAGCTCAAGTGAAAACCAGGCTCGAAGAACACCGGTTCATAATATACCCAGAAAATCCAGAAACCAGGAATCCAAATCGTTCCTGCATCCTTAGCGTGAGTTATATATTCTCGGGACATATAATATTATTCTTTAATAAATTCCTCCCAAAAAATAAGTGTATTCGTTTTTTACATGATAATTTTTCCTTCCCAGCATATGGATAACTCCTGTCGGATAAATTTATTGAAGGAACCCGCTAAGCAATTTACCTGTAAATGGGGAATCGAGGTTGTTTTGAGCGTTATGCTATACACGAGGGACGAATATTTGTTGGTTGTCAGGACGAGCTCTAAAAACACCTTATTTCCGGATTGTTGGAATTTACCCAGTAAGATTGACATTCGTCAATGTCATTATTTCAGATCAGATCGCACGAGAAAGTTTTAAAACTATTATTAAATGTATGTTTAAAGAAAATAGAGCGAATAAAAAATGAAGGAGAAGTATAGATAGTGGGAAGAATCGATGAATCGCGAAAAAGAGTTTTCGAGAAATTTTAGTAGAGCCAATTTGCAGGGCCCGGTTCGGATTTTTTTTTCAAAATTATTTTTTAACCCGACCCCGGTTTTATAATTTTAGGACCGACCCGGTTTTTATAATTTTAGGACCGACCCGGTTTTTATAATTTTAGGACCGACCCGGTTTTTATAATTTTAGGACCGACCCGGGTTTTATAATTTTAGGACCGACCCGGGTTTTATAATTTTAGGACCGACCCGGTTTTTATAATTTTAGGACCGACCCGGTTTTTAAAAAAAAAATATATTATATTTATTTCTGATTTTTATAGCTATAATAATGACGATTTCAAATATTTTGTTATAAAATACATGGTTCGGCCCGGGGTCTTAGTGATGGGCCAGCAGATCTCTGAGCATTATATCAGTGAAATAATAAATACAACATTCACTCAGTATTTAAAATATATCATTCAGTTAAATTTAGAAGGGTCTCTTCCTAGCTGTACTTAGTTTATGACCCAGATTATTATGGCTAGACTCTATTGGTTAAGACCTTACATTTATATTATTTTATGTATTATAAATATATTGTAATTTATACTTTGATAATCATTTTTTAATGTTTCTTTAGGTCAAAAACTACCTATAGGAATAGCGGTAATTTCGATATTGACATGAGCGCCATCTTTTAACTATTTTTATAAATAAAATATAAAAAGATAAGGGAAGCCGGATTTCAAATTTTGCTCTATATGATTGGCTACTATAATGATTGGCCCACGTGTGATACGTGGATCACGTGTTTGTGGGAAGTAAAATTGAACTTATATATATGTATGAATGCGATGCCAATTTAAAATCGTTGACAGTAAATTAAATATAATTCGGAAACCGGTTAAAAAAGGGGATAAAAATTAGAACATAATTTCATTTTATTATATCATTGGCTGAGAATTATAGTGTTCTATATCCACCTATTAGCTAAATACGTCTTATTTTTTTTTTAATAAATAAATTTTTCAGTACATCGTATTCTTATACATCCACGATAAAAATTTTAAAATATGATCCCATAATTATATTTATTTTATCTTCTAAAAAATACAAAAAAAAAATCCAATTTTTTAAAAAAAATTCTCTCCTCAATAATTTTAAAAAAAAAATGGATTAAGAAAGAAAGAAAGAAAGAAAGAAAGAAAGAAAGAAAGAAAGAAAGAAAGAAAGAAAGAAAGAAAGAAAGAAAGAAAGAAAGAAAGAAAGAAAGAAAGAAAGAAAGAAAGAAAGAAAGAAAGAAAGAAAGAAAGAAAGAAAGAAAGAAAGAAAGAAAGAAAGAAAGAAAGAAAGAAAGAAAGAAAGAAAGAAAGAAAGAAAGAAAGAAAGAAAGAAAGAAAGAAAGAAAATTTAAAAAAAAGGAAAAGAAAGAAGTAAATCAACTTTTATTTCATAAAATAGGCCGTGGATGTTAAAGAGAACTTAGACGCAATTGGGAAGGGGAATCATTTTCTCAACATATTCCTCGTGATCAAAATCCCTATTGCTCATCAGGATATTACGCGCGAAGTAAATAATGATTATTGCTTAATTTTTAAAAGATGAAAAAATAGGGAATTTAAGCTCCTTCCAACTTTCTTTCATGAAATGTTAAATAACTTAAAAATAAAAAAAAAATTTCCCAACTATTATGAGAAGATCTCATTTTAATTTTAACGATCCTAATTTAAAAAATAAGTAATCTTTGTTTAAATGCGTTGAAATCGGCCAAAAATTGAAGTTGCTAAAATTTAAAGTTTTTTTTTACCATATGATTTTAAGTTATCAATGTGAAAATATCCCTAAGGAGAGGGGAGATTTTTTTTAAATACATTAGGAAAAAATTTTAAAACGAAGTTTGTAGGTTATAAATAATTTCGCCCCCCCCCCTCTCTAACCCACCATAGCTACTGAGAATGTCAGTATACTAAAGATATTCATTAGCAGAGAAATCCATCTCACAATATCAGGTATATATTGAAAAAAGAATACTATTCTTCATATAAAACACTTTAGATATTGTTTCCTTTTTAACCTTTTTTTTAAATAGAGTAATCTAAACATGCAAGAAGTAACTATATGTTCATGGTTTTCCAAAAAATTTCTGGAGACACTGATAAACAACGAATCAGACATAACCGACATAAGCCAACCGCCTAAAAGCATCGAGTAGTATGTGATTTTATGCCTCATTTTTATACAAAAAAATATATAACTTTTCGTGATATAGGAGGGTGATTAAATTTTAAATACAACAACACATAGAATTTATTTAAAACATATGTTATCCAATTCTTTCAAAGAATTTATTAAATCTTAAATAAATTTTTTACTTATATAAATTAAGATTTTCTCGGAGTTTCGAATCTCGAATAAAAGGGTTTCCGGTTTTAATTTTTTTTTTTTTTCTTAAAAAAAAAATAAGACATTTCTAGTTTCTAATTCTTAAAACTTTTTTTACTAATATGGTTCTTAATATGGATCCCGTTTCGAGGGATCTAGATCCTGTTAATTGTCGCTTCCAAACTGTTAAAAATATATGAAGCATAAAATATATTATCAAAATGAATTATATTGAAGAACCATGAACAATATAGCCCATGGCACCCTAGACGCTATAATTCATGGGATCGACGTATGTCCTTCTCTAATTCCAGCTGTAAAAGCGCACTTAGTTTTGTTTTACCAAATAATAGATCAACCCTTAACGCTCAAGGGAAATTTATCTATTGTACTAATTTTCCATTTTTACCATAATCAATTCATATTATTTTAATATCAAATTTTCCCTAAAATGACACAAATTCTATATGACTTAATTATAAATTGTATCAAATCTCTAGCGACATCTCATATTTTTTAATAAACGATTGATTTTTTTGTAAAAATGATATTAATTTTCGTTTCTAAATTATTTCTTATTCTGACAATTATAAGTTTTTCTTCAAACCATCTACCAAAAACCGGTTGAAGCACTAAAATACACTTTAAAAAAACCCCAATATTATGTGGCTAATCTCATTAGGTATGAAATATTAGTTTTTTTATTTGCCTTGTATATATAACCATATTAGTTATATCTTTTTATGGTTGTTAAAAATTATTTGAAAAATTAATAAGACACTTAAATGTTAAAACAAACCAGATATTTTATAACTTTAATATTATATGCAACATGATGATAATTTTTTTAAAAAATTTATTTTTACCGATAATATTTTTTTTTCTCTTTTAAATCTCCTTCTAAACAAATTAAAGCGTTAAAATGTACCAATTAAGCACAATGACTTGGTATACTTTTAAGAATTAGTATTTCTAAAACTTAGCTAAATTCACTCTTACTTACTATTTATCACTAGATCATACTTATATCATCAACATATATTAAACAAATTTGAAGAGGACAAATATTTATATATAGAGGACGAATATTTATTTAAAAAATTTATTTCCCTTGTGGAGTGCAATTAAGCACTCCGATGCATCGGAAGGTAGTCAAGCGTGACTTCATAGTTTTCATTTTGTTTGTAGCTTGGTTTTTTGGGGGTGCCTAAAATTGATTGTAGAATTAATAAGTCTCCTCTAATAAGCATAATATGTCAGCGCAAACCAAATATTTAATTCTAATGTACCATTCTGGTATGAAGCCAATTTTATCTTATTTTGCTATTAACCTTTACACGGATTAAAATCGTATATTAATTAAACATTGATAGAATTATTATGAGTAAATGCTTTCAGCCACTTTTTTGATCCTCAAGGTTGAACAAAAATTTTGTTGCTAATAATATTTTTCATTTTTGTAGCTAAAGAATCGAAATGGACAAGATTTTTGAAACAGTGCTTCTAATTATTCATCCAAAGTTAATGGCGTTTGATATAATATAATATTCAGAAAGCAAAATAAAAAAAAATTATAACCACAGGAAAATCAAACATATCCAATGAACATTTTTTTCGTCCCATCATAATCGGAAGAAAGTCGTGATAAACGTGACAGGTCCAAAAATATGAGTTTGAGGGGGGGGGGGGGGGAAGCCCAAAAATTTTGTTCGTAACACATCCCCTTCGGATAAATCCTGGCTATACCATTGAATGTAGGAATATTTTTGTTAGAACCTCTTCCAGTTCCGACTTACGGTGTTCTGGTTCCCAGATTTATCCCTGCCTAGAGGACGGGCCATTCTAAACTGACTGTCTCTGTATATTTTGTATATTTCATTTATTTATTTTTTTAAAATATATATGTATGTATATATAAAGAGGAATCATCACGAAATTAGATGGAACAAAACAAGAGTTTCTCATAAAACCCTCGGTATTTTTGGATGATAGGAAGAAAGGAAAAGACGAAAAAAAGGCCAAATTTACGCAAAGCTTTTTCTACGCTATCAATAAAATGCTCTCCGACATTTACAGACCTCAAAGTGTATCCCAATAAAAAAACAAATGATTAAACTCATTTTATATTAGAAAAGCGTAAAAGAATATTTTATATATATATATATATATATATATTACTTACACGGGGGAAATGTACAAAATAAAATAATGGCCATATTCGTGGAGGTATTTCATGATCAAATTGTAGGAAATTTGTGGGATGGATTAGTAATTCTACACATATACTAGAATAGATTATAGGTCCAAAAAAATCAGATTTTTTTTTAAAACAATAATTTTTCTAGACAAAATATTATGCTACTTTCCAGCTATTTAATAATTTATTTTTTGTTATTCTTTTATATAAATCTTGGTTAGCGGGTTAATATGTTCCGCGACGTATAGCATGCTTACCCTTATATTTCAAATAATTTTTTGTAATTACACATATTGGCTAAGTTGAAATCTATTTATTTTTAGTTTAAATCTCGTAAGTTCTTTAAGATTAACTTCAAGTGTGTAACCCATTCCATTCGACTTAATCTCTAGGTTTGAAGCTTAGTTTATATAGTTTGATTTAAAGTTTAAGTTTTTCTTTCTCTAAGTAGAATTCAATTCCCCCTTTTTTTTGGCTTAAGGGCGAGGTTGATAGGGTGTTTGATATAATGTCGAAGCCCCGTTTTTTTTTTGTTTAACCCTGAAAGTTTTCTCAAATATGATGCCGTTATTTTTAATAAATGCGCGAAAATTTTTTTATAGCCACAGACATATGAAAAAAAGTATCTTAATATATTCGTGGTGGTTTAATTTTATATGATCAACTCCTTTTAGAAGAATAGTGTTGTTAAACGGCTCGTTTTGAGCCGATTTTTAAAAACGGCTAACTCGGTATTTTATATAGAAAAATATTACGCAACCCTGGAAATTTTGTTCATAGAAGTAGTAAAGGTCTAGACATATAGTATCGAAATTTCGAGGCCTAATCAATATTTTTCTGGCGAAAATATTGAGTTAGCCGTTCTTAAGGCTCAAAACGAGCAGTTTAACAACATTAAAGAAGATATAAAGGTTGAAAGGTTGTTTTATATTTGCATTACCGAGATCGAAAGTTAACTTTGAGTTTGATTCTAATCTTTCATTTATTGATAACCTAAATTGAAGCGCCATTTATACGATGTTATAGCACATCTATTTTTTTTAAGTTTAACTTAGCGGTTGAAAATGCAAATTTAGTTATCACCAGCTACCATGAAATTTATCCTCGGTCTTAGAGGCTTTAAATATGGTTCATCAATATAGGGTAAGATAATCGTACCCTGGTAATGTTGTCAGAGGAAAATTCCTTCTCTTTATTTATATCAAGATATAGAAAGAATCAGTAACGTGACTACGGGAGGAGCATATGGCCTCAAGCAACCCCCTTTATAAATACCCATAAAAAGCGACCACTTTTTAAAAGGGTGGGTATTTTCTTCTTAGAAACTTTAAAAAAAATAATTTATGGGCCCCCTGAGATTGTAAAGGATATTGGTGCCTGCCAGTGCTTTGAGATTTCTCAAAGTAAATTTTTAAAAAATTTCTAAACTTGAATATATTTGTCGAAGATATCCATAAATGAGTTTTTTATATAAACCCAACCCCAACTTTAAAGATAATAAGTATTTTTTTAAAAAAAACACTTTAGATTTATTTATCATTTATTATATATTTTAGTCTAGGTTAGTGTAAGATTCATATTCATTGTCTCTAACCCCAATAACCAAGGTAAACAAGGAGAGTACATCAAAATGAAATAGGAGTATATCTCATGGGGGTGCATCACTCCTCACTATAGTAATTCGAGGAATATATTACGTCGCTCCTTAGTTTATCAAAATAATCTAATTACAAGTAATCAGTCTTCAACAACGATTCCATTATAGTAAATTAGTAATCAGTCTTCAACAACGATTCCATTATAGTAAATTATATTATAGCAGTAAAAAAAAAGACGCATTATAAACATCCTGTGTTTTATAATCATTGAATAAATTTATTCTTAAGTGGAACGTGCTTGAAACACGATAAAAAGGGGGGTTCATCCGGTACCAAGTAAAGCGTATTTGAACGCGTGTACATCGCGTATTTGTAGCTACCATGGGAGTTTCTTTGCAAAAAAATTTTTTACCTCATTCGTGATCCGAGTAAAACCTAAATTTAATACCTGATATAATAAACGATAATTATATATGTATATGTCGTCAATTTATTAATCAGCGCCCAAAATTTTATTTATGCGTTAAGACCCATTTTTAATATATTCACCGTAACCCGACATCAATATAGCCTTTAATCCTATCACCCTTTCGAAGAGGTTATTTTCAAAATGTCTGTCTTGATATGAGATCGAAAGTTGTACCGTTTCTCAAGCAAGGCATCTAACCTTTGCGCCACGCATAACTCTAAAACAATGATCTTTTATAGTGTTGTTAAAAAGACTCAGTCTCTAGTCGTTAGTCGACTTATTCAAGTCGACTCGAGTCGTAAACTCATGTCTATATACTTGAGTCGACTATAGGACGAATAGTTCTATGAACTAGTAGAATCAACTAGAGGACGAATATTTCAAATTAGTCATATCTAACATTATAGACACATATTTTAAAAAATCCCAATAACGTTTGATGATAATTATCACAACTCATTACCTTAATTATTCACACACCTCCTCCCCTTCAAAATGTAATCAAAACAACTAGTTTTTTTCTTCACTCAATAACAGACGTAAATGTATTTTAAACCCCCCCCCCCCCAAGGCAAAAAATGCAGATGCCGGATTTTCAAATATTAATGTTTATATTAATTTATATTTGTTAATATTTATCCTATCTCATATTAAATGTATATTTATTTATCACATTAATCTATTAGTTATTTATCAATTAATTTCGATTTCAAGTTTTCATTGGCTTAATATTTACCTATTATTTTCAAATTTCTAGTGGCGTATTATTTTTCTACCATTTTCATATTTCTAGTCAAATAATAATTTTTATGAAACTCCTTGTCCAACAGGGAGAAAGAAAGTGCAAGCTCCAACGAGATGGACTCTCCGCCATCAAGCAGTAACAGCTTTTATATAGTTGAAGAACCGATTATTAATGCTATTACTGAAATATCACAATGGCCTGAAAGAAATATTTCCTCAGAAGCAAGAAAATTATTGGATTTAATACTTATTTCAATTTTTTTTCTCATTAGAATGTATTATTTAATTATACAACTATTTTATGTAATACTTTTCAAAAATATGACATTGACTTGATTAAGATGAGAATAGCCAAGAGCATTTTATTAGAACTCAAGGATTTTAGGGCTAATGTTGATGAAGAATTTCAATTTTATATGTTATCGTTGAGTCAAAAGGAGAGCTATACCTGTTTAATATTTGTCTCACTCGATTTGCAGCAAGGCAAGCTCATCGTCAAAACATTAGTATAGGATCAGTAGAAAAGTATTATAAAACTATTATCCAAATAAATGAATGGTTTTTAATTTATCATGCAGCACTTACCAATCTGCAGATATTACTTCCACAAAAGCCTTCCCAATCTTTTTCAGATGGTGATAGAAGAAAAATAATATTTGTTTGATGCCTTATTAACTGAATAACTATGTTTAAAAGATTAACTAAGATATAGTCTCAAAAAATGCTATGGATGATTTGTATAATTTTAAACACATTTTAGATTTTATTCCCAATGTATTAAAATGATTATATATATATATATTAGCAACTCTTCCCATTAGTAAACTAATGAGAGAATATTCTCTTTTTTAAGAAGAATAACAGCCCTGCAGAGATACAATTTGCAGGGCATGGCCTGGATTTTTTTCAAAATTTATTTTCGGCCCGGCCCGGGTTTTTTTTTAAAGAAATTATATTTATTTTTGATTTTTATAGCTAATTTAAAATATTTGGTTTTAAAATATATAGCCGAGCCCGGATAATAATTTTTTAAAATATTTCGGGCCTTGCCTGGGTGTATTTAAAAAATTAAAATACGATCCAACCCGGGAACCGGGCCTGCAGTTCTCTGAAATCATACCTAAGAAGTACAACTTCTGAAAGTGGATTGAATGGTTTGGATCTTTGCCAAGCAAGGATGAGTAATTGAAAAATTAGCTCAATCCCAACAAAGATTGGATTTTACATTGTATAATACAAAATACAATCATTCCTAAGAAACTTTTTGTATATTAATATTTATAATTCTAACATTAATTTTTTTTACTTTATATATAAATTTTAAAGGCTCAAAAATTTCAAATTTCTATTTTGGGTCATTTAAGTGATTCATATGGTGGTTATATTCACTTTATATTTTTTAATTCACATTTATTTTATAGTTTTTTATACGCCGGTTTATATATATAATTTTTTTATAATTCATATAATTTAAAATTGTGTATTAGAACTAGTTATTAGTCCTAATAAATTTATGCTTGATATTTTTAAATAACAATAATATTTCTTTAAAAAATTTATTATCCCCCCCCAGACCAAATTCCTGCGTACACGCCTGTCAGTCATTTACCAATTTCTCCACTGATCATAAAACTACCTACATAGTCTTCCAACAAAATTTATTATAATAAAATTGGGAACAAAAGTGGATCTTACATCTCAACATGAGTTGGATGAATGAAGTAGAAAAATCAATGCAAAATCCCTGAATGTCAAATAATTTTTCTAGCAGATTTATTAAATACGTATTTTATGATTGTCAATCATTTTTAGATTGAAATTTGAAAAAATTACAATGAACAAATAATTATTCAGACATTACACATTATTATACAAAAATTGTTTTTTTTTAACAAATTAACAAAAAAAAATGTGGTCAGTTTATTCGATATAATCTTGGCTTTTTGTTTTTCTGAGAGTCGATGTTTTTTAAAGGACAGCAGGTCGAGACAGGAGGGTGACATTTGTCGCAAGCGGCACAATGAACGAAACTAGGTTTAACGCAAGTGTCGCAAGATGGAGCATGGCAATGTTTGTATTGTTTGGTGGAGCTGATATTAATGGGACAAGTTCGGCATATTTGACAATGCCAGGTGGCCCTGCACACCATCTTGTTACATTTATCGCAGATTCTGTTTTTTTATAAAAAATAATTAAAAATGGTAGTCGCGGTTTAATTTAGTTGGTGAGTCAGACCCACCCCAAAAAATATTAATGTAAAGATTTTCTACTCTTCCCTTGATGCCTAATCAAATATATTTTCAAAATTATATAAAATGAGTTATTTTTTAATGTGGGAAATATTTAATATTTCCATTTTCATCTTATATATAAAAATTATCCAAATTATCAAAAATATTGCCATAACAATTAAAATAGAAAATAAAATAAATATTTTTCCACTCCATGGGTTCTTTAAAATAAAATCAGGCAGCCGACCACAAAAGGCAGGGCCTAAATTTAAAAATATATTGGCTATCAGACTTTGGGGCCCTCTTGGGCCAAATTTTTCTAATTTTATAGGTTTTTTATTATCCTAAAATATTCCAGAATTGGAACTCTTTAGTATGTTTATTAATGCTAGTTTTGTTTTGACTATAATTAAAGCTTTTAAAATAATGGCTCTAATTGCATTGAAGGAGAAAAAAAATCTGAACTAGAGGAAAGGTTAATTAATTTAGACGGTTGAGAAATTGGGGATAATCGTGTCACTTTCTATTAGAAAAATGAATATTTTTTTTTGAGTTATGGTAATCCAAGATTTTTGATCAAATTTTACCCAGAATTACAGATCTTTAATGTTAATCCTCAAAGATTTTTGCTCGGCAAAAAATCTTAATAAAAATTTTTATTAAACTGTTTAATTAATATTCTTCATGTTTAATGTGGGAGAGATTTGTCCAAGATCACAATCCTTGTTCCCCCCAAAAAAACAGAATGGGATTAGCTTAGTTGGCTTTATAAGTTTAAATAATAGAATGAATAATGTAATATTGTAGTTATGACATTCAAAAAAAAATTTTCAGTGCAATCATTTAATCTAATATACTATAGTAGATAAAGGGAAAAGCATAATAATTTAATTATAATTTTGTAAAAAAATTAAAAATCAAACCAGAACCCCAAAGTCCTCAACTAGTATATAAATTTCAAAATATTTAGGATCAGATAAAGATTACTAAAAAATAAAACTTGTAGTTGAGTAAAAGGTCAGGAGTTAGAGATATTTCAGATAAAGGTATAGATGTAAATAGACGGATTGGTGATTTAAGTATGTCATTCATTCCATTCTTTTTGTGATTGTCATATGTTACCTATAATGGTGAATTAATTAAATTAATACATTTTTTTTTAAAATTAACTTTAAACTCCAGCATTTCCAGGTTTTTCATATATTTTGATATATAATTTTTCATGTAATATGGGTTTGCCAATAGAATATGCATGTCATTCCCCATTGAAGTATAATTGTTTGTAAGTATAACTTTTTTTGCATTTTTTATAATAAAGTCTAAAGAATTAGCAAGAACTTCTATTAATACACCAAAAGGTGGGTCCATTATTATTAATAAAGGGTCATCATTTTTTATGTTGCAGTTATTCATTAAAAAATTTTCATAATAAACTCTAATCGCATTTTAAACATGTTACAAATTATTATTAAATTTACCTTCCTTTTGGATTGAAGAAATGATTATTGCAAAAATTATAGTGAGCAAAATGGTTTGCATTCCAAAAATAGGTCAACCTTGGATCAATATCTAATAAGAATAAAGAGATATTTAGTTTTTTTCGAACATTGTATAAATGCTCAAACATTTTTGGAACTCCTACACATAAAATCTAACAAATTAAATTTGATAAATAATAAAACTACTTTTTTAAAACCTATTTTATTTATAATATGTTCAATAAATTTGATTGTTTCTTGAGAAAAATGATATTGAGCTTCTTTTTTGTCTTGTTGAATGGGTATCAAAGTTGATATCGATTTATTATCATTTATTTTAGTTTCATTTATTGTACATGTTGGTTTAGTAACATGTTTAATATGAATATTTTGATCATGCCCAATTATAATGTTACATGTATTACATATTTTATAAGCTTTAGATCCATTTTTTAACATATTTTGATATAATTTAAACCTTTTATTATGTGGAATGCCTAATTTTTTAAAAGTTCTGTAGTCATCAAGCCAACGGCCTTTATATTGATTTGAGATCTTAAATAAACTATAATATATATTTATATTATTTGAAGCAACTTTATCTGTAGACCACTTAAAAAAGGCACACTCTTTTCTACTTCTATAAGCGGAGCATGAATAAAAATATTTTTCTTCCCCATCACTTTTCCTAAGAAATTTCAAAGTTGGACCGTGAGAGCAATATAATTCATCGTTTTGATCGAATGTTGCCTCAACTACGTTTGATTGTTTCATTTTTTGTGCAAAAAGGGTAGGATAGCTTACCCCCTCAGGGTGTGAATATAAATAAAATGATTGATAATTGCCCATTGTGTAGATAAATAGTATTTATAAATTTGATATTTACCTAAATATCAAAGAATAAATGATTTTTATCCATTTAGTAATAAATTTTGAAGTGGTTAAATGGCATCTATAGCGAATAAAATATATTTACCTACTTATTAATCAAATTTGCTTCCTTGGTGATAAGATTGTGCCCTCAGTTAGTAAAAAAAATAAATATAAGAAAAATTATATTCAATTTCTTGCTGATAATATATACCCCTAAAATATTAAATAGAATGAATATATTAAAAATGAAAGTAGCTAAATAACAATATTTACTCCCTCAGTGAGTTAATTAAATAAATATAGAAAAAATAATATTAGATTCCTTGGTGATAATATACCCCCTCTGTGAGTAGAACTTTCATAGATATTTTTCAATACTTCTAATATTAACAATTATAATTGGTTCATAATAATAGAAATCTATATTAAATATTTTAAAATATACTATATCCATAATCTGAATTTAATACTTTCTAGCCTATAATAATTTTTTTTAAATTAAAATTCTATTATTATTATTATCACCAACACGAAAACTAAAAATTTAAAGTAATATCTCTGTCTGTACTATCCTTTGCAAATATTAAATAAAATAATGAGTGGATCTAAGGGAATATGTGACCAACTTTTTTCTTAATAAAATATTTTAAAATAAACTAATGATCTTTTTTAACCTGTATATATAATGTTACGAATGTGTTATTTATTTCGAATATGTTTATTATCGTTAATATGTTTTAATCAATCAATTTACTTTTTTGTTATTTTTATTGTTTTTACATTTCCTTATTATTCAAATGTTCTAATTAATGTAATACCATATATATCATCACAATCTGATAAAAATTATCATTGTTATATATTTCTTCTATTTGAAATAAACAATTATTTTAGCACTTTTACACAAATCATCAAATAGGATCAACTTAATTCTTAGTAAATCATATATATGAATCAGGTGTAGGGCCATTTTGTTGTATTTATATCGATTAAATGGGGAACGGAGGATTCCAGATTCATATATCAAAATATAGAAAAAGAATCGTCGTATATCGAATGAAATATATTTTAAAAAAAATACTGCTCAAATAACCAAGAATAGAATTTTTTCTAAAATTATTTCCATCCATATTTATTTTAATTTGTATAGATATCGGTGGTATTAAATTTGTGATATTAATATAATCATAATAATGAATATATTTATATTTGTTATTTTAAATATCTATTTATAATATATTGTATTTTTGAAAATATACAAAAGATTACTGTTCTTATCATAATTATATTTTTTTTTGGCTTCCTAGCTGATTATAAATATCTGTCATCATATTTTACACGATGAGTTAAATGTTATTAACATATGTAATTTGAATTTTTTTTAAAGAGTTTTATGCCTGTCAATATTAAAAAACTAAAAAATCAAGTTAAAAATAATATATTGTATTAATATTTCATATATTATGTCATATTATAGATTGAATTTTATTTTAGTGAAACAAATTTAAGACGTGACAAATATTTAAGAAATCTTTTAGGACCTTCATTAAATAATAGTTTGTTTACCTTTAATATATATTAACTTTATATACTTATAGGCATCAATATCTCAGAGTTACTAAACTTTAACAAAGTTACCAATCTTACTAAGAATATACAAGATGTTATTAGAGCCATAATTAGATCAAATAAATTTGAGGTATATAGTTTACTTACAATCCTTTTTATATACATTCATAATTTAGTTAAATGATGATAAAACATATTTTAAATTACATCCAGACTTTTTGTTAAACAAGGGAATATATTTATCTGATAAGCTTAATATAAAATCCTATGATGAAGATCTAAGAACAATATTTATAGTATTTAACTCTATTTGATTTAGTTACTATATGTATTTTAGAGAACTTTTGCTAGCTCAAAAATTATAGATATCGATTTGATTAAAGATTGGTTTTCTTATTTTGGCACTGTTCTATATGTTAAAATCATTAAAAAAGAAAATATTAATGATTCATTTGATATTAAGAAAATAAATACAAATGATATAAAACATGCTTATATTATATTTGAATCCGATATATCAATCAAACAACTATTAAAAGTAAATAATATAGAATATTAGTGATATATCATTTATAAATTTCAGTTTAAAAAAGATGGGGTTTATGAATTTAAAAGAAAAACTCATGATATAAAAGACCAGACACATAAACCTCAATTATCAAATAATATAAATCAAGATATAAAATCTGAAAATGACGATCAATTTAAGTCTAGTAATACCAAAAGAAATAACTTAAGCCAAGAAGTTAATGTCACCGAAGATTTTATCTCCAAGGCCATTAATTCATATACTCATTCTGAAAAATTATTAACTTTGTCAGTTAAAAGACAAAGACATGATTGCCCTGAATATGACAATTCAATTCATAACCAAAAAGAATATTTCAAGAAGGATTATGTTCAAATCAATAAAAAGGCTAGGTTAACAATGAACAACAAGGAATTCAAATTTGGAACAAATTATCAAATAAATAATCACATCAACCATCTTAAAAAGCCTTTACCAATAAACAGCCCAAAACCCAATTCAAAAAGCAATGTTAATCTAAATCATTCGAATGTGGTAGATTCTCAAAATCACTATTATAAGCACAGAAGAAAGAAGCCTAGACTTTACGACAAAGAAATGTATCACGAAGAGCAAGGACATCATGCTAACCTTTTAGATCAAAACTTTAATAAAGTGCATCAGATATATAGTCCAAAAGGTAGAACGAACAAAGAAAACCCCATTTACGAAGCGACACACAATATTGCTGACATAAATGAGCCTATCAAATTAACAAAACATCGCAACAGGCATCATTCTAAAAAGATGGGCAAAAATATAAAAGAGGCGTTAGAAACGATAAAATCGCTTGACATCTTGACAAAGTTTTATCTTAATGATAATAAATATATAATTTTTTGTTTTATTTAGTTGTATCTATTTATAATAAATTTTAAACAAATGTTTGTAAAAAAAAAATATCACTTATTAAGAACTCAATGGCTCAAAAATATTCGAAAAAGTAAGTACACAAATCCCTTAGAATTCCATAAGCGAAATTTAAGCTCAAAAAATTGTCACATTCTTCTCTTCCACACCAACAGCCAACGTAAAATATTATGTTCCCAAGAATTGGATGTACGTTTTTCCTTCTTTATATTTATAATTACATAATGTATTTTTAAACTATTAATTATTATTTATCTTAACATTGTCATCTTTGCATAAAGATATTAGAGACTAAATTTGCTTCGGACATACCTTTATGAGTTTAAAAAAATAATATTTTTATCATTTTTAAGCATATTTAAGTTAAATTTTTGGCTAAATAAATTTATGGGTAGCATCGCGAACAAATATATTATTTAATCTAAAAATGACACTATTTTAAATTATATATACTTATATTTTTTTTTCTGTAATAAGCAACAATTAACACTTTTGGGCCTTCAAAACTTCAAGGTGTACTTATTCAAAGACGCGTCCCGTTCCTCTCCTATATCTTCCCTAGGACTCACGGTGGAGCAATCAGTTTTCCAGGGTTACGTAATGCTCAAGGATAAGGCCGAATTAGATAAAATTACGAGCGCTCATTGGTCGGACTTGGTTTTTACGCTCACCAATCCCGGAGACCCGTAAAAGTCTAATCCAAAAATGATTGATGATCGATTGGTTGATTTATAGGATATACGAGTCTATATCGCCCAATGTGCAAGCAAGCAAGCATGGAATGCATAGGGGTGGGGGGGGGGTATAACTTATGCAATTATAAATACCTTAATTTTTTTTAATCCTGACCTGTTTATGGTTTTAAATCGAAATTTAATATTTATATTTTAACTTGTTCAAGAACCCAAAAATTCCATTAGCTCTTGCAATTGCAAATGTTAATCAAATATATTGTTGTAATTTTAAATATTAATTAATTTATTTTTTTGTATAGCTCGGTGATTTTTTTTTTAAAGTTTAAATTATTTTTTGACATGATAAATGTGATACATTTAGCTTAAACAATTAGGTACATTATAATTCAACGGAATAATATAATAAAATAATATTTTTGTAAAATTTAAAATATATAAATCTATTATATTATATATTTTATATCGTATAATAATTAGATAAAAAAGATATTGTAAATAAATTTTATATTTCTAGGGGTTCGTTTTGTTATAATGTTTTTTAAAAAAAAAAGATAAATGGTAAATTTCGTATTTGACACGATGGATTATTACGAGTTAGTTTAACTAGGGGTGGCCTATTAGTAAATAAAAATTTAGAGTGAATATAATTGAATTTGTAATATCTAATTATATATTTGATTAGGCTCGATTATTTTGATTCTAGCTCAGGGGAAAAAATTCGCATATTTTATCGGCCACCATATTGTCGCCACGTTTGCACCCGAAGGCTTCCTGATACTCTGTATTGTGCCTTAGCATTTGATTGAGTCTTTGATTTATGAGAAAAAAAATATATTATTTTAGATTATCGTAAATTTGAGATGTAGTTGATCGAGGTCGGATTTTCCTTCTTAGGAGATTCTGTCTTTTATAAAATAGTCAGTTTTTTGACCGGTTGATTAAATTTTATACATTCTAACTCGCTGGAATTGGCTGCAGATTTTTTCCCTAAATGAAAGAATTATATGTTATAATACGGTTCAATGATACCCTAACCAAGTTAATAGGGAAAAATTAGCCTCTAAATTACATTAATTTACAAATTCGGCCAGAAAATTCGCGGCGAAATTTATTGAGCTAGGACAGGGTATTAGTAAATGAATTTTTATTTTTTTATATAAAATTTGGTATCTGCTGCGGTCGGGTGTTGTTAAACTTTTTTTTGATCCCATACATTTAATTTAAACACTCCACCTGAAATGAATAGAAAAGATAATATTTATCTAAAGAACAACCTAACTCTTGTTCAGCGATTAAACGAACTTTAGAAAATACTTAGAGTAGAGACAGTGTTTTACAGTAGAGTATTGACAGGGTAGGACAGTATCGTGAATATAATCTAAATTGCTAAAACCTTTTCTTTTCGTATTTAGCATTTATTTGAATAATTTAAAGAATATTTAGTATTTTAAATGCTAAAAAAAATAAATAAAAATGATCTTGTATTTAGATCAAGAATTTTCGTTTATTTTGATCGGACTTTCGTTATCTAAATTGGACCTTCTTATTTTCTTTAATTTATAGTTATAGTATTCTTTGAAGATACATAGATAAAATACTGCCATTTTTTTGGACACTATTTGGATTGAAAGATAATACTGATTAAAATTCGTTATTTAAAAGAAGGTGTTACTTTTAAAAAATCGCTTTAATACTAAATAAAAATAAAATGTATGCTTTTGTATTAGATATTAAATCAACCAAAAAGAGTCGACGACTAACTTCGATATTATTTTTAAAAAATTTGTATGTTGGTAGTAGAGTTGTTAAACGGCTCATTTTGAGCCGATTTTTAAAAACGGCTAACTCATTATTTTATCCAGGAAAAATAATGTCTAAGCCTCGAGCTTTGGCTAATTGATGTCTAGACCTTTGTTCCTTCTCTGAGCAAAATCTTCAGAACTTGGGTAATATTATTCTGGAAAAAAATAGTGATTTCGCCCTTCTTAAAAACAACAATAATTGGTAGTATATGCAGGCACTCAACTAATAAAAAAAATGTGAAAATTTTTACTTTTAAAATAGGTTCACTTCACGGGAAAGGGTCATCTTTAGAAAACGCGAAAATTCTAAAATACGGTACATCAATTTTTTAAATTATCTCAAAAAGTAATATAACCTAAAAGTCATAATTTAAATTTTATTAAATAGCTTTAGAATTACCACTTTAAGATATGGTATAAAATTTATTTTATTGAATATAAATCTATTATCAAAAACCGGAAATAAGCTATAAAATAAAAAAATTGCTCTTTTTTTTAACGGATAGACATTATTCTTCCTAATATTTGTACTACAAAATCCTAAACTGAGACTAGTATAGGGCCAAGAGTTAAAACACTTTTAAATATAAGTAGTATTGACTTAAATCCTGTATTATATTAAATATATATTAATTTTAATAGCATTAAACTAAAATCCTAAAAAATATCCGATTATTTTGACTTTTTTAAATATTAAAAAGCGCAAAATAACATTTGCTAAATTGTGTTGTATAACTTAAAACGCCTTCATTTGTAAGCATTCTAAAGGAATAAATGATAAGATTTTGTAAAAAAAGTAATTGACTATGATAATAAAAAGTGGGCTCAATAAATCTCTTCACCCCACATAAGGATCGGATAAAAAACCTATAAAACCAATTATAATAATTTTGGGATCAAGGCAAAAATGGCATTCTTTTTGCAACTGCCCATGACAAAACTGTTCGCCATAGTTTAGCGGGTAAATTACTAAAAGATGTTAGCGGCTAGAGCAAACCTGCAACGTCCTTATTGAAAGTGATATTACTAACACCTTATGGAATTGTATAATTATGCTAGAATTAATATCCCAGAGGATTAATTATATAATTTGCAGCAATGTTGAATATTTAAGCATGGAAACCAATCTCGAAAATATATCATTTTTTTTAAGGGCCAAACTAATTCGCGGGACACAAAAATAATCCGCATTTTATTCCAATGGAAGGAAAAATGAAAGTCAAATTTTATTCTAATTTCATTCAATTATTTAATGTATAATAGAGACCTGCTGAGGTACTATTTGTACGGTCCGGCCCGGATTTTTTTTTTCAAAAATTTTAGGCCCGGGCCGGGTATGGCCGGGTTTACCGTCGGGTGCAGGTCTCTGATGTATATTATTTAATTAATATGTTTATCACAATATTTAATTTCCCTCCCTTAGATATTCGTGTAATAATAAATTAACTTACAAAACTTAATAAATATTTTTAATGTTTACTAGTGAGAATCTGCATAGGATTCTAATTTTTCTAACTTCTAATCCTGTCTCAGCTATTACAAAAAAATATATCCGGCCCTATCACAAAACGAATATTTTATTTATCTATCCCAAAATGCCCCAAATTATTTGTCCCCGGCTCGGATTTATTATATAGACATTTTTTTTAACTACTTTTTTTCAATATAGAGTTTTACATTACACCTGAATAAAATTAAGTTTATAATTCATTCAAAAATATATTAGCTACTTTATTTCTTGCAAAAATTATTTTTTAAAATATATTTATTTTCTTCAAAAATTTAAGCCTGGAGTTATAAGGGTTAGGGTTCAGGGAGGTGTGAATTTTAATATTATTCTTTTTTATTTTCAAAATTTGGAAAAAATTACTATATATATATATAACTATAAAATGATATTTGTTAACGATTTTAGCCTTATACTACCTATATTTAAGATTATAATAACTCTCGGCTCATTATACTCGCAACAGTCTAGGATATCGTACAAATATTAGAAAGTACAATGTCTATTTGTAAGAAAAAAAGAGAAATTTTTATTTTTTAGCTATTTCCGCTTTTCTATTTTCCGGTTTTTTTTAGTACAGTTGTTGACCAGGATTTGATGGGAAACATCTCCACATTTATTAATTTATTTGAAAAATAAAATTGTTTGACTTACAAAAAAAATTGTTAAGATTATTATATTTATATTATAAATTTTTTACAAATTAAATAATTTTATTTACAATGTTTCGAATTAAATCTGAATATGGTGTTGTTAAAAAGCCTCGTTTCGGGTTGATTTTATATAACGGCCCGATTAAAATTATGACCAAAATAACATTATGTAAGCCTAAAGATTCTACACATAGCTGGTAGAAATGCTTGGACATCTATTTGCCAAATTTCGATGCTTACTTTTAGCTAAAATCTTACGGGGTTTTTAACAACACTAAATTTGCACAACACTGTAAATAGACTTATTTAGAATGTTAAAGAGTTAATTCTAGCGCTATTTGATAATTTTTAAATTGGGTTTTTATTATAGCTTAATTACTTTTCAAGATATTTGAAAACTAAATATAAGCGTATTTTTTGGAATTATTGCGTTTTTTAAAGATGGTCATATCTCATGAAGTAAGCTGAGTTGGGGTATTAAATATCTCCCACCCTTTAGGGTTAGGGGTACTCCTAATTCTTCTAAGAGTGGTGACAGCTGTTTTAGTAAACTTTGATGCACTTTCCTCCTTGTTTACATTGGTTATTATAATGGCTTATACAGGAGGTATGTCAATTTTATTTTTAATATTCATGTGTTTTGTCTCCAACCCCAATAAACCAAGGTAAAAACTAGGAGAAAAGTGAAAGCTTACTAAAACGGCTGTCACCACTCTTAGAAGATCTAAGAGTGCACCCCCCCCTCCCCTCTAACCCTAAAGAGTGGAAATTTAAAAAAAAATATAATCGGAGAGGGTCGGGTTGAATCATCGGTTGATTTAATTACGGAATACAACATGTAATAATATTATTCACTCACTCATATTTGGCCAGTTCCTTATCTCTGTGATTGCTTTGGAAACCGACATTGAGGCAATGTGACTAAAACAATACGCGATTAATAAAATCCAATATTCTTTAAAAAACATATGGAATTCAATTTAACCTGCGCATGCACAGTGAAAAACTCCTGATATTCGTTAGTAAATCCGATCAATTTCTTTTTGTTCGAAAAACCCTTAAACATCTAAAAATATTATAATGTATATATATAAGTATTGATTATATCGAACGCATTTAGTTAAATTCATACAGATCATTTATAAGACAATAAATAATGAAATGACCATTTGCAAGTCAAGTTTATTTTGCCCCTTATTTATTGCCCAAATCACATGACCTCATATTTCAATTCAAAATAACTTTTCTGTGCCCTCGGTAGAGCCTAGCCGGGGGGGGGGAGGAGGAGGAATTTTTAATGAGTTTTAGAAAATTCCTTCAAAAATTTTGAGCTCGGCCCTAAATTTTTGAAGGAATTTTGTATATTATTTAACTTCACCTTCACGACAAGTTCACACGGACAAAATTGTTTTCGCATATCAATGCAACAAATTTCAAATACCCATTTTTCAACGGAGAACTAAACGAAACAGTGATTTCCCAAAACATTTAAAAAACCAAAGATTCACTTATCAAATGTTACGTACACTTGAAGATAGCTATCATAATGACATTATCATCGGTTTGGCTGTAATATACGAGATTTGATAGGCATTTCGTTTATAAATGCCTTTCAAATTTTCGTCTAAAATGTATCTAATTATAATAAATCGTCTGGTCTAGATTAGTATCAATATCATAGGTACAGGTATACATAATTAGTGGAATGAAAGAATAAAATCGAATAAGTTGGCGTGACTAACTTTAGATGCGTATTTCAAGGCTAATCCTTGAGTAAACATTGATAACCTTATCATCTGCTGTAATTTTTTTTTATTATAAAGTAATAGATATCATAAAATGCTGTATTAGAATAATGAAGCGTTGGGATTTATTTTGCCGCTAATTTGTGCTAACTATGAATACAGGGTAACCCCTTGGTTCACATTTTAGCGCAAATTAGCGGCCGAGAATATAAAAATACACTATATTTTTTTTTGTTAATATAAATGATGTGGTAAACTTAATTATGCTCCCAACTTTTAAAACTACTCTTAATTTTTAAATTTTTTTAAAAAAAAATTGTGCGCATTTCCGGTTTCAGATCAGATGTTTTTTTTTTGAAATGATAAATTAACCCCCCCCTCCTTTGTAAATGATTAAATTGCAAGATTCTGAATACCAATAGATTCCTTAATACCGATACGACATTAATATTATTTATTTATAAAGTTTTAATTATATTTTTTTTCGCAAGATGGAAGGGGGGGGGGGTGGTTGTTAAAGAAATAAAACTAGAGAAATCGTCGGTAGTTCATCATGCATTATTTCTTCATCTCTGATATCTTTAACACAATCCATCAATTCTTTTGTCTCATTATCGACGTGATCTTGATATACATTTAACGGGTCTGTGATTAATATTATATTATTTTATTATATTATATTAATTCTTTTCTTTTTGTGAATCAAAATTTTATATGGTAATAATTAACGAGACTTTGAGATCGTAAGTTACTCCTCAATCTCTTGTGAATTAGTTCTTTGTTAGGTTAAATATATTCCTGCTGTATCTATCCATTCCGCGATAGATTTATTGTGGAAAAAGTTAATATTATTCAACCCTACCCCCCCCCTCCTCCCCAGCCATTAGACCCCTCTAAATTATATCTGCTTCCCCCCAGTTCCTAGGTTAGATTATGTCACCCTCATCATTTGCTAAACGGTCTACCATTGTTAAGTATCATCAAAAACCTCACATATCCTTTCGTTTTTTTTTTAAAACTTGCTAAATCAAGATTTTAGCCAAAATATACAATATATATTACCCTAAAACTGGAGCGAAATTTGAAGTGTTGTTAACCGACTATCCGTTTTTAAAAATCGAATACTAGAAATTCGGTCAAACACTAACAATTAAATATGATACGTATATGAAAAATAAGAAAAGATTTAGTAAATTAAATTCCAAACTGGATTAATTTAAAGCTGGGAAATATGAAGATAATTGCATCTCGGAAAAAAAAAGGATGTAACATTCATAAGATTTTGCACATTTTTCGGGTCTGGTTTTAAACTTTTGGTTTTTAAATAATTTTTTTTTTTGAAAATTTAAAACGATCAAAGAATTATTATTATTATTATTTTTTTAGCTTACTTGAAAATTTGTTTAAAATGACTTTTTAGAAATATATGGATTAATTGAATAATGAATCTTTACATTTTGACCCATGCTGAAATCCAATATTTTATATTTTTTTTCTAAGTCTCTATGAAATGATAGGTAATATCAATATAGAATTTTTTTTTTCCAAATCTGAGTGAGGGCCTGACTAAAATTATTTAAAAGTTCAAATTTATTTTTGCAATAAAAATCGGTTGCCGTTTCTGTGAGTAAAAGGTCTTCAGGATAAAATCATCAAAAATAAATATATTTTATTTTGATCTTCATAAGGTCAAAAATCAAGGGTTTTCCTGGATCTGGTTAAAATTTTAGCGGGGTTTCGACAAAAATGGAAATCATCCTGACAGCGGACTTCCGGTCCAAGTCGGTTAATAATGGAATAACTAATGCACCCTAAATATCTATCGAAGGGAACGAAATATGATTTTGTAAAAATTAGAGCTCTTCCGTCAAATTCATATAAGGGGGGGGGGGGGTTTATAAATTCCATTACTGAGATGAGAACGCTTCTACACGCTAACTTGGGTAGCTGGCAACAGTCAAATAGCAATATAACAAAAATGTCTAAAATATAATTACTGATATTTATAATTCGAAACTGATTTATTAATCATTTTTAATAAGAGCTCATAAAATATCCAAAAAGGATCCAAATGGTTCACAGGCATATTTTTAGTAGGTTTTGGGGGGGGGGGGTGACAAATATTTTTTTTCACGGTTCAGGTCCGGTAAATAATAACGATGAATACCGGTTTAACGGCTCGGTTTAAGTTCGGTTTTGAATCGCTGGTTAAAAGGGACCTAATGTTTTACTTTTTCTTTAAGGAAATCAATCATAAGAACTAAAACTCCTAACCTAGGTCGGTGCTAACGGGTTTATTTTAAAATCGTGTTCAGGTCCTGGTTAGGTTAAGGTTATGTAGTACTAATTCGAGAAAGGAAGAGTCCAAAAATTAAGAAGGCAGAGATTCGTGATCGGTACAGAATCGCTCCAACATAATGTATACGTAAGTTACCGAAAATTCCCGAAGCCTCAATCAATTCTGCAGCAATTTTGTATCCCATTATTCCGTATTTACCTGAATCCGACATTTTAGCTGTAAAACTAGGATCTCTCATCATGGTAATTGGTATCCGCAAAGTATTCAACTCTTTTATGTATGTGACATCTACCTGATTCCTTTATATTTTTAAAAAATAAAAAAAATGGAAGAAGAATATTTATACCTTTTTTTTTTACAAAAAAAAATAAAATATATATATAAACAAATAGTATAAATATATTTACTTTCTCATAAATAAACGGTTGTAATTATTTGGACGAAAAAATGTCTTATTCAAATTAAGAAGAATTATTACGTAGATATTATATAATATTCCAGGGATGTGAACCAGAACCCGGGTTCAAGATTGATAACAGGAACTACTACCAAAACCGATTATTTCCTAAGAGGGGTCCGACCTTACCCTGATCCATTTTACCCCGGGTTTAATGAGTTGTCCTTCAATCGGTCTCTGTTTGTTCTATGGTTTCAAAAAGCCCAGCCAAACATTTTTAAATTTCCTGAACTAGGGTTCGGGTTCACGTCTCTGTATACAGAACTATGTAAATTATTTATTTTTTTTTTTAAAAAAAAGAGGATATATATATAATTGAGATTTTGTGAATATTACAAAACAACTTTTCAGTTTTTTGGGGAAAGAATTCATTTTTTAATTTTTATTTTGTAGCCTTTTAACCTTTTACCTTTCAATTTTTAAGTCTTATTATTTTTTTAGTTATGTTGGATCATGTAATTATATATATTAGAGACCTGCGGAGATACCATTTGTATGGCCCGGCCAGGCGCGGCCCGGATTTTTTCAAAAATTTTTTCCGGCCCGGGTTTTTAGAAAATATAAATTTTCAGGCCCGGTCCGGATTTTTTTAAAATATATTTTATTTATTTTTGATCTTTTACGGCTAATAATGGCGATTTCGAATATTTGGTTAAAATATACGGCCCGGCCCCTGATATATATTCTGATAAATATTTTTCAGTTCTTTCTATTTCAATTTATTCTCCAATTGTTATACCTCAAAAATTCAAACTTATTTCATTTTTTTTTAAACCATAGTCCATTACAAATTTAACGTTGCTAACAATTTAAAAATTCGAAGTATTTTTTATATTTTTAAAAGGTTGTGTCCTAAATAAAAATAATTTATTATATTTTGAAGAAAAAAAAATAACATAAAGCTATTTTTAATGTAATGATAGAAATATAATAAATTTTAAGAAAATTTTGCTTTAAAACTTATAAAATTTGTATAATTTTTATGAAAAAACTAGTAAGTATTAAAGTATTTAGTGGCATTTTTTTCATATTTATATTTTGTTTTTTATTATGTTTTTTATTATGTTTTTTATTATGTTTTTTATTATGTTTTTTATTATATTTTTTATTATGTTTTTTATTATGTTTTTTATTATGTTTTTATTATGTTTTTTATTATGTTTTTTATTATGTTTTTTTATTATGTTTTTTATTATGTTTTTTATTATGTTTTTTATTATGTTTTTTATTATGTTTTTTATTATGTTTTTTATTATGTTTTTTATTATGTTTTTTATTATGTTTTTTATTATGTTTTTTATTATGTTTTTTATTATGTTTTTTATTATGTTTTTTATTATGTTTTTTATTATGTTTTTTATTATGTTTTTTATTATGTTTTTTATTATGTTTTTTATTATGTTTTTTATTATGTTTTTATTATGTTTTTTATTATATTTTTTTATTATGTTTTTTATTATGTTTTTATTATATTTTTTATTATGTTTTTTATTATGTTTTTTTATTATGTTTTTTATTATGTTTTTTATTATGTTTTTTATTATGTTTTTTATTATGTTTTTTATTATGTTTTTTTATTATGTATTTTATTATGTATTTTATTATGTTTTTTTATTATATCTTTTTTTGTTTTATTTGTTTATTTTTCTTTCTTTCTGTTTTTTTTTTTATATTTTAGTGTTTATAAAACTTAAAAGAAATAGTAGAAGATTTCGGACATGTTTCATAATTTTTATTAATTTGGCGAAAATTTATAAATTTTATGAGTTTTTTTTTATCAATCTATTCAAGGACAACAAGCCTAAACGAATTTATAATATAAATTTAAAATGATATTTTGCAAGTTTTAAATGACACAGGTATAAAAGTTTGAGATGTAGCTTTACAAGGTTTAGAATTTATAATCATCAGAGACCTGGAGGCCCGGCCCATAAATTTGGTCCAAAACTTGTCAAAATCCTTTGCAGAAGGGGAGGGGGAGTTTTAAAAAGAAGCTTGAAAATCGAACCGGGCCGGGCTTAATTTTTATATAAATTATATTAATGTTTATGAATTCACCGTTGGGAAATGTTGGAAGATCACATAACGGAAACGTTTAATCCAATCAAAATATATCAACCCCCTTATGAAAATATAATTTCTAAAAATGTATAGGGGCATATATCTGAACTATGAATTTAAAAGACAATTTTGCCATAATCAAATATGAAAAAAAATAATATTGATTAGTAGTTCACAAAATTTTACGTCTCGTTTAAATTTTTTTTTCGGTGTGTGGGTTGTAATAAATACGCGCTGAAATACATTTCCGGTTTGAAGCGCATTTCCGGTTTGAAATACATTTTTAATATTTTTTCGTAAATGTAAAAATCGGGGGGGGGGGCCCTAATAAATTATTTAAAATTGAGATTCCGAAACACCATAGAATTCGTATTTCGTTATGACATTATATTTCGTTGGTTACACGCGGGTATAATGATACCAGAAGTCCTCACGTGAAAATTCGAGTTCTTGAAACCACATGATCTTAACGAATTAAAATATTCTCTTCTCTTTAAAAAATACACGCCAGGCGGAATTAATTTCCATTTTTTTTATAAAAAAATTATTAGTTTGTAGTAAAGGTAAATCGTATATATCTAATTAATGGTTGAGATTATTATATAGATCTAAAAAAAAAAAATAGTGATTTTATATAGTTTTTATTATAGAGTTAAATATGAATAGTTATAACTACGGTTGTTAAAAAGCTCCCCTCGGGTAGGGATCCGAACCTTTCTATAAAAAATAGACGGAATAAGGAGCTTTTTAACAACCCTATAACTTATAATGTTTACGATTTATGGTAGAAGTTACACATGTAAAATTAAATGTTTTTATGTTTAAGGAATGATTAATAATTTTTAATTATCATTGCAAATCATGTATAAAGAAGAAGAAAAGATTGTTATAAAAAAAAGTGATAAAATATATTGTAATCAATCAATAGATTTTTTTTAAATATTATTATCAATTCTTACGTTATAATAATTATACTAAGGACGAGTAAGTTATACCACGACTCTTGAAGGTCGAATTGATTGATTTATTGATTAATTTAATTGATTCTTTAAACTTAATTTTAATTAATTTTACCATTTATAAAGTTCTTTATTAAGTTATGATTAATTAATTGAATAACTTAATTAATTCTTCAAACTTAATTAATTTTTCCTAATTATTTAATTAATTTCAAAACATTTGATTACCGCAACTTTTAAAAGCAATTTTGGGATTTCTATTTACTTAGAGATTAGTATTTTCGGGTAACTTATGTTATAGTGTTAAGCCCTATTAAGATTATGAACCAAAATAACATCATTATTAAGCCCTAAAAATTTTGCTCATCATTGGCTGAACAGAAATGCTTGGACATCCATTTCCCATAATCTGGATGCTTACAGAATTATCAGCTAAAAATATTAACCGGTTACTCTTTTGAAAAATCGGACTCCAAAGCGGGCTTTTTAAACGACACACACTTCGTTGTAACCCGAACTTACGACGTATATACATATGTAAGGAATAAAATTAATATTACCCCCTCATTGACAAACCGTTTATCAAAAAATTTCACCCATTTTTACTCGATTAAAGAAAAGGATATATATATATATTATATATTGATAAAGCAAGTGAATCTAACCAATCATGTCCTATGATATCCTCGCCTCTCCATTTCTTGGCCAATCGGCTTTTGTGGAATTTTTTGAGATCGTCGATATTCTTGTAGTAGGAATCGTTATCGTTAATAACCAGCTTTAAAAGATGTGAGAAACAAAAAACAAAAAAAAAATAATTTGCTTTAATTACGATATAAAAACCGACTTTAGCAGATTCTGAAGAGGGCCTTCTCAGTAGTGTCTTGCAAAGCTTCTTTACTAAAATCAGGTCCAAATTATCCGATGCATTTCGTTGGATTTTTAGAAAATTTTTAAAAAAATAAAGATTTTTACCGGAAATGTATGCCATCTTGTGTGGAATACCCTATCCTAATGAGATAATCTTTCCTGGAACTTTTTAAACTTTCCATATATTTTTTATATAAATTATAAAATGACTCCAAGATTAACGGCAAAATTGTCTACAATTTATAAGATAGGTGATTCCAAACATGATAAGAATATATTTTCTGGTTAAAAATCCCATTTTTTTTAAAATTTCATTATTTAAAAATAACACATTGCCAGAAAATCACATTTTGACACCTTAAACATATATTAATATATCGAATCCAAAATGATTACACGAACCTATAAATGTGAGTAAAGATATTAAAGACATATTATATTAGTTAAAATAAATTAGAGTTGCTAAATGGATTGGATCGATTCCTAAAGATTTCTGGCTCTAGATGGCACGAAGGTTTGGGACATCTATTAGCAAAATTTCGAGGTCCTAGGAAACATATTTTTTTCTGGCTAAAATGTTGAACTGGCCAGTCATTTAACAACGTAAGTTAAAAACTATCTTAATACATTTTAAATAAACAATTTATTTGCTCGGATTAATTGGCATCATACAGGCTTGTTTATAGGGGAGGAGAAGACTTCGTTGAAATCGGCATTAATCTCACTAAATTTTTCCCTTATATTAAATTTCTTTTGACAGTATCCGAAAAATTTGGCCGAATCTTTAAATCTCGGGTTTCTAAATCCAACAAGAATCTCAAAAAAATCTTATATTCCTCATCGTGAACAGTTACGGGATAAAATTTTAAAGAAAGTAGTCAATGGCGTGTTAGGCTATAAATAATTTAATTTTATTACATCTTTATAATCTTGGTCAATTTCGTCGAACGTTTTAGTTTTCCCGGCTTCTACCTTCATCTCCTGAAACTTTCGAGAAAAAGGCAAAAAAAAAAGGATTATATATCTTTATATAATATCTTATGTCAATCAAATAATGTTTAAATGTAGATTATGACAATTATTATACGATATGCGCATATGCAAGACATTCATGCATGTGTTAAATCACACTGTATTTGTTGGATGAAAGTGATGATCTCAAAAATACTAAATTTTTTGTTTAAAATTTTATTATTATTGTTGATGATTGTGTGTGTTATTACAATTTTAATAAAATCGAAGTTATTTTAATATGAAAGGTTTATATTAGTGTGTTAAAGGGCTCAATTTAAGCCGATTTTTAAAAACGGTCAACTCAATATTTTAGCCAGAAAAACTTCTCTTCTCTTCTCTTCTCTTCTCTTCTCTTCTCTCTCTCTCTTCTCTTCTCTTCTCTTCTCTTCTCTTCTCTTCTCTTCTCTTCTCTTCTCTTCTTCTTCTTCTTCTCTTCTTCTTCTCTTCTCTTCTCTTCTCTTCTCTTCTTCTTCTCTTCTCTTCTCTTCTCTTCTCTTCTTTTCTCTTCTCTTCTCTTCTCTTCTCTTCTGTCTAAGCTTTGAGATTTCGTTAATAGCTGTTTAAACCTTTGTGACGACTATGAGCAAAATCTTAAGGCTTGCAAAGTATTTTTTCCTGATAAAATATTGAGTTAGCCGTTTCTAAAAATCGGCTTAATGAGCCGATTAAAAGAGAATGATAAATTAATCATTATTTTTAGCTTTACGAATTTCGAACAAGATTACCTTCGTAACTATGCCTTCTTTCAGTTGGAAATTCACCCAAAATTTAGTATTCAAATC
This sequence comes from Gordionus sp. m RMFG-2023, assembly GCF_954871325.1. Classification (NCBI taxonomy): domain Eukaryota; kingdom Metazoa; phylum Nematomorpha; class Gordioida; order Chordodea; family Parachordodidae; genus Gordionus; species Gordionus sp. m RMFG-2023. The sequence continues at coordinate 51,938,765 of NC_088777.1, forward strand.
ATCTTTCATATAAGAGATCATATCTTTAGCCATTTTATCCACCTTAAAAAAAACAAAATTATTATATTTTGAATGTTATAAAAATGTGTATATTATAGTCAAAGACCTGCAGTCTCCTAGTAAAAATGTTTAAAAAAAATGCCAGTAGGCGAATACATACATTTATGAATCGTGGGGTATAGTAAAGTGTCGCAAAAGTAACGGAATTTAGTAACGGCGATATTTTTTTTTCTTCAAAAAAGCAGATAACAAAAGTTGTTGTTTGAAATAAAAAAAAAGAAGTAAAAAACTAGATATTCGTTTAATTTATATTTTATTCTTATAAAATTAAAAAATATTTTGATAAAAATTTTAACTTTAAAAATGTTGGTAAGGTGATATGGTTTAATGGATTTTCCTGACATGCGCAGTGGACTTCAATTCAAAATAATATTATTGGTTAAAAATATATAAAATGTAAATAAAAAGATAATTTTTGCAAATAAAAACTTTTAGTATTTTGAGTAATCATAATTGATAAATAAATAATATAATCAAATTTGTAGTCTAATGATTATATAGATATATAATATTTATTTTCTTAAAAAAATATTTAAAAAATACATAAAAATTTATATATTTTATTAAAAATTTTACAAATTTATTTTTTTTAAATAATATTAAATATCGATAATACACATCATTAATGAAAATATGATGGAAATTTCAAAAAATTATAAAAAATTATTATAATCTAATTTATTTAATTTTATTTTATAAAAGGATTAATATTATATAATTGATATATATACATCCCTTAAACTGCAAATTTGATAAATATTCAAAAAGTAACAAAGTAACAGTGTTGTGTAGATTTAAATTTAAAACATTTCCATATTTATTAATTTATTTGAAAATAATATGATTTGCAATAAAAAAAACACATTTATATAATTTTCATATCATTAAAATAATTTTATTTATACAAACGAATTAAAAAAAAATATGGAAATGTTTTAAATCTAAATCTACACAACTCTGTATTAAGATATCTACATTTATTTATCAATCAAACATGCTTTATTTCATGCTTTACTAGGATTATACTCAACAAAATATTAGAAGTTTTTTTTATCAACAAATAATACATTAATTAATTAATTTTATTTTTAGTGTAATAAAACCATCTATTGCACACCAGCGAAAACAAGCCCTTGTTGTATATAGTTAAATTTATGGTTCTTTGAATAATAAATCCTCTTCTTTTCATCTTTCGGCCAGGGCTATTTATTCACTTATTTTTCTAATATATGGGAGGAGGCTAAAATGAACCTAGTAGGGCTAGCAAGTCTTTTGATGTAAAAATTTCCAATTATATATATATTACTCTAGTAAAGTTAACATATCTTCATACTTTATTTTTTTATAACTTAGAGTTTTATAATTCTAATTAACAGAAAATCTTTTATCTCATTAGTGCCTATATATATATTTTTTAAACTTTTTATAAATATTGGTTATAATCATACTAACATTGCGATTACGTGAAAAAATACCTTCTAATATTTATTATATATACGTTTTTATTTGCAGTGTTTATAATGCTACGGCTATACAATTGGGTCTGTTGGAGTTAGATTTACCCTATCTGCGCTTTTGTATAAGATATGATAATACCGACTTTAAAAACTTTCAATGAATTAACATTTTTATTTACATGATGGATACAAAAATTTGGATAACTTTATCGAATATGCTTTTTATTTTTTTAAATAAATTCAATCTTTAATTTACATTCAATTTATAGTTAAAATTGTTGTAGTTTTGTGTTTTTGTTATATATTTATTATATACATATATATATAATGTTATATATAAAATGTCAATCAAAAGCGATCTTTTGATAGTAGGTTTTGTTAGTGGATGATATTTGTAAGATAAGATCACAGATTTTTTATGAAGCTTTGTCTTCCAGCTGATGGGATGTTTTTGTACAAAGAATTATGATTGTAAGATTAATATAATTCATGGGAAATAAAGTTCATTTATTATATATATATATATAATTCTTTTGTGTATTTTATGATTTGATGTGTTATTTTATGAATGTATTACTGATTGGATATATATTGATTATGATAATCAAGTTCTTGTTTAAACAAAAGTTCAACTTATTTTAAAAAATGTCTATATCTTTTTTACTGTTCTAAGGCGATATTTTGTCATATATATAAAAAAATATACAATTTCTTTCATCATATCATATTAAGATCAATAATATTGATAACATTTAGATTTCGACTTTTTATATTTTTTGAGAAAATATCATTTTAACTATAAAATTGTAATTTTATCGTTTATTATAATTATATTTGAAACATCGTTACATTCTGAGTACACTATCATAAATTAAAAATCAGTATCGAATATTCTGGTTATACAAACTAATACCTACCTACATTCCCTTCTAATCACAAATAGATGTTTCTTTTACGAATATAAATATGCATATGAAATATGCGGTTCAAACGAATAGCCTTAGACATATACTGAAAAAATATTTGCTTTAAATACTATTTTTGCAGATACATTAGTTATCTAATCCTATATGGGGACGAAGCTCATTTTTGTTATAAAAGTCTATGGAAGGATGAAAAAGGTGCTTATTAACCCTACCAGTGTTTTTGAAATGGACGCGAAATCCAATCTAAATATTCAATGTCGGGGTAAGCATTCCGATGGGAAGATCCAAAGAATATTATACTTATATTTATTTTTAATTTTATTGTTTTATCAAATTAACTTCTTTTGAATCGTTCACGTATTGCGTGTAAATTGGTAATAAATTCATCACGGTATTTAAATCCGTTTGAGATAAACCGTCCATGCACTGAAGCCAGATCGGGCCTATTTCGAATTGTTCGTTCACTTTCTTTAGATTTATTATTATTTATTTTTTTTTGTGTGTGTGTTATAGTTAAAATAAAATTTAGGTGTTAATGATTTTACTTGGGCAAATGTTTAAAATGTAGAAAATCAACGATAACTTTGGCAAAAATCGATATTTTTTTTAATCTAGTTTTTATTTGTATATATATTGGGAAGAATAAATAAACTCAAAAATTTTGAAAATTTCGAGTGGAGGACTCCAATTATAGACCGGCGATATATTAGAATATTATTATTAAATTTATAAAATTATTAAAACAAAAATTAATTATAAAAAATAAACAATTTCAAAAATTTAATATATTTTCCTATATAAACTTTAATGTATTAACTTTACGTGATACGTGATTATTAAGCGCGCTAGCCCTAGTCATATATAAAAATATCAAGGATATATATACAAAAGAGCAACGCTTGGTTCTCTCATGAAAAAAAAACCTATCTAACTGGGATAAAACATGGGAAATAATTAAATTAAATTTATAAAATTATTAAAACAAAAATTAATTATAAAAAATAAACAATTTCAAAAATTTAATATATTTTCCTATATAAACTTTAATGTATTAACTTTACGTGATACGTGATTATTAAGCGCGCTAGCCCTAGTCACATATAAAAATATCAAGGATATATATACAAAAGAGCAACGCTTGGTTCTCTCATGAAAAAAAAAACCTATCTAACTGGGATAAAACATGGGAAATAATTAAATAATTAAGAGGACCATCATACACATTTTTTGGGCAGGCAGCAGTTACCCGTACGCGTAAGAGTTAAAGCCTCTTACTAAATAAATTGTATTTTGTTTATTTTTGTTTTAGGGATACACTTTCTTTGGATGAATAAATTAAAGGTATATTTTGTAAAAGTTATATATATATATTTTTTTTCTCATTTTATTTTTTATATCGATAAACAACCACACACTAACCTACCCATTATATGGCCGGAACAAAAACCTAACATGTAAATTTTTATCAAATCTGGGTTTTAGATATAAGTTAGCCCTCCGCATCTTTTTATACCTTATAATTTTCTAAGATTAATTAACAGGTTCTGAATTTCAAATTAAACAAGTGTTTTGATAAATTAGAAATCGCTAGCAAATAAATTACTACTGAAAATTAATCCAAAGTCAAAATTTTACCAAAAAATAATTCGTAAAAAGAAACACATAAAGAAAGGTTCCACCATGCAAATATGATAATGACTCGATTATTATTCCCCTCTACAAAGGCTTAGAGTCGATACCAATTTTTATCATATTTCATATAGATGTGCTGCAAAAATATTCAATTGAGGATATTTTAATCTTTCTAAATCATATCTTTAATAAATATAAGTAACGAAAAATTTTTGGCACATGGTCTTGAGAATGAATAAGTTAATTTAAAAGATGACGTTTCATTCCAATGGAATAGGAATAGAGAATAATGGCTACATCCCCTTTGTTTATATCACCACCAATGAAATTTAAAAAAAATGATTATTATTTAAGGTAAGATTTCAAAACAAATATATAAGTAATATATATTACAAATTTTTTTGGGAAGGTTTCACTTGCATTTGTATAGTTTATTGGCTTAGGTCAAACCAGGGCTAGCTATACTTGTTCTCTTCTAACCTTTTACTTTACTTTTAACCCTTAACCCTAATCTCTTATAACCCTTTAATTGTTATACCTTAACCCATCACTAAAATATATTTTTTATTGTAGGCCTAGTACAAATCAAAAAATAACTTAAGCTATGAAGGAGATACACTACAGTTATAATGCACTGGTTTTCATTAGGCTCCAGTGTTTGATAAATATTAAATGCCAAAAGAAACAAGAATGGCCTTTATATACTTATACAAACACAGAAAAGAAATAAATATATTTATAAGCAAAAAAAACAAATAATATAAGAATTCTTTAAACCCTGTGAAATTCACTTGCGTAGGCAATGTATTGTGCAGATAATTCATAAATTTCCGAGTGTATCAAATACCAAATCATGTAATTATTGATTTCCCTATAAAATTTAAAACAGAAGAATAAACGGAGTATTAAAAAAACAATATGAATTTTTCAATGCAACCTTTTAGAATTGTTTGTGAGGATAATATCAATTTTCTTGAAATAATCTACATCTTCGACGGGAATAATGGAGTCTATTGAAGTTATATTGGGAGGATTGTTCAAGGCGTGATTGAAAAAATCGTTCCAATTCACCTTAAAATAATGTGGTTTTTTAATTTTTTAATTTTTTTGAATTATATAAATAGATTTTATTACCGATTTTATAATTGTCCTAACGCTAATTGGCGTGTTTTCAGGTTTCCTTGACTATATAATATTATATAATATTTTATTGGCAGAATTATGTGTTTTTTATTATTTTTTTCGTATGATGCGTTTAAAATACATTATTTTTGAGCTCGAAGAAGAAAGAAAGAAAGAAAGAAAGAAAGAAAGAAAGAAAGAAAGAAAGAAAGAAAGAAAGAAAGAAAGAAAGAAAGAAATAAAGAAAGGAAGGAATAATGATCTTCTATAATTCGGATAGTTTTGTTGTTAGCTTTTGATTCATCGTTTATAATCTATATTAAAAAAATCTTAAGAAAAAATATAAATGATATAAAATTTTATCGCAGTTTCACTTTAATTATAAAAAAATATATTAGTAGGGAAGATGAGTGTCGTATTTTCATATACGAATTTATATTAATATTATGTAGTGCCAATCAACCGAAATAAATAAGGTTGATTGGATTATAATTAACATGAATAACACGTGATGAAGAAATATTTTCGTTTACAAATATAATTGTAAAAACATTATTGTAAAATTATGAGATTTTTTATATAAAATATATGAATATAAGATTAATATATATTTGTTTTTGGAGATTTTTTGAAAGTATTGAAATTATAGAATTATTAAATTATTGAATTTTATAAACATTTGTGCTTTGAAAATTACTAATAAAGAATATTTTGTTTAAAGTATCGGAAATCAATTCTAACTCCAAAAAGAACAGTTATAAATTACCGTTTAAGTATAGGAATGGTTGAGAGTAAGGGGTTTTTACAGTGGTGTTGTTGTAGCCCTTGAGAAAAGAAGAAATAAAATTAATATTAATGTCAGTCATTTTCTGATATGATAATTAATTTTTCCTGGGAGATGGGAGTTAAAAGGAGTGATCACATGGGGTTTTGGTGAAGAACAACAGATGTCCCTTTGGTGTGCCTTTTGGGTGGAGAAATGGATGTCAGAAGCTTAATGATGATCATTATGAATAGTATGAAATAATGTTTATCATGTTCACTTATTTTTATATTGATTATGAACTTTTGTATTATTAAATAAAGCATTTGAAGGGGGTTTTTTTTAGTGCCTTTGTTTCAGTTACTGTTACAAATTTCAGATTAAGTATTGGCAATGAGGAAAGTAAGGGGGTGTTTACAATGAGGAGGGGACCCTTCAAGGTGGCGATGAATAAATACACATTAAAAAAAACTTTTTGGTTGTTATAATATTCGAACTCGAATCGTAAAATTTTATCCGGGCTTGTGGCTGCGAAAAAACATTTAGCAAACTTCTAGAAGGGGAGTATTTCGAGAAAGGCGAAAACCTTAAATAAAATTAAAAATACTTGATAATTGAGTAAATAGTAATCTTCATTTTAATTCTACTAGTTTTACCTTTTTATGCTATGCATAAAAAAAAATATTTGACACAGTTATTAAAAAAAAATTTTGCCAATAAAAGAAAAAATTCCGGGGAAGAATGAGCTACGCGCGGGGAAGGATGAGCTACTCCCGGAGTAGGACGAGCTTTTAAATGAGACACTTTTGAGCTGTAAAAAAAATATATGGCAACTAACTTTATAGATATTAATAAAAAAAATAAAGCCATAATGGGGATATAATTATAAAAAATTAAGTTGAAATTTATTGAATTGGAACAAATATATCCATAGATATTTTTAGATGCGTTTTTTTAGATAATTGCACAATATCTTTCTTGAAGTATTTGTCTTGATATTGTAGACAATTTAATTCATTTAATCTTTATTTATATCTTCTTACGAGTTGCATATTTTAAGTTTAATTTTGTTTATATCGGCTAACAAGTGGGCAGATTTTTTAATCATATATATATTCACGATTTCATTATTTGTCATTTGTTTCTTTTCTAATATAATTTCTTACCACAGCCAAATCTCAATAAGCAGATGTAAATTTTAAGGATGGCGCTCAATAAGCTCGTACCAACCCCTGAAAAGTAGGCCTAGACCCTCAATTAGATGTATACAAAATTATTTTTTTCGCCAACCGATCTCGAATTTAATTTCTATTTTAACCCGATCTGAGCCAGATCCGAACTTGACCCGACTAATTTTTTTTTAAAAAAATTTGAGTGTTAATATTATAATATACAAAAAAAAAACAATTAAAAAAATATATGTACCGTAAATAAATGTTTATATGACCGCCCATAACATAATCTATATGTGTATTAAGTTGCATTTTAGTTAAATTGATAAATATATGCCTCTTATTCAGTTTAAATATTTTAAAAAAAGTTGAAATTGTGCATGATGTAACGAACATAATATAAAGACATCAATATCATATCACTATCATTAGTATCAAGTTAAGAGTGAGTTTTAAATAGAGTCAATATTTTTTGTGAGATAACACAATAAAATTTTATGAATGGTGAAATTTAAATACACCTCAGGTCAGAAACTGATGATATCCGACCCTTGAGATTCAAAATTTCTATTTTTTATTTCGGGTAGATGCGGGTGGACCGCCCATGCAGGCCTCTAACCCCTCAAATATCTTCAAATTTTAATTTTATTTGTGGTTTAAACACATATTTTTTTCCAAATATAAGATAAGGGTTTAATCTTTTATATAAGATGACCTTTATTACTTTTTATTATTTTTTTTTATTAATCGCAGAATTATTTTGAGGGTATAAATCATACATTGCTTTATAAAAATTTTATATGTGATCCGATATTTTAACTTATATACATATTTGGTAACTGTCAGAGCCGAGGACTCTATAAGAAAAGCTCCAGGACTTACCAAGAACCTTGGCCTCATAAGGTCCCCGGTTTCCCCTATTGTTTTACACATGTTAAAATATACTTCAGATGTAAAAAAATATGATTTTTAAAATGAATTAAAAATAAAAGGCCCTAAAAAAAGCCTTAAAATGTAAATATTAAAAAAGTTTTCAACGACACAAACTGACATATTTAGAATATAAAATAAAATTTACGCATCTATATTAAGTATGAAAATCATCTATATAAAAGGAAAAATATTTTTCGTCTCAATTGCTTTTTCAAAATCCAAACTATAAAAATTATAATACAAAAAAAAATGACTTATATAAGTAGTAGTTACCTAGCTTAACCCTTTCATTCGCGCCAAATAAGCGGGCATGGACGGGTAAATTTTTAACATTTTTTTAGGCCAAATGAGAGCAGAACAGACTTCAATTTACTATTAAATAGTTTCTTTCTTTCTTTCTTTCTTTCTTTCTTTCTTTCTTTCTTTCTTTCTTTCTTTCTTTCTTTCTTTCTTTCTTTCTTTCTTTCTTTCTTTCTTTCTTTCTTTCTTTCTTTCTTTCTTTCTTTCTTTCTTTCTTTCTTTCTTTCTTTCTTTCTTTCTTTCTTTCTTTCTTTCTATGGTTAAAGGAAAAACTACACATGAGTATATATTTTAAAAAAAATAATTAAAACCTATAATACTCGCGAAATTATTTTCTCTCGTTAAAAAATTTTACACATCGATTTTGTTTCATATCAAATCCTTTTCTATTAATGAATTAATTGATTTTATTTTATATATCTATTTTTGATTTTTATTTTGATATTCTTCTTATTTTAAATTTTTTTTTTGAGGAAAAAAAAGCATTAAAATAACAAAATTGACAGATTTCAATCATGAAAGCATTATACTAAATCAAATTGGGAAATATTTTTAAAATAAATAGGAAAAAATATAATTGAAAATTTATACAAAACATTAAAAAAAATTCATAATTTTATTGCTAACATTATTTGAATTATATTAACTTAAATTTTACCTTACGGTATTATATCATTTCTTTCGCTTAACATAAAATTGATCTAATAGTTACATTGATTGTTATATTTACTTTTGAAAAATATATATATATATAGAATTTATTAGGTTAGGTTAATAGGAGTTAGTTTATATTTTATAATAAAGAAATTTAAAATAAAGAAATTTTGTTTCCATATCTTTTTGCTTTATCCATACCACTCACTCACACTATATTATTAGCATTTATGAAGTTACGAAAATTGATAAAATTTTGAGGTTTTTTTTTAAAATATGCTTAGATCAGAAAGTCTAAAAGAAAAAAATTTTGGAATTATATTAATCAAAAAATCTTGGTTCTTCATGTATTCTCGAAAGAAAAATCTTTAATTTTTTTAATACATAAATCTTTTATATAGATTTAATTTTTTGAAAAATTATTTATAATTTTGAAAGAACATTTTTGCGCACGATAAAATATGATATAGTCAAAAAAATGTAGAAATAGATTACTTTACTTTTAAGATGTAATAGTGATTCAACTTTACTGACATCCTTCACGAACATATCAATCCTTTTTTGTTCTACAGGTTTACCGAGCTTATCGTGGTAGAGGGCATGCGCAGTGTTATTTAAATAGATATTGAAATATCCATCAATTTTTTTTTTCTAAAATAAGAAAAGAATTATTTAGAAAAAAAATATATTATATTCCAAAAAAAAAATACATTTATTTTTAAATGTGGTTCATTAAGAGTAGCCAAGAGCGGGCACTAGCGCCAAAAATTTCCTAAAATTAACACTTCTTGTGTGCAAAAAAATGAAGGTATCGAAGTTTATTCAACTAAGCCAACAGATACTTTTATTTGCCTCTTTATATTAGTAATGTAACGATGTTGTTAATAGGTCCTTTTTTAAAATTAATTTTCCATTTGATGCCCTTGTCCCAGATATTTGTTTGGAAAAAAAAAATTGAACTACACCTATCCCCTTCATTGTCTTGGGTTTAATAATCGAACGGAGTAATAAGCATTAGTTATTTTTTAAAATATAATGACGATTAAGGAAAGTTAACTGTTCATTCATTACCTCAGTACCTTTAGGAGTGTGAATTGTTTAGGTGGAAACATATCTTGATTTCGAGCAAGATATCAGGAAGGAAAATAAATAGTACACCATTTAATATAATAATGATAATAAGATTTAAAATTCAGTTAATCTATGTATGTCAAGATTCTCTTCAAAATTATAAGACAAATTATTCGAATAAAGCTTATATTTTTGTATTTCTAATACAAAAAAAAAAATTTTTTTTTTAAAATAAATATTAATATGACTGCAGCCATCTCATATAGATTAGAATTTAATCTTATCATTAAAACCAACATTGAGTTTCAGCTTATTAGAAGATGAATAAGCTAAAAAAACACAATCATGCTAAATAGGCACAAAACATTATTTAATTATAATAATATAATAAAAATTTTAAACTCAAATTGTTTTTCTTTTTAAGGTAGACCTAAAATCCTCCAATAAAGTCCTGTAGAAAAAAAAAATAAGCCCTAATAATGCTTTCTCACCACTAGTGTTGTCAAACTTCCTGATTTTAGCCGATTTTTAACAATGGTGAATTCAATATTCAAGTGATTTTGATAGTAGATGTCCGAACCCATTTGTTGTCATCTATGGGAAGGAAAATGTCTTCAGGCATTGCGTAATGTTTTTCTGGATAAATTAGTGAGTTGGAGCCGTTTAACAACACTTCTCCCCTACCCTCTTTCTTTACTCTTCTTACAAAGTCCTGTGACTATCCCCTACGAAAGTGGATTAATAAAAAAATTACTAACCTTTAAGTCATACTCATCGTGTTTATTTGTAAATGGCGATGGTATCGATAACTATAATTTGTATCGATTTTAATGATTTTGGAGCGTTGTTTTTAAAAAAAATAATAATAAAAAACATGTTTTTTTAAAATCAAATATCGATTAAAGAATATAGGAATCTAAAAAAAAAATATAACTAAATTAAGTAAAAAAAAAAAAATCAAATAATATATTAGGAGGTATTTGTAAGAAAAAGAAAAAAAAGAGTCAAAAATATTAAGTATAATTTGTGAAATATTTGCGCAAACCATAATATTATGAGGATTACTGCGATTCCAACTTGGTTGTAAATTAAAACCAAATAATGGGCCTATAAATTTGTCCGTTGTAAGTTTTTTTAACGCATCCTGAAAATCCCATATCTGTTTCTTGCCATCTCGTATATCCTCAGGTGGATTAAATACTTTGGTGTCCCAATCCAACGAATCGTTGAATAGCCACCAGCCACCTACATTATTAATAGCATCAAGCAACGGTTGGCTACCTTTGGTATGAATCGCATCTTGTGAAACACAATTTTTATATACCTGCCTGAGCTTGACTTCTAGAGTGTCCGTTCTTGGGATACCATATTCGGAATTACTGGAGTCGTCAGACCGATTCACTGCCAATTTTTCAGGGCTAAGTAACGGCTCAGGCCTCTCGAGTTGAATTCTCAAAATTTGCAGAGCCCTGATGCGAGCGACTTCCTTCAGATTAACGAATGTGTATTCGGGTGGAATTGGATTATTAATCTCATAATTTCCGCAGGCGTATTGGTAAAAATCTTGACAAGGATCCGATTTAGGTTGATAAAAGTAGGAATTTAATCTTTCAATGCTCCATGACCTACTGCGGTTTGTGAAGAAAGAAGTAACTCCCGATGTACCTTTTCGAGTTACGTTGTAAAGCGATTCATCTATGAATTTGTTTCCGGTATCCATGTTAGATATTACATAAGACGCCTGCATCAAACAGGAGGGCTCGTAACACCATCCGTCTTTCAAGTTTTGCGTTTTGTTAGGGATCAAACGGGTATCGTTATCCCCAGTGAGACAAGGCAAGGGTGTCGTAGATAAATGATCAGTGATATTAATCGTTGATGTTTGGACAAGGGGATCGATCGAGGCTAGCCTTGCCTCTTTCTTTTCGTTTTCCAGCGATACATGCGTCAAAAGCAACAACAGCGAAACGCAACAGATCATCAAAACGCACACCACTATAGAGGTGAGAAGCGATCTTACGGTGCACTTATGTCCGAATATACCTACCCTCCTACTCAAAAAGTATCTACGCCATTCGATCCTATGGTTATAAGGTTGGCTTCCGGCGTTCTCAAATATCCCAGTATCGATTCTCTTACTAGCCGTCTCCGCTGAAACTGTCGATTGTCGGCAACCTGTGTAATCCCCTCCTTCCCCTAGTTCTTTTTCGGTGTTAAATTGCGTGTAAGTATGAAAATTATTTTCAGGTATCACGGAGTCTGACATTAGAAATAATATTTTATTATCAAAAGGATTTTATTTTTTTTTTAAGGTTTATTTAAAACATTAAAAAATATATATATATATTTAGTTTTATTATATGGACTGGAATACCTATTAAAAGTTTAGAATTTCAGTCAAATGAGAAAAAGGGAAATTTTTCCGATTAGATGATTTTAATGGATTTTAATGATTTTAATGGTTTTATAATGGCGATAATGAAATAATTTTAATCGTATAATTTTAAATATATTAATTTTTTTTTAAATATCGAATGTTTTTTTCCTCTTTACTTTTTGTTTTTTATTGCTTTTTCGCTATTTAGACTTCTATTTGGATATATATATATGAAAAGCACGAACGTTTTTATTAAAAAAAATTTTTTTTGTTGTTTAAAAAAAATAAATATACTTTTGCATTACCGACATAAACAACTAAACGGTGCCTTCCTATCCCTTCCTTTCCCTCTCTCTCCACCCCCCCCCCCCAATCCGATTTATATAGTTATTCTAATGCTTAGGAAGGAAGACAATTTTATACTCCCCCCAAAAAAATCGAAATTTACTTCCAATTTTCACTTGTCCTTTAGCAAAATTTCATTTTTATTGATTCCCATTTAAATTGAATCTTGATAAATTTTTTTTTGCTGATTTTATTTACCAAATTAAACACATATTTATATCAGTATAATATTAATATAAAAGAAAAATTAATAATAATCATTTTGTTTTAGGCGATAAGTCAATCAAAGGTTGAAGTGGGGGTGGAACGGATAAATCTTTGATAGGCGTTTCTTTAACAAAATTAATCATTTCCGGTTTATCGGGCAATCTTAATTTAGCTTCCTCTTCCGTTTGTGGCTTATTCGCCAGTGTTCCCGGGTTGTGTTCGACAATCGCGGGAGCTGTACTCGTCATAAATTGTTCGCCACCATGTTTTCCGTTAGCCGGAACAACAGTATTGGGAACTACGGCGGCCATTTGAACCAATTCACCTTCTTTAATAGCCGGCACCTTATCCTTACGTCCGTTGTCGATTGTTTTGTAAAAAACTGCCACGTCATTATTGTGTTCGTTCTTGAGATCGATGATCTTGGCGGGAAAGATTCCTTTCTTATTCATTCTCACGGAAATGGCCTTAAATATTTTATTTTATTTTAATTTATTTTTTTAAATTTATTCTCCCACTATAAATATTAAATGATTAAATATTAACTAATAAAAAAAAAACTATATATATTGTTATAGGCAAGTAATCGGTGAATATGTGCTATATTTTTCAGAGTTGTCTGTAATTTTTAGGTTCGGATATTTTGCGCATGATTGGAATAAATTCCCGGCTAAAACAGATTTTTAGCGCGAAAAGGATGATTTAAAAGTTAAAAAATAGAGATCTCATTTTAATGTCAAAAAATATTTTTCCAAATAGGTATAAAAATACATATTCCTAACAAATTCCAGACAATACTGTCAGCAACTTTTGAGTTCATCTTTATATCTATATACTAAAATTGCGTACCGATTAGCTAACAAACACGCTTCTAAACATTGCATTCCCTTGTAAATATTTTCTTAAGACCGTCCTCAAATAAAACGTATATTTTTTTTTAGGATCAAATTAAAATTAATATTATTTGTTATACTATACGTTAAAACAAACAAAAAAATTGAAAGCAAATGGAAAATTTATTTCTTTAATTTTTATAATAAAATGTAGGAGAAAAAATTATTTTTGGCGGATATTTTTTTATTTTAATTACCTTAAAGAAAGATAAATTGACATTTATTTTAAACGAAAATTATGGCTCATCTTTTTAATAAACTAATTTTAACTTTCTTTTCTTTTCTTTTCTTTTCTTTTCTTTTCTTTTCTTTTCTTTTCTTTTCTTTTCTTTTCTTTTCTTTTCTTTTCTTTTCTTTTCTTTTCTTTTCTTTTCTTTTCTTTTCTTTTCTTTTCTTTTCTTTTCTTTCTTTTCTTTTCTTCCTTCCTTCCTTCCTTCCTTCCTTCCTTCCTTCCTTCCTTCCTTCCTTCCTTCCTTCCTTCCTTCCTTTCTTCCTTCCTTCCTTCCTTCCTTCCTTTATTGTTAGAAAATAATTAAATTATAGTTTAAAATTGATTGTAAATAAACAGTTTTACTGTCATATAATTGGGCTTATCAATTTGTCCGATTTCCACCACCAAGTCTCCTGGCTTAAGCTCTAACTCTCCATCATTTCTAGGCGTAAAGGCTTCTTTAACGACTCCAAATTTATAAGTAACGAGGCCTTCCTTGTCCACCTTGCTTATTTCTGTTTTTAAAAAAAAAAAATGTTTAAAACATAAAATAATAAGTATTCAGAAAATAAGGTATCAGAAATGGTCTCGCAAGTTTATATAGAAGACAATCTGAATTTATTAGTGTTTAAGCTTAGAAAATAAATTATATTTTGACAATGATGTGTGCAATCGAATTATTATTTCTATTCACCTGGTTTAAGTAGCTTTTCTTTCTCTCCCGTTGATTTGCCGAAGTATTTGGATATTCCGGGCCTTTCACGCATGCGCTTCACCAATTCCCAATTTAAATATACCAGTACAGCCGTTATTATTATAACTACGATAAGAAGCTTTGAAACAAAACAAAAAAAACGTAAATCGATTTTTAATTTTACGTAATTTATTTTACTAATAAATATTGCGGGCTCAAGATTCCAAATTCAGTCACGAGGAAAATATAATTCTCTAATAAAAAAAAATAATAATAAAAGTAATATATTCACTATGCCCAATATCATGCGAGTCTTTTTGACATTGCCTTTAAGATCCTTCGAAGCCTCGTTTTTGTCGTCAGGCATGCGCGGTGAAATGATTAAACCAGTCGCTTTGATTGCAGTAGGAAATATCAATACCCGTGTGTTGAAGGCATTGACTATCGTTTTATTTGTTACCCCCGGATGCAAAATATTGTGGGCCTTCTCGTATTCCTTATCGGGAGTCATGGGGTATTTGACGAGCGGCGTGTTATTGGGATACGGTGAGGGTCCTATAGTTATTACGCTTTTAAATTTCGCCAGAAAATTCTCCAAAAAGGAACCCTTCTTATTTTGAGAAGCAACATGAACTGACGTTGGTCCCTCCAATTCTTTATCAAACATGGCCTTTATCTTGGGTATCAGTTCGATTGGAATCATAGGAGCGAATCCTTCTGGACAAGAACAAATCTCTTTAGGAATTTTACTATTATCCCCGCAGGGACACGGAGGCTTAGTCTGTATCAAGGCATAATGAGCGCTTGTCGATGCTTTATTGGTGAGAGAGGAAGGCGATGTACTGGTGAACGGTAGAATCTGAGGCGCCGCTTTACCAAATAATAGTTCTTTTATCCTATCCATTATCCCTAATTTCTTGACCGTTTTAAGGGACTCTAAAGGGGGTAATAAAGAGGGACTGAAGGTCGTGGTATACTGATCAACCTTTACGTTACACATTTCAACCACATCTTTGCCCGGTACTATATGCCTGGAGTCGAAGGAATATGTGGTCCATTGATCATCGCAATCGCAACTCAACCCACCGAACATTTCTACCCCGTGAACGCACTTGATGAGAGGCTCGAAAAAAATAAAATTTAGGTACATGTAAGTCATTTAAAATTTGACCACCTTCCCTTTAATCCTATCTTAAATACTGAGGAGTAAGAATTTATTGTAAAAAAAATTATGCTTCGATTGAATGTTTGAGGAAGAAATACTTAGATTCGCTCAGAAATATTTGTTCGCGTTTATTTAAAAGTATATTTAAAAATAAAGTCAAGGTCTATTTTTACATTCAAATCTGCGATGAGCGTTTCAAAATTCTCTTTACCGATATATGTTTTGTTTTTTTTAACAAAGTAAACTATTTATAGGATAAGGGATGTTTTCAAAAAATATTATATTATATTGTCTATATTTGATATCATCTCGTTTGAGAGCATATTAACATGTAAAGGACAGAAAATTAATTTCTTCTGCCCAGTTATCCCTATTCCCCTTCCCAATGACGCTATCTCTCTTTTCCCAAACGCTAATGCTCCCTAAATTCTAATAAAGTTATTTCAGCACCCCCCTCCCCACACCCCTCTCGGCAGGATGGCTCTGCGCGTATCCGGCCCTACACCCTACTCCCGGATAGATGATTCTGTTGGATGCCCCATAAAATGTAGTACCCCAATAATGAAAATTATTTCTTAACAATTAAGAGTCTAAAGTCTGAGCTATATCATTTCTAGGAATCTTATTTAAAATTAAACATTTTCGAAAAAATTTCTTGTAAATATAGTATTATTTTTTTATCCTTAAGCTTTTGAGGATTATTTATCCTTAGCATTTCACTTCAAGTTCTGAGCGTTCTAAACGGGAATACAAAAAAATTCTACAAATCACGTTTATGCTCCGCATATTGTTATAAACGATTTACCACGACGGGATAATTTTTCAGCCAATCACTCTCCACCTTGATTCGGTAAATGGAATCAGAAGCCTGTATCAACTTGGTCAGCGAAATCATTTCCATTTCGTCCATAGCGCGCGTCAATTCTTTGCAGCAATTGCACTCCATATCATAATACTTTTTTTTTTCAAGTGTTTTATTTTAGAAAATATCAATTCTATTATTATTATTACATTGTTCCAATCCAAAGTATTTTAATATAATTTAGAGAATTAACAATTTCGTCGATCTGGTAACAACCTACAATAAAAAAAAAGAAGATATACATATCGTAGTTGCACAGAGCTTCTAGTGTCTAAATTTTTCAAAACCGACGAGATTAGGAGTTTAGCTAAAATATTATTATCTAAGCATCGAGAATTTGGCGAATAGATCTCCAAGCATTTCTGCCAGCTATGCACAAAATCTTTAGGCTTACATACGATCTTAATCATCTCGCTTTTTAACAACACAACTTATAGCATTTAGTCAAGTACCTTCATGACTTCTAACTAACCCAAAATCTCATTATTTTTTTCCCACATAAATAAAAAGCTTACTAGATGTTTCAAATAATGAATGGTTCTTTTATAAACAAATTTTTTTTTATAATTATTATACTGTATGTGGCTTGCCTGGTTTAAGGTTAGAGCATATAGGAACTTTTTCGCATTTCTTACTCTTTTCGTTGAAATAATTTCGATACCCAGAATACTTGGCCTCGCAATCGACAGGTTGGCAGTCTCTCAGCGTGTCCAAATCGTGAGTGACACATTTTTTGAATGGAGGGATTGCCGGGCCTATTTTGATGTATAATCAACAACTATGCCATTAATAATATTTCCGTATACAAAGCGTTTTTAATAACTCTTTTTGTTCAGTTGGTGAAGTGATTAATTGATAATGCATCATGTTTTTTACAGCTCAAAGAGATTCTAAGCTTAACAAGCATAAATAATGAGAATATACCGCATTACCATTTCCAATCAGCGTCTCGTACAAGCTGCTAAAGAACGACAATTCCTCCGTGTCATTTTCCTCCGCTGAAGGTTTAATTCCGCGAGTGTGCAGCTTTCCAAATCGATCATAGCCAACGTCGAACTTAATGGTGTGTTTATCAACATTGGTCATGGCATGAATTATGTTTATTTCGCAGCTACCTTTACGATCTATTATATACTTATTTGTCAATAAATAAATAAAAATAAAATAATGAATAATTCAAATTAAATAATAAAAAAAAGTGAACGGTGCTGTGCTGGCAAAACAAACCAATTAATTCTTTTCCGAATTTTTTTAAAGAAGCAAATTCTCCTACTTTAAAAATCTCGATATAAATGATAAGTAAAATATCTTATACCATTTAAGATATATCATAACTGGTTTCTGTCATATTCAAAATTAGAGTTGTTAAACGGCTCGAAACGGCTAATTCAATACTTTATCCAGAAAAATATTAACCAAGTCCTGAAGATTTTGCTAACAGAAGGAACAAAGGTCTAGAGATTATATTATCGAAATCTTGAGGCTTAGGCAATATATTTCTGGCTAAAATATTTAGTTAGCCGTTTTTAAAAAGAGGCTTAAAACGAGCCGTTTAAAAACAATATCCAAAATATATATATATAATTGAACTAATTTTAAATAATAATAAAAAATTATGTTATAAATACATTGTTAATGAAGAGAAGTTGGAGGGTTCCTATGCTGTTCGGTGATATTAAAATTCTATCTTTGCTCCAAAGTTTCATCGACTAAAAGATAAAAGAAAGGAAAATAAAATAAAATAAAATTAAGGCAAGCACATTGACATTTGACTGCATACAATCAAATTTATTATATTAATTAATATATTACCAAGTTTTGTGTAATTTGAGGGGTAAAAATATGGTCAAATACAAGTAAATGTTTTTTTAAGATAACATTAAAATTTTATTTTGTATATAAAAGTAAAATGAATCTATTAATATTCATTTTACGATATTTTTATTTTTTAAATTCATTGTCATTCAATAACTATAATTTCGCTCTCCCTGGCAGAGTCTTGTTCTGATTCATATTCAATATTTTTCATTTTTTTAAATATATTTTTAATCAATTTTCTTCTTACCGATATCTTTATTCCTGCTTTAGCAAAAAAATATTAATCCAAATGGACCAATCTGAAGAAAAAGTAAAACCAGGAATTGTTAATAAAATGTCATTCCTATAAATGGGCATGATTCCAGTAAACTTGAAGCCGGAATCAAATTGTTTCTTGCGGAATCTATTTCTTTTCCTCATATTTTGCTAATTATACATGTCGCTCGCTTCTACTTTTGAAATTAATGATATCACTTGAAATATTTTGATCATCATTACCCTTGTATAGGGCCTAATTCTTGGTATTATATCACATCCTTCATTAAATTTACTACTAGCAGTAATACACTGCCCAAGATATTGGGTACCAATAAATAGGCAGCATTGCGATCCCATCCAATATCGTTTTTATTTTGTTTTTTCATACATCGGTTAAATACTTCTCCAGTCAATTAACTCTGATATATATTAAATTGGGTATTCAAAAAAAAAAATGAAGAAGAAAGATAACTCATAGAAAATTTATAATTTCTCCAAGTCATTATTTCAGTCGAAACGAGAAGGAGTAATAGTTGTAAATGCTCTGAAAAATACGATATATTTATTCACCATTTGTTTGTCGGCAAAAATAACTTGAAGGAAAAAAAAAGAGGAAAAATACATGGAACGTTTCAGTTGCGCAAAAAATAAAGGGGGGATGGGGGGAGAATCTCCCTATTCCCATCGCAAACTTGCGTATGGCGTAAATATTATTCCCCAGCCCAGCCCCCTTTTCCTCTCTTTCCCAAAAAATACAATTTATAATAATTATATAAAGGAAAAATTTGTAAGAAAAATTGGCAGAAGTTAATAATTTTTTTCAAAATAAAAGACTATAATATAATTAATTTTTTTTTTAAGAAGAAATCATTTTTTTTACAAAAAAAAAATAAGTGAATATACCTAAAATCATTTTTTAAAAAAAAAATATAATATAGCTAAGGGCCTGCAATATATGGACCTAAAGACCTCCAATTAAAATATATACCTGAAAACCCTACTTAATAGAACCCTAGATACGCCTATGGAACGTTTCAAATATTTAGTCATTCCTTCCAGTTGAACTAAGGAAAACTTATATTGCGATAATTATAAATCGATGTAATTATTATAATTTATATTAAATTCCTTCCTGTCGTGCTATGCCAAACGAATTCTTATCTAATAAAAAAAAAAGAAGAAAATAAATAAAAAAAAATTTTGAATATTAAATCACCTCGCAATCAATATCATTGGGAAAATCAATATGCAAGCAACACGATTCCATTCGAGCTTCCGCCATCAATATTTTGATCCCGGTATTATTGATTTTAATCTCTTAAAAAAATATTCATTAAAGGAATATATAAAAAAAAATGAAGTATTCTTAGAGAGGTTTATTAACATATCCCCAACCTATAAATTAGCGGGAAATTTTTTTTCTTAAACATAATGAACCCCCCTCTTATATTTAAATTATTATTATTTTTTAAATCTATTTTTTAAATCTATTTTTTAAATCGTGTTATAAAAATTAAAAAATATCTATGGCCAAATTTGTCGTAAAAATAAAATTCACGCAGGGTAGTTGTTAGTGTTTGCAATCCAGTCCCGCCCGATACGGTCTTTTTTTCTAAAATGGGACCGGTCCGATGGACTGTTAAGTCAAATGAGACCAGACCGTGGGACCATCGGTCCATTCCGGTCTGGTCCTATCCAAAAAATGTTTTTTTAAAATTATTAAGCTATAAAAGTTTTATTCTGTATTAAATTTATTTTAAAATGAAAAGTGTTAAATTACCAATATTTTTTGAAATATCATCTAATCATTCTTATTATATTATACAATACAAATTACCCTTCTAAATTAAATTATTTGACGAATGAGGTGAACGAAACGGAAGGTTTAAAAATTAAAACGATGTATGAGTTATTATAAAGTGTTGGCCATTTAATAATCATGTTTTATGTGTTTCATGTACGTGTACATTAACTAAAAAGCAATTCATAGTAAACTTTTATCATCTTTAATCGGTCTTCGGTCGGGCCGGACTGGACTATCGGACACAAAATCAGATGAGACCGAAATGAACCGGTCCGTTGGTCCGACCGATCCGACTAGACCACTGAGAACACTAGTAGTTGTAAAGGCTGGAATGAAAAACCGGATTAATAATATTTTAAAAAAGCGACTTATATAACCACTTTAATTATGATTGATTTGCTAATAATGTTTCTTTTTTTCATAGCGATTTCATCGCTTCGCTCGGTATTTATAAATCGTATACCTGCTTTTTGTAAATTACATAGCGAAAAAGTTTCGCGTTTTAGCGTTCCTTAAGCAAATCGGGCCTTACGATATACGCAGCGCAAAAACCCATCGTACATGTCATATGTCATACTGTTTAGCAGATTATTTTTTGTTATATAATAATACCATTTTAAAGCTGAAAGGAAAAATCCTACATCCAAGGCTGATTTTACTTATGGTAAGTGGTAAAGGTGTTACGATGGTCTTGTCTCCCCAGTTTTTTTTAAACTTTATTTGCTGTTTCTCTCCGCAATCACAGTTAGAGGGAATTCAAATCTACTTCACCAACGAATTCGCGCTAACTATGAATTCCGGATCTTACGAGCAAAATAAAGAGAAGTAAATCTAGCTCTGGATGTATTCTTCCTTTTTATAAATAAAAAAATTTTTTATTTGAAACTTACCAAAAATTAGGCTTAGGCTCCTGGGATCGTTGTAAATGATTTCGCTGCTCTAATCACGTTTATATAATGCTATTTTAAGACATATCCGAAATTTTTTTAAAAAAAAAATTTTTTTTTACCATTATTGTTATAGGAGATTTGACTACGGAATGTTCATTATAGGGAATCACAGTGAATACCTGATGAATCGTGTTTAGCATGATAACTAATCCGGTTATACAATTTTTCTGCTTACCACTAAAAATATTAACGTTCATTGATATTTTTTCTTAAGAAAAAATGTATATATATTAGAATCTGTTAATACAAATTAGAACTTTGTCAGAAATTAAATATCTCTTTTTTTTTGTATATGTTAGCTTCAACGAGTTTGTTTTTTTTTTGCGGGAATGTGTCATTTTATCAACTTTAAATCATTTGTTGATCCCGTTTTTTTTGTAAATTTAAAAAAAAATGTGATCTTACCGGAAACGTATTTTCCGTCATGTTTGGCAGTGTCAGCGTCTACATGACAGTATATTCACTGGATGCAAACCCCCCTAAAAATACCAAAATGTTATCCATAGATAATTTAAAAATGTAATGGAAAACTTTCTAGATTATTATAGCCTACCCCCCATATTGCCTACCCCCTACCACCTACCCCCTACCCCTTTATAGATATTAGGATGCAAACTGTTCCTACCCCCCTCTCCCCCCCCGCTCATGTAGACACTGGGTAGGGATGTTAAACTACCTACCTTTAGCCAACTATAAAAACAGTGTAGCCATATTTTTATCCAGAAATATTCTAATCAATCTTCAAGTTGAGGGCTCGATTTAGAAGCTTAATACAATTTTTTTTTAGTTTAAAAGCTTGACTTAGACACGATAGAAATGGTCATAGTTAGGGTAATTTAACAACACTAATGTTTGGAATTGCCTACCCTACGAATTCCATTTAAACTCAATATAGTCACAAAAAAAAACACCCAAACTCTCCATAATACATACTTAATTTTTTTTTGTTTTGTATTTTTTCTTTTTATGTTGATTTTGGCATGCTGTATAAGCTTTATTTTTCTTGTCATGTGCTTATAAATTCAGCTAAATGCTAAATCTTTAGACTTCGTGTATTGTGAATCATACCTGGATATTAATATATATTATAGTTTTGCAGATACGAAACGAACTTAAATCGTACATCTCTTCTAGCCAGTCTATCCCATCAGCCTCTATATAAATAGCACACCTTTTAGTCAGTTTATCTACTAGTGTTGTTAAACGAACTCGATATTTTAGTCAGAAAAATATTGCTCAAGCTTCGCGATTTCGTTAGTTTAGATGTTTAGACCTTCTGGCCATCTGTGAGCAAAATCTTCAGGTTTGCGTAATATTCATCTAGATAAAATATTTGAGTTAGCCGTTTAACAACACTATTTCCTACCCTCCTTAATTCTAAATATTATCCATGTTATAGTTTAAGATATTTTATACACGTTTTATTCATTTTAAAAAAAAAAAAAAATAATCAATTTATGCATGAAAATTTTTCTTAACACAAAAAATAAAACACATTAAAATGTTTTTTATTTATTTATTTTTTTTTAAAAAAAAAAAAACTCATTAAAAAACAAATATTAAATTAGGGGGGGGAATTGAAGGTCAAACATTTTCAAACATCCCTCACAGCTTCACTTTCTTGAGTTCCCAATTTATTTGTTGTTTCTAATTGAAATTTCCTCTCGTCATCGTCATCGTCTGCGCCATCGATGGACGGCCTTGCATCGCGACTCACCGAATACTTCGCCATCTCGCGGCGTATCTTAAAATTCTCGTATTTTAATTCTTCCAATTCTTCTTTCATAAGTTCGAGCGTGTCGTGAGCCTTAGAAATTTTGACGAACAGTTCCTTCCCCCTTTTAAAATTGGATTCTATATTGTGACACAAGAGTTTTCCCTGCTTGGTCTTCAAGTTTTTATTTCGATAAGATTTTTCTTCCGAATCATTGGAATGATCCTGCGAGGCTAAGCCAGATTTTCTTAAAACGTTCAATATATCGGCCTTGGTTCGTTCCCAGACATTCGCTCCTCGATTCTGTGAATTGACGGCTGCCGAGTCCTGGACCCAGCCACTTGAGCAGGCCTCATTTTTATTCGTAGCATGTTGGGCATCGATAGGATCCTTGGTAGGTTTTCTCATTTTTTTCAAATTTTCCAGCTTCGCCTTGAAATTTTCGATTTCCTGCTTGAGCCTGTCTACCTTGTCGCCGTAAGCCAGACATTCCGCCCTCAGAAAAACTTTATCCTTTCCCACCTCTTCGGCGTAATTTATGAGGTAAATTAAATTTCTGTTGAATCTCCCGATGACCTTGGGCCCATGAATGGCGTGATTCATGTCATACTTCACTTCGCCATTATGAATAAACAAGAATGTAGGGCCAGGCCACCCTTCCCCCTCAGCATTGCCATTTTCCGAACTAAGAATATATGTTAAGTCTGGTTGGGCTGCTTCTCGAGGTTCAATCATAAGTTTCTATATATAATAATTATTTTACAAGATAAAACACAAAATTTGCATTGTTGATTTTTTTGGTATAAAATAACAAAATTCAAACAATCATTATGTATTATTTATTTAAAAAATTTTTTTTTTAATATTTACATTTAAAAATAGAATACTTTGAATAACTAACCTTCATCGTTGTAATATGCCTTCACTCGTAAATTACATTTATACAATTCTTTCAGGTCCTTGAAAACTGAAAGACCAAAAAATTATATTGCAAATCTTATATTGCTGATAGATTCGGCTGATAATACCTTTTAAATAGAAATAATGATTATCTCTTTCGAGGTTTTTGACATATCTACATTCATCCAGACCATAATTATTTCATTTTTTTAGTTGTTAGTACGGTTTTAAAATGTTCACTAATTTTGGCAAAGGGAACCTATACTGCCTCGTTATAGTGTTTATGCCTATTACTCATGGAACAACACCTTAGTTTTGGCCCAAATAAACATAGAAGAGTAGAGAAATCACATATAATGAGAGATATTCCCTACATTATTTGTCACTTGTGTTTGGCCATAAGTTTTTCTAGTCATTTTGGATATGCTTCTAAAAGCTCTGTCTACCTAAACGTATAAACCTGGAAATAATATTTTTCGCGGCTTTAATTACACTAACATTTTGTCGGTCTAGAATTGAAGTGCTCCACTCGACATCGTAAAATTTTTGAGTTAGAAGTGGATAATAACTTATATATTCCCAAAATAAAAACTTGATTAAAATATTGATTTTTGCCAAAGTTATAGCTCTGTCAAAATTGATCAATAAGCTTTATGATTTTAAACTTTAATGTTGATTTTCTCATTTTTAACATTTGCGCAAGTGGAGCATTCCAATTCTAGGCCGACGATTTCATATTATATCTACGATAAAAATTATGTACTATATATATTTGGTTATCGATAAGTCTTAAATGGATAGATATTACATATTTTGAGAGGCATTCGCATACCTTATTCCTGGATTTATCATAGTATTTTTCGACATCAGTATCAACCAAAATTTACATTTTGTTAAAAGATATTAACTTAAACATGGCATCTTTTGCTATCAAATTATCATAGGGGCATTGGAGTTTAAATATGAAAAACTGCGACTCATTGTTATTCAATGTGTCTCAAAACTGATAATAACTATATTCCATTTCCATAAAAAAAGATATTTTAAAAAATATTTTGCATATTTTTTATAGCTTGAGAATTACAAGTGGCTACCTTTTGTCAATCATTTTTTGAATGAAAATCTTAGAGAGCAAGATTGGAAACTTTTCCAATGAAACCAAATAATTTATTTGACCAAATCTTTAGTCAAAATCATTGTCGTGACGTGAGTGATAAATACTAAGTGTGCTGTTATAATTGAAATTAGCAGTCTAAACAATCATTTCATATGAATTGTATTGTCGTCACGTTTATAAATTTTTTTAATATAATTAATAGCAAAAGGTTTTATGTAAAAATTCGATTATAATACAAAATGTGTTTATATAGTTTTATTTCTTAGTTTACACTTTTACAAGTAATTCAAATATTAGAAATAATTTATGGTATGAGTTTACAGAATCAAAAAATTAAAAGAAGGGTGGAAGGGGGGGGGGGGGGGGGGGGGGGGGTGTTAATTAATTTTAAAAAAAATTAAAAAAATTTTGTTTAGTTATTAATATAAATGTCATAAAAATTTAAATTATGCCCATTAATTAAAGAAGTTATTAACTTTTGCTTATTATTTTTCAATTTTTTGCATGTAGTTTTATATATATACATTTTGGAGGAAAAATTATGGGAGTATATGGGGAATATTTTTAGCTAAGAATGAAATGATATTTACGAGAACAAGCAAATTTCCAAAAAAAAGGCTTACCCTGCCCCCCCCCCCTTCTTTGCAACGCTTATATTTTTAAATAATTTTTATATAAAGTCAAAAACCAAAATAATTTTTGTATAAATTTTGCACAGACAAATCTTACATAAGGTTGGACCTAAAAATCTCCAATAAAAATTATGGGTAAATAAAACCCACTTACTAGCCTTCCCAGCCTATTTTGCAAATTCTTAGCTATACCTATGTTTTAAGGACTCCACTCTCACAATCTGACTTATCAAATAACATCATGATTCCGCCTTGACCAGTGTGCCCTTATTTAGCAAATTATTTACAGTATAATACATATTCTTTATTTGATTTAAAACCTTCCAAATGTTAAAAATAAATAATCTTTTCCCAGAGCGCAACCTAACCTGATTTGTACCGCTATAGTTACCAATGATAATTGTGGTTATTTTTTTGGCAATAATTATAAAATTTACAATTGAATATCCTATTTGATTCATTATTTTAATATTAGATATTATATAAACATATGGTATAAACATGTGTTTCATACCTTCATATTTTTTTAGGGGTAGATATTCCTGATAACCACGCTAAACATTTTAAAAGGATTATAAAATTTATAGAACCCTTTTCACTACGAATACTAATATTTTAAATAAGAAGATATTAACCTGGAGGTGAACACATTCATTAAGGTAATAATAATTTACCTAATATATACATCTTAATATGCACCTTTTAATATTTACATTATTTTAATATGTCCAATGTTTGTAGGCATTGATAATAAAGAAAATTATTAAATTATTTTGCATATTAATCCCAATTTTATTTTTACTGTAGTAATGTTACCAGTACTTTTGTTAAGTTTTTCTCAACCCATAATACATTCATAACATCAATCATATTTATTTAAAGTTAACTAATTAGATTAATTATAATAGAGTGTATAAGTTTATTGTGGAATGGATAGAAAAATTTTACAAATTCAGCTTAACTTCGGGCATATGCTTAATTAAATTTGACAAACATTGAGGCATAGGTTAGTTTATTTCTGTTTTCTTCAAAGTTGAGCTATATTTTCAGAAAACATACTTTTTAGCCCAGCTAAAAAATAGAGCAATTATTAAACTACAGTTTGTTTACCTAACAAAATTTGATGATTATAGGATTGAATAAATATTAAAATTAATTAATACAGAGAATTTAAACTTGGAAAATATTGATGGAAATATATCTAATGATAGAGTCAACAGAGCTGATACCGTGCAAAAATAATATGCTATTTGGATAGCGTTGTAAAATTTCTCCATTTGATCAAAAAATAGTTTAGCTAAAACAAAAAAAATCTCTCATATAAAAATAAAATACATCCTTGACAACATTGCAAATAACAAAATCAATTAACAATAAAAACATAAAAATAATATTAGTTTCTTAATTACATTAGAAATCTTAGTAAAAAAATTGTGAGTAATCTATATATAATGATCTAAGAACATTAGAAAGCAGTGACATCTAAAACTCAATTACCAGACAGAGAAAATATAATTTTCCAAAGTCATCAACACCCACCAATAAAAAAAACTTGGCAATTTTTCAAGACACATTTCATGAAATAATAAGCTTTAAAATTTTATCATCAAAAGTGCTACATCTCTATATCAATGAAACCTAAAAATAGGACCGCGTGCTCACCTTATGAGCAATTTGGCTTTTGGACTTATTTCTCCCACAACAATGGCATATTATAATCCCCTCTATCTTTATATCCATATATAAAATAATTGTGCATATTTAGAGCCCAAATATCACTTATTATTTTTTATTTAAGTATAAGCTGATCCAGTCCCACCCCAACACAGCTTCTATATTATTATGATTGATAATCCATAAATCTAATACTCCAACCCTCTCCCCCCGATGTTCCTACGATTTCCACCCTACCCATGGCAGCCAGCAAGGTCCCATCAAATTGCCTTATTCTTGACTCCTCATTCTCTACCATTTCCCCAATTAAGATAAGCAATATTCTTATTCAGTTTTAATATATTAGAAATTTAGACCTACAAAATAAATTTCACTTTTTTTTTTCACGCTCTGAGCAACGGCTAGAGTCAGATGGTAAAAAAATTTTTTGTATGCCTTGGTTTTGCCTTGAAATATTTATTTTTATTCAATATTCACACTAGTGATCTGTATCGGGCCTAATTTTTCAAGTCCGGCCCGGCCCGAAATTTTTTTTAAAAGTTTTGCCGGCCCGGCCAGGCCCGAATTTATTTAAATATAGAAATTAATTTTTTATTATTACTTAAATTAAAAGACATATGTTATAGATGTCTTTTATTTTCAATAAATTAAAATCAAAATTTTTTATTTATTCATAAAAAAATTCAATATAAAATTGATAAATTTAGATATATTTTAAAAAAATTTCCAAAATCCGACACAACCCGGCCCGAAATTTTTTTAAAAATATTAGGCCCGGCCCGAACCCGATTATTTTAAATAGAATTAGGACCGAACCCGGCCCGAACGGTTCGGGCCGGGCTCGGTTTTAACTTTGCAGATCTCTAATTCACACCACCCCCCACCCCCCCCCCCTTTTTCTTCCTTCTCCTTCCCATGAATTATTCAACATTGCGCATTTTCATCCTGATTTTTTTTTTATTCATTTTTATAATTGCGAAATTCGATCAGGCAAAATAGGGAACAATAGGAAAGAAAATACTGTAAAATCAATCGATAATAGCTAACTTTATTTGTTAAACTACGTTGGATATTTTTTTTTTAAATTTTGTAAAAAATGTACCTAGCTCGGATTTTTCCATTTCCGGTTTCTTTTAAAAATGGCGATTCATAGTCCGTTTTTAAGTTCCGATTCTTTTAAAAATGGCGGTTTTTAAGGCCTATTTTCTAAAATGGCCTTTTCATAATCGGGGTTTTTTTTAAAAAAAAAATGGGAATTCTTAACCCGTAAAAAAATAAATGACAATTCATTAAAAATAGCGATTCTTATCCATTTTTTTTAATAAAAATGGTCATTAGGAATACGTTCCTAAAGATGGAACGCGACATTTACTATTTGATTGGAACGGAGTAGTAGCACAAACATGTCTATTTCTGAGTCCCCGTACTGATTATGTAACTAATTATATACATATTTTAAACAAAACAATAATAAAAAAAATTTGAATTAAATAAGGAATATTTTGAATTATATATATATTCATTTTTCTTAAAAAATAAATGCGTTAATATATATATTTTTTTAACCCCTTCCCCCCCCACACACACATCAAGAATCGTCAATTTTTAAAAAAAAAAAAAATCACGGTTAAAACCATATTATCCATTGAAAGTTAATAGTTGTTTTAAATTCGATTTTAATACCAAATATTAGGTAATAATATTGTCATAAAACTGAAATTGAAAAGTGAAAACAAAAATTTACGAATAGGGATGTAACGATATTAAGTATCGGTATCGGATCAGCTCCGGTTTTGAACTTTTAGAGAAAATGTCGGATCGGCCGATATTCGTCGAAACTTTAACCGATATCGATATCATACATACTTCTTTTTTTTTAATTATTAGAACCTTTTATTCATTTATTTTTTGAAACCAATTTTCTTTTCTCGCAAATGAGCGTTCATCATAACGCCCTCAAAGTTAAAAGCGTAGGCGTGACAAAATAAAGTACAAATGTTTGATGTGTGTTTTTTTTTCGCGAAAAATATTATTTTTAATGATAGGAAGGAGGAAATATAAAGTATTATATTTTATACGTTAATGTAAAAAGAAAAATTTTACCCATAGGTGTATTTTATATTTGTCTATTATTTATTTCATTGTTTTTTTTTTCGTTTCGAATTTGAGATAGATTCATTAATTAACGAAGATATCAAACAATATCTTATTACGAGGGCTAAATGCCTAAAGTTTTCCCAAAAAATAAAAATAATTCGAAGTTGAAAAAATAACATATTGACAAATGAAATGAAACACACCGACGCAAATTTTCTAAATATTCGTACTAATCGAGGTTGTTGAAAAAGAAACTTTTTTCCTCTTAGGCCCGGCTCGGGTTTTTTAAAAAAAAATATAAATTCAAATTTTTGTAGACAGTAGCGGAAGTTAACTATAGAAGGGTTTGACTATATCGAAATAGGATCTGTCAAATAAATCTTCAACCGAATAAATATTATTATTGATAATCATTATAAATGTTAAGATAATATTTACGGGGTATATAGATATATCGAGATGTAACAGGATACAAAATTTTTTTTTAAATCTCGTTATATTTATTCAAGGTAAAAACGAAATTTGTTGTTGAAAAAGAAACTTTTTTCCTCTTAGGCCCGGCTCGGGTTTTTTTTAAAAAAATATAAATTCAAATTTTTGTAGACAGTAGCGGAAGTTAACTATAGAAGGGTTTGACTATATCGAAATAGGATCTGTCAAATAAATCTTCAACCGAATAAATATTATTATTGATAATCATTATAAATGTTAAGATAATATTTACGGGGTATATAGATATATCGAGATGTAACAGGATACAAAATTTTTTTTTAAATCTCGTTATATTTATTCAAGGTAAAAACGAAATTTGTTAAATGTAAATAAATCGATCAGGGGGGGGGGGAAAATCGTTCATCAAATTTACAACATACTAATTATAAAGTGAGTCTCGTAAATATTTAATTATTATTATAAATTTATTATACAGAATACTGTTTATTTTAAAAAAAAAAATTTTTAAAGAAAAAATAAAAGAATTATCTCCGTTTTCGGAGGAAGTAAATTCTAACCCCATATATCTCACTTTTTTGAACCTATCTTCATTAGACTCCACGAGGTTGGTTTCAAAAAAAAAATTTGATCCCGACCGGGATCGAAATCGGGTCAATATGGCTCTTGAAAATTGATTTAATTTTTTTTTTCATGTATCTACCTATGATTCACTAGCCGAAGCTTCTTTATGACACCTACAATCATGCTTCGCGCCAAACATCTTAACTCCACCATCGATCCTATTGATCCTCAATATTATTCCATTTGCGCGACTAATTTCACGCCGGAAGAAGTTAGGAGAAGGCCTCCTCTCTTTCCCACGCGAATCCGCCCATGGGTCTCGGCGGTATACGTCCTACGTTTCTACGGGACATTACCTCCCCTTTAATACGTGCCCAATCTTCGAACCTAACCATGCTAACTTTCATCTGCAGCAAAATTCTAGGTGAAGATGTTCCTGACTTTGGGTCTCCCCCATACTTTACGGTGCGCGCCCCGTTGCCTTACAAAAAATCCTAAAAATTATATAAGGCCAATTGGTTATGCGCTCAACCTTTTCTTTGTTTTGTTGCCAAAATGATTTCCGTTTTGTAGTCGTCGTTTCAACTTAGCGTGGAAGTTGCGTGGCTGTGAGGCTTCAGTACACTACTAAACCAAATTCGTACAGAAAACATTCCCTCAAATGAAATCTTGAATAAGATCGTCTTCACCGAATCTTCTAATACCCTGTATCTGAATTCTTACTTAAATTCCTCAACCCCTCTTTTCCCTGTCCATTCTTGCATTCAATATCCTTCTACTTTACATTTGATTCTAATAAAATTCCCTCCGTAGAAGGGATTCAACAAAGTGATCCTGTCGGATCATTTCTATTTAGTCTCGGAATCAACGATATGGTCAAGGCAATCAATGCCTCACGCTCCCCTCTTCAGAGGTCTGGTATATCTATGATGGTTTAATCGGTGGCTCGTCTAAAGATTTCAATACAACTATTGATAATCTTGAAGATTAATTCTTCTTTAGGGTATTCTCAAATCCAACTAAACTGATATACTTGATTTTTTATGGCCTTTAATATTAATATATATTTTATAAGAAACGTGATAAATTTTTATGTAATCTGACTACAAAATCGA
This sequence comes from Gordionus sp. m RMFG-2023, assembly GCF_954871325.1. NCBI lineage: Eukaryota > Metazoa > Nematomorpha > Gordioida > Chordodea > Parachordodidae > Gordionus > Gordionus sp. m RMFG-2023. The sequence goes on from NC_088777.1 coordinate 51,970,702, forward strand.
TTCGTATTTGAATAGTGTCGTTAAATCGATTAGCTAAACTTTTAAACACCTTGGCCCAAGATTTTATCGTAACACAAAAAAAAGGTCTCCATCTCCAAATTGAGGCATAACCTCTATACTTTTAAACCGATCCCTTCTGGCTAAACGTTTGATTAGGTTAGCCAAAATTATGGGATTCAAATAACACTAATTTTTAAGGGTGAGATTTAGCATAACATTTGTCATTCCTGATTGCCAGCACCGCTATTATCGGTGAGTAATTTTTGGTTAAGATAAAATAGACTAATAATGATGTTTAATTAATTTGATTTTTTTCGTTTTTAGGATACATAAATAGCTGCGTGCTTAAACCGCGCCAAGACTACGACACAAACCACGACAAAGACTTATCTTAAAATTAGTATATCCAGCCGTCAAAATTCATCGGGTAATTTTAAATATCGAATAAAGAAGGATGCAATCGCCCATATCCACCCTGAATCCCATCCTAGGTCCGTCCTCGTCTTCTTACGCTCAGATAGTAGCATTCTGTTCCCTTGCGAACTTTATAAACTCGGCCGACCGGGTCGTTATGCCCCTGGCTATAGTGCCCATGGCTAACCAATACGGATGGTCAATGCATCAAAAGGGCCTTATTCTCAGCGCCTTTTCATTTGGATTCTTTACTTCCCAACTTGCTGGGGCCGGAGCCGCCCCACGTTACGGTGCTAAAAGGGTCTTGGGTATTGCCGTGTTTATCTGGTCACTCTCCACTTTTATAACACCTCTCGTGGCCCACAGCCTCCCATACCTGATCGCTGCCCGATTACTCATGGGGTTCGGGGAAGGGTTTGGTCTGCCTGCCGTATTTCACGTTTACTCTACCACGCTACTCCCGGGTGAGCGCTCTCGCGCCTTTGGGTACCTCGTGGCCCTTGGATCGGTGGGTCAATGCACCGCCACTCTCATCTTACCCCATGCACCTTGGTCCGCCGCTTTCTACCTGCTAGGGGTAGTGGGATTTTTATGGGTTCTGGCTTGGGTGGCATATTACCGTGAGAGACGCTCTGTTCCTGTTCCACCCGCCTTTTACTCGACTCCTTCGCAGTACTCTCCTTTAGAAGGGACCGATCGTGCCAACGATGCTAATAATTCCGTATCAGTCCCGCTTTTCGCCGAAAACCGTGAACCCAATTTTGACCCCGTCGATAACAACGTCAGCAACGGTAATAATAATACTCTACTCTCGCACTATAAGCGCACCCTGCATCGACTATCACCACCTTGCGTTTCCTGGTGGCTACCATACTTGGACAAGCCCGCCTTGTGGGCTATTTATGCCGCCCACTTTGCCATGAACTGGTGCAGTCAAGTGGTCGCTCTTTGGCTTCCCACGTACCTGACGACGGCCCTGGGGGCCGATCCCGACCACCTATCTCTCACTGCTCTACCTTATGCCTTCAATTCTCTAGCGGGCGCCGCCGCCGGTCATTGGGCGGATTCCCTTTTAGCTCGCCGCGGCAAATCCCTTCTATACGTACGTCGTCTCGCTACCGCGATAGGTCTCCTAATACCCGCTGCCTGCTTAATCATTTTAGCCGCAGCCCGGGACCCCGTTGTTGCCATTCTCCTTATGAGCTTGGCTATGGCAGGTTCCGCATTTAACTCCTGCGGCCACCTGGCCAACCATGCAGATCTGGCTCCGCGACGTGCAGGGGCAACCTTTGCTGTTGCTAACACTTTGGCGGCATTGCCTGGCATGATTTGTGGTCCGTTAACTGCCGAACTCGTTCACGCCGGTCGTGGTCGCTGGTTCCCCGTCTTTTGGATAGCCGGACTCATCAACGTATTAGCAGCTGTCGTGTATCTAGGTAATAGCAAGGCTTCGCCAATCTTATAAAATAGCTTAAAGCGTTTACAGTTTTATGAATGATAAGCAAAGTTTACGATGATATTGTACATTAAATTTTCCCCCTTTCACTGTTGGCCACATTGGAGGAATAGTTTCGTAATCAATTTACTGGTGATGGGAGATGGGCCACAAAAAAATGAGTATTTTATATATATATATATATATTATTTTTTTAAATGTATGATGTACATGTGTTGTATAATATATATTTTACTATATAACACGCGATCGCTTACACTTGTAATAACGTAGTGAACAAACTAAGCGCAAAAATTTATAATTTATATAAACCTTACCCTTTCCGTGTTTAAATCATTAACGTGACTCAATTTCGTGACGCGGATACCGCTAAGTCCTTTAAATAATCGATTTAGCATGATCAAACCAAATAAAATATTATTTTTTTAATTATAATTATTATAACATTGTACATTTATTTCCTGTAATTCAGTTTGTGTTTTTTATTTGTTTTAATTTTAAACATAAAAAGTTTTATTTACACTGTTTTTTTTTTGAATTATTAAATATTTAAAAAAAAACAAATGATGTTTTAAATGGAAATTTTATTTATATTACCGAGTTTATACTTTACTTTTTTTACTCCTTTATTATAATAAAAACGTATATAAAGAGATGTATCGTTTTAAAAGCGTTATGTCAAACTTATTTACCTCGTTTACCGGGAAGCAAGTAAATAATAAGGTTACGTTTTATAATGACGATGATGGGAGATGCAATGAATTTGAATTTACATCGCTATCCGATAATTAATAAACTAGGCTTTATTGTTCTTACATCCAAAACTTTTGCACAAATTATATCTGTATGAATAGAATGAGGTTGTTGTAAACTTATTTTTATATAAATTACAGTTGAATTAATTAAATATCGAATCATTTCGTTTGGATTACTATTTATGTAGCTTGGTTATAGAAAATTTTTCTCCATATTTTTATAAAATTATGGCTATTTTCAAATATTTTGAAGGGTTGGGGTGAATGTTATATTATTCTCATTTTCAGTGTCAAATTTTCGTTCCACTAGATTCAGTTTTAGAATATGCCGTAGGGTTACTACCCTAACTGTAAGATAATATGAACATCCTTCTCACGACGCCATGTGAAAATGTTGAAAAAAAAATAATATATGAACTGTAATCCCCTCGACATTTTCAAAATTTTTGAAGTTAGAAGTGGATAATAACTTATTCCCAATATATATATAAAAATAAAAACTAGATTAAAAAAATTTTAATTTTTTGCCAAAGTTATAGCTCTGTTCAAAATTGATTAATAAGTTATTCCTAGATTTGATTTCTTATTTTAAACCTTTGCGCAGGTGGAACACTCCAATTCTAGGCCGACGATATAGAGGCCTTCTTAAAAAAAATTAATAGACCAAGCAGATCAACCATAAACAAATACAAAAATCGTTACAATTTACAGTAATTTTTCTTCTTGAGAATCAAATTATTTATTCAGTCAGTTGAAGTCTCTTTGAACCTCAAACATGAATTACCTAAATAATTCCATTAATATCGAATTAAACTAAATTCTTGTGATAAAACATGTGCTTAAGATTATTAAAGTGAGAACTAAGAAGGATAGCCAACGTATCACCCAAGAATTTCAATTTTGATGGGTGCATGTTAAAATCTAATTGATTGACTCTTCTTATTGAGAAATTTAGTAAATTAAAAACCTCACATGATATATCAATGTGACCGTTTGATTCATAAGAGAAATGACGGAATAATACATTTCACCCAAGGGATCTTTTAACAAGATATGGACCATAAACTGAAAAGAAATATATGGGAGTCATTTGATGTGGCACAGATATGAACGCTAATTTTTATCTAGTCAATAATTACGTTTAAGAACAAACCCCCTGATCATTCAAAGATGGAAGCTTTTTTTTTTCTCCCATTTTTTTTGGCATGTTAAGTAATCTATATAGGTTTTACTAGCAAAATTTAAATTCACAAATTCTCGATTTAAAAAATTTTTTCCCATACCTAATCCTATACGAGACAAAAAAAAAATTCAAAAAGGGTTCTTCAAAGCTTCAATATGCAAGTTAGGATTTGAGAAGTTTTGTACAACCAAAGCTTTATTGTTTCTGAAACTCGGGACTATTAAGAAAAGGATAGAAATTATAGAAATGTGAATCTTTGATAGATGTTAAATCTGGTAATACAGCAAAATAATTTTTTTTATAAATTTAATTAGTAAAACAACTGGTCGTGACTGATAGTTTGGTCATATGGTAAGAAGAGATTATGAAGATTGTTTAACAAGGTGAACGAAATTGGCAAAAGGAGGAAGGCCGAAGCGGTAATGGGGATATTAAATAGAAAAGAGTATTAAGGTATATTAATTGATAGAACGGCTAAGTTATAAGCCGGAATCCTCCCGTATAGATAACGAACCTTTATAACTACAAATTTGAGCTTAAACGTTATAAAATCTAGCAGCCGGAGTTTAATAGAATTTTGAGCTTTAAACAAAACGATTAGGATCTCTGGGATAATCAAACAGCTGACATTGATAAATACCTATAAACAAGTATATGGATTTCATATCAAATCAACAAAAATAGTTGATTCTCAACCCGACTTCCTCAAAAATTTTGTATATTGGTAGTATATACTCTAAGAAAAATAAATAAAATTATACCTTCCAACACTGCTTATCCGCTAAGATATGGGCTTTTAAATTAATTTTTTAATATGTCATATAAATAAGTATTATAGATATCTGATTAATATCTAAAACCGGATCCTAGACATATGTTCAATACAGTATAGGATTTTGTACAATTATTGCCAACCTTTTTTTTCTATGGATATTTCCCGTTTTAGTTATTATTCAGATTTCTATCATATTTATTTTTTATATGTCACATTAAAGAACTATTATTAGGCTATATAATTAAATTTAATAATTATGTCTCGAGAAATTTAAAATAAATTAAATTGCATTTTGTCAAAAAAATATACCATTTTTCAGCGCTTTAAACGCCCAGGGGATAAGCAATTTTGGGAATCTTAGAAAAAAATTTGAAGGGGTCTGAAACCTTGGTTGATATGGAACTCATCATTTTTTTTTCTCTTAAGCTTTCAATACTCTCTCCACTTTATTATTCATGCTAACTGTTAAGTAATAGAGATAATTTCGGTGAAAATTTTATATTAACATTTTTTTATATATCTATTTAACGTTACATTTTTTTTAATATCAATTTGTATTCACCTAACTGGTTATTTTTTTATTGTTAAAAAAAGATATAAAAAGAAAAATTGTTTTTGGTTAAGGAAAATGTAATTTATAATAAAAATAAAGTTTAATTTATGATAATAAAATAAATAAAAATCTGTCTAAATACATCATGGTATTATTACATAACAGAAGATTCTATACAAATATTTCATGGTGGCCAAGACGAGTCACGAACTCGCGACTCACGTTAAATTCCACATATATGACTGAATTCGTCAATCTGGATTTCCCTAAATTTAATAGCGATAACAGGGCCTACATAGGGAAATTGCAGAATTTCTTCGACACCAACAAGATCTCCAACGGAGAAAGGCCGCGTTTTTTCTCCGAAGTCTTCCAGATGATTCAATAACATTGGAGCAATTTGAACAGAGGCAGACTTCCAGGACCCAATCGCTCTGCTTGGCAAATTCAAACTACAACATCCGTCGAAGACTGAGAACGCCAAACCATTATTTTATGCTGCCACTCAAGGCAAGGGGCTTTCTCGGCTTGGGTCACACGCGAAGCACGACTCAATAAAGAATGCAAATTCAATGGCATTCAGCGCATTATTGAGAAAGTGAGAGTTGCTTCGAATTCCAAAGATGTAAGGAAAGCGGTCAGGAGCTATATGACTATAAAAGATATTTACAGTCTAGGTCTAAAGGAAGACACCACGGAGCCAAGTGACATCAAGGGCGTGATGAAAGTTGAAGCCATTCATTTAACTTAATCACATAGAATACAATAGGTTAATCACATGGGCAGAGTAAAAATAGTAACGTAATCACAAAACCCATTCAGGACTCTAATGCACATGGTAAATCTCTTATCAAGCAACCCCAGTTCATCATTGATAATCACAATCGCCCCCGGACGGCACGGAAACTTTCGGGACAATCGTTTTGATCAAAGCTACTATAATTGTTACTATAACCGCAACCGTTTCGACAATCGCAACTATAACTACTACGACGATTGATACAACAATAGCGGGTACACCGTCCATGGTAATCACCACGACTATCATTGTGACAATCAACATAGCCCTGATCGACGGGATAACTGCTATAGAGGTGATAACCTAACCAACTATCCCCGTCGTGGTCAGCACAAACACAACCATCAAAATATTAATGGTTTTCCGAAATATTCGACGAGGCCCAACTTTCAAAAATGATAATAATACTTAAAACAGATCATCTGATTACAAAGAAGGTGATTGTCAATTGGATACGAACCATGCTATGAACATCGAAGTAATCGATGATGACGACGACCTAAATGCAGACCATAAAGAAATCTTCAAAATCTTGAAGTGTACAATCTTGGGGTCAAGTATACTAGATATGACGTGTACAACGTAAAGGTGAGCATCAACAACATACCCACGTTGATGCAAGCTAAGACTGTAGGCATAACCACCATACGTAAGAAGGATATGAAACTTACAGGTATGAAGGCAGCGCCATCAAGATATTAGTTCTTGCCAATGTGAACGTTGATCAGACAAGTGAAAATTCACTTGAAGCTCGGTGCCGTGCCTAAAATCATACCTCCAAGGAGAGTTCCTTATGCTAGGTTTATTGCGATGACTCGTGAATTGGACGGCTGGTTAAAGGACAACATCATGGAGCAAGTATCTCAAGTCAGATGGGCAAGTCCATTTACTCCTGTTTTCAAAGGTGACTATGAGGTTGATTTTAAAGACACCATAAACCCTGTTATGGAGGACTTCAAATACCCGATACCGCTTATTAATGATCTGATCGCGGCCAAGAGCAGGAAATTCACAAAAATAGATTTCAAGCATGCCTTTCTACAGATTCCCATACACGAAGATTTCAGGGATCTATTCACGATCTAAACACACAAGGGGTACTTCCGCTTCACCAAGCTACCATTCGGTTTGAAAATAGCCACAACCATCTTTCAACAGATCCTACAGCTGTTTTGGCGATCTTAAAGATTTCATTTTTTATATTGACGACTTGCTAATCACTGGTAGTAATGATGAAAAACATATCGAGAACATTAAAAAAGTGTTTGAATTCGAAAGAACGGATTGACACCTAACTTCTCTAAAAGCGAGTTCATAAAAGATAGGTACAGATTCTTAGGCCATGATATCGACGCTGAGGGCATCCACCCGAATAATGACAAAATAAAAGCCACAACCAGCATGCCTGAGCCACATTTTTAGGAATGACCTGTTACTACCGTAAATTTCTGAACAATTTTGCCAGCTTAGCTGATCCATTATATAAAATAGTGAATATATAGAAATGGATTTGGGAAATCACAAAAAAAGTTTTGATGAATTTAAACTGCTCATGATCAACCACCAACGTTTAGCTATTTTAACCCCAACCTACCTATAAGCATTGCGGCAGATGCGTCTAAGAAAGGACTGGGAGCTGTAATATTTCACATAGAAGAAGGAGGTAAAGAAAGGCCTATAGCTTTTGCCTCGAGGTCATTATTGAAGGCTGAGATCAACTATACAAACATAGAGAGAGAAACATTAGCAAAAATCTATGCCATCAAGAGGCTCCAAGAATATCTTAATGGAACGAGGTTCACAATAATAACAGATCACAAGCCACTGATTTACATCTTCAACAAGGATTGAAAGACAACACTGCCATGTCAATGAGACTCCAAAAATGGAATATTGCGATGGGGGCTTATGACTACAAGATAATCCACAGGTCCGGCAAGGTATCAGTGTCTGTCCAGATTTCCTTTGGCTTCTGACAACGAAGAGGTGCGCGTGCTGGTAGATGACGAGCCATGCAAGGAGCTATGAGACATACCTATTAAGTTCGAGAAAGTATCTGCGGAGACTCAGAAAGATAAAGAGATTATGGACGTCATCAGTGATATAAGAAAAAGTAAGGTCATACAAAATAAAACTTACAGGTTCATGGAAAATAAATTGAGCATAGTTGATGACCGCCTTTACAATGAATCAATAGTGATCATACCATTCAACATGAGAAAACTGATGCAGAAGACATTTGGGGGCTCATGGGACAAAAATTTTTGCCAGAAACTACATCTGGTGGTCTAGAAATCAACACCGACATAGATAATGACGATAGAAATTGCGAATCATGCAATGCTTGGGGAGATAATCCAAAAAAAATACAATATGCTTGGACTGCCATTAATAAACCTTTTGAAAGAATGCATTTAGTTATAGCAGGGCCGTTTCTGCAAAAATACTGGTTGGTAATGGTTGATGCATAAAGCAAGTTCCCCATCATTAAATCGATGAACTCCATAACGGCTGAACAGACTGTCATCGACCTGATGAGAACTATAAGCTTGTTTGGGGTACCTGAACAAACGTTACAGATAATGGCATTTACCAGCAAGTTTTTTGAAAAGTTTTGCAAAGACTAGAGATTAAGCACACTTAAACGTCAGCATATCACCAGCAATCCAATGGGCTGTTGGAGAGGATGATTAGAACCTTCAAAAAACACATGAAAAGAAGTCTGGAAAATAAAAAAGTAGACGAGAAGATCGCACTAGAAATATTTTTGCACTATTATCGGAACACACCTAATGCTGCAACAAGTGTTGCATCTAGCAAGAGATTATTCCTGCATAGAACAAGAACTGCCTGGGATTTGCTAAAACCAATAAAAATGAGCGACAACTCATTAGAGAAAATATCATCTGCAAGAGCTTTAGAGATTGTTGACAAAGTGTGGTACAAAACGTTTAAAGACAACAAATGGCATAATGGCATTGTTACTAACAGGAGGTAATTTGATATTGAGAATAGACACTGTGGTTATGCTTAAATCAGGAGACATTTGGATCAGATTAAAAAGATATTCTCGAATGATGTTCCTGAAGCCACGATTAAGGACAATGAATCGATAGGCAAAATGACGGATATCCTACTGGGTCTCTCTATATAAGAGACAATATGAAAAAATCACTGAATCCAGTTATAAGGACTGCTCGACCGGTCAGACTTAAACAAATACCTAAACATCTGGAAGATTACATAATGAACGTCAACAGCGTTACCACTCAACTTATCCAAGGAAATCATAGGCCCAATTTCTTTGGAGGGGTGGAATGTTAAATAATAGACTTTCGGTGAAAATTTTATATTAATATTTTTTTAAATATTATTTTAACGTTACTTTTTTTAAAATATAAATTTGCAATTTGTATTTCACATGTTATTTTTTTATTGTATAAAAAATAATATAAAAAGAAAAATTTGTTTTTGTTTAAGGGATTAATAAAAAAAAAATGTAATTTATAATAAAAATAAAGTGTAATTTATGAAAATAAAATAAAGAAAATTTTGTCTTATGATGTCTAAATACATCATGGTATTATTACATAACAGAAGATTCTATACAAATATTTCACTATCTATCTCTGATATCCCTCACCGGAGTTCCTTATCTATTCCATTCGGATCCTCCACCTGAGTAGTGCTATCATTGTATCTTGATCTCACACCGAAGTATCATATCGACAGATATCCCACCGAAGTATTCAATCACAGATATCCTACCGGAGTATTCTTATAGGTTCCTTCTATCATCCTTGAATGGCCCACCAAGTCAGCTGGTCATCTTTCATTTTTGGTTTGTTGGATGTATCCTAGCACCCGGCTGTCTAAGCTTGTCGGTGACCGGGGTGGCATTTCTCAGCTCAGAAATTCATCCTAGCATATGTCCTTACACATCTGTCATCAAAGATAAATCTAATACATTTTATGTTCCTAACCATGATTGAACCTGAGATCTTCTGCTCTAAGCTCACATCATAAACTACTAGTCCACCCCGGCGACAACTCATCATATGTATATAATCCTAAAAAAAATATTTCATGTTGCTTTGCAGAGTTAAAAATTTGAACTTTTATTGCTCCTATCTATGTTGGAATAAGGTCTTTGTTCAGCGATTTCTGTATATACCGTATCAAGTCAAATCAGCGCGAAACTTTTATCGCGAATGTCGTTTATCGCAAAAATTCTTTTGTAATATTATTTATTTACAATTTATTAGTGATTTTCACGCCCAGAATTATAAGCAAAAATATATTAAGATTTTTGAACATATTTTGATCTGATTAAAAGTTTACATTGTCGCTCCTGCAATGGACGATTCATCAGACACAAGCAATATAATACAATCATCCAACATGCTCTGAAATCCGCCCAAATTCCTTCCACGTTAGAACCACAGGGTCTTTTTAGATCTGATGGTAAACGTCCTGATGGGATCTCTCAAATCCCATGGAGGAGAGGCCAACTTTTGGTATGGGACTATTCCTGTATTGACCCCTTGGCCCCATCCAACCACGCCATCAACATCCTTGACCAGAAGGAACAACTTAAAATTTCTAAATACACAGAAATAATAAACGATCATTGCTTCATCCCAATCATATCAACCACTCTTGGCACCTTCGGCAAACTCGCCTTAGCATTTTTCAAAAACTTAGGATCACAAATCAGCAAACTCTCAGAAGAACCTCGAGAGGGTTTTTTTCTTCGTCAACGATTATCCATAGCGATTCACAAAGCTAATTATATCAGTTTCAATGGTAGCCTTCTAGCCAAAGAGCTATCATAGACAACGCTTAGGTTCCTTTTTCATTTTTGTTTCCCTGCGTCCACCATCTCCGTTCTTTTTTTTTAATAGAAATCAACAAACACAAATTATCGCGCTATTCAAAATTGGAATCTATTATGCTAACAAACATCACAAAACTAATATCAAAAATTTTTAATTTTCATTACCAAATATTTTAAATTTATATACAACAATCTACATGTTATATATTATATCAGTATTTAATTAAAAATCTTCATTTGTAAATAAAAAAATTTTTTGAGAAATTCTTTTGTGAATTTTTTTATAAATATACAATCTTTAGGGTTAATTCTTTTATACTTTTTTTTAATCAATTTAAGTAAAACTATATATTTTGAAAATATCGTTTATATTGTAAAGATGCTAAATAATAAATTCAATGAAGATGTTCTTTGCAAAGATGACTATTATCATATTCGGTATTATTAAACGTATTAGATGTTTTTTTGCATGTTAAAATTTCAATTAAGAAGTACCATATAAAAGTGACGATTGTCATCCGTTATTTTAAAAGTTTTTTTACATTTTAGTGACGTATATAGGCTAAAATAAGCAGAGTTGTTAAAAAATATTTTTTAAATGGATCTAGATACAGATACATCGTCTAAAATAATATATAGATACACATATCTTGATCAAAAATCTATCTAGGTACAGATATAGATACCACATTTTTACATCTAGATATAGGATCTAGATACAAGTATTAAGATCCTTTAACAACTCTGAAAATAAGTATTGTTATAACATGTATAAATAAAACTTCAGTGGAGATGTACCCTAGACAAGTGACAATTGTCATAATCGTTGTTTAAAAACTTTTTAAAAATTGCCGTTAAATGGGTCAAAATATAGAGTGTACATGCTAAATTAGAACAGGGGCGTCGCTAGCCTTTACAATCTCAGGGGGCTCAACTAAAACAAATTTTATGGGGGACGAAGCCCCCCATACTCTCATTTGCAGGCCTTCGGCCGTTATATCAATATATTATACTTTTTAAAAATTTGCTAACTCTGAATTCTGAATTTCATATTTTGTCATTAAATATTATTTTTTAATACAAAATCTATTTATTACAGTATAAAATATTGATTGCTGATATAAAAAATTTGCGTCTGTGATAAAAAAGGTTAATTAATTTATACATATGCCTCAATTTATAACGGTTTTTAAAAACTACATATTATAAAATTAGCAACTTACATTGACAAAAGATCAAGAAATTAATATAACACCCTGTTACCATTTTTAGACAATGTCTTATAGAATGGATTAATAAGGAAAAATTTATAGACCTAACCAAATCAACAATTAATGGAGAAAAGAATATAAACGACCAATCCAAATAATAAAACTATATGGTGCTGGTTAGAGCTTCCTCTTAAATGACATAATGAAAGCTAGATAAGTAATTGAGAAAAAAATTGTGAGATATTAAATTTCTAAAAGATTATCTTCCAGTTTTATTGATATATAAACAACTACACAGTTGATCATTATTGCATATAAAATATGCAATCATATGCTCTCAGCAGCTGTAATAATAGTCTTAAATAACCACACAAATAATAGATGCTGGTTAATTTGCAGTCATAGCCATGACACTCACTATATTATCTTATATCAGAATTTATTATGCTAGATAAATTGATATAACAAAAACACTAAAAATATTTAGAAGAAATTATGCACTGATTTGAAGCCTTAAGTTATTTACAAGGCAAGGATGCCATATTAGAAATAAAACATTTTATAACTATAAATAAGAACCAGAGTGATATGATATGATAAAAGAAATTAATTAAGATTTTATTTATTATTATCGCACCACCTCTAGTTGGTATATTATATCTTAAAATAGTAGTAGTTTGTATTAATATCAAAAATATATTAGTATCAAAAATTTAACTCAAAACTATTTTTCAAATAAGAAAAAAATAGCTTTCCTAAATACACGTAAAAAAGAGATGAAAAATTATCTAATTATTACATAATTCTGGGATAAATCATAAGAAATGTGGCGTTAAATATTTGAAAGCAATTTATTACTTATATTTTATTATCAAAAGCATTTATTAGTAAAATTTATTAAAATATTAACTGTAATATATTATATAACTGTCAAATACATCTGTAAAAGTGGTATTTAACCTAATCTTTTATAAACAATTATATCTAATAAAGGATTATAAAATATATGTTTACTTACTTTTTATAAATAAATCTCTTATATTTTTTTTGGATTTGAACCTAATAAATTTAAGAAGAGGCATGGTAATTAAATTTAAATATCAATTAAACTCGGATATTAAATTTATTAATTTTCAAGTAATAGGGTTATATAATAATTTAAATAAAAAAGTCAATAAAGCTTCAACTGTTAATGCTAAATTAATATTTAGTGAGTGATTATAATATTCTATTTAAACACAGAATTTGATTGCAAGCTCACATAGTGAAAATATAATTTTTAAGTATTAATCTAATCTATTAATTAAAATATTAATTTAAGAATAATTTAGATAGACTTATTAATTTTTAAATTATAAAATTAAATCTATATATTACTCAATAAATTATAAAAGAAATCATTCAGTGGGCAATCAAAAAAATTTATTTTTAGTTCAAGGGGATATTAAACAACCATTTAAAAAAAAAATTTTTGTTTCAGGGGGCTATTCAAATTTTTCAAGGGTCTCGAGCCCCCGCGCGCCCCCCCCCCCCCGTTAGCGACATCTTAGAATTTCATGAAGATGTATCATATAAAAGTGACAATTGTCATAATCGTTATTTTTAAAGTTTTTAAAATTTTTTTGACATAAATGGACCAAAAATAAGTATAACATGTTTAAATAAAACTTCAGTGAAGATGTAACCTAGATAAGTAACAATTGTCATATTCGTTATTTTTAAAGTTTTTTGTATTTTTTTGTTGCAAAAGAGTAAAATCTGAAGATTTAATATAGACAAGTGATAATTGTCATAATCGTAATTTTTAAAGTTTTTTAAATTTTTTTGCCGTTAAATGGGCTAAATATTGTTATCATGATAAATAAAAATTTCATGAAGATGTACCAATAGAAAAATGAGAATTGTCATAATGGTTATTTTTAAAGTTTTTTTGAATTTTATTGACGCTAATGGGTAAAAATATAGATTGTAAACATGTCAAAATTAAAATTTCAAGAAGATGTACCATAGAAAAATGACAATTGTCATAATGATTATTATTAAAGTTTTTTAAATTATGTTGATATGGGTAAAAATATAGATTGCAAACATGTTAAAATTAAAATTTCATGAAAATGTACAATAGAAAAATGACAAATGTCATAATCGTTATTTTTAAAGTTATTTTACATTTTTTGACGTAAATGAGCTAAAATAAGTATTTTTAACATGTTTAAATAAAATTTCAATGAAGATGTACCCTAGATAAGTGACAATGGTAAAAAATGTTATTTTTAAAGTTTTTTTTAAGTAAATGTGCTAACGGGATAAAAGTTTAACTGAATTGACATGGAACCGGGTTTAACAACTCTCCATTTTAATAGTTTTGATGAGTTAGCATTTTTTATAACTCAATAAATTTTCAATATAATCAGGTTCCCATAATTGGCTCTTATAATGGTAATTTAACATAACACTACCAATAACTTCATTCAACATCGGAACTACTATAGCCATTGCAAAACTTTATGCTGTTACCACTAACAATAATTGCACTAATTTGCTTTATATATTTAAATGGCTTGAATTTTTCAAATTTAATGCAGAGACCAATGTCAAATATTACAGTGATCTTGATAATCATTGGTCGAGCACTTTTCCTACCTAAGATTTCCCAAGCAATTCCATCTAGAAAACCAAGTGGAGCAGTTATTTTATATTATTCGTTAACTTTACTTGTTACTTTGATAACACCATTTTATTATTTTACTTTTTCTTTCGATATTGTATAAGCCGCAGATGATCAAGATATTCCAATATCTTAATAAATTAAAGATAACATTGTAATCCTTAATGAATAATTCAGACATATATATTACGTGGAGTATACCGGCCAAAATAAAATAGAATTGATACTTTAACTTCTATTAATAAAAAATATATGACTAATTTTAAAATGAATGGAGCTCAACGATGTTTTTCCGATAACGATATCGCCGTTTCGGAATGAACGACATAGATTGAAGTTTACGAAGATGTTAGCTAAATCAT
This sequence comes from Gordionus sp. m RMFG-2023, assembly GCF_954871325.1. Classification (NCBI taxonomy): domain Eukaryota; kingdom Metazoa; phylum Nematomorpha; class Gordioida; order Chordodea; family Parachordodidae; genus Gordionus; species Gordionus sp. m RMFG-2023. The sequence continues at coordinate 51,985,715 of NC_088777.1, forward strand.
CTTCCTTCAAGTAGTAATGGGCTCTCATTTTAAAAAATTTCAAAAAATTTACAACCAAAGCCTCCAAGGCAAAACAAATTCTTTACAAATTGACTCGCCTGGAGGTCTCGGTGGTTAAAGACATATTTTCCCATGAGATTTAATAAATGTTGATAATGTAGCTAAAATATATTATTACAGTAGAGGGAGCGAGTTTTTAAGGAGCCTTAATCATATGCACATATATCATAGAATGATCATTAGATCTCTCATCATCAAACGAATTAGGTTTCAAAATCAAAGGATCCTTAATAACCTGTCGCCTCATCTGGTTTCATGTAATGTAGCGGAATTTAACATATGGAATCGTCAGGCATTAATTGAAAGATTTATAGATAAAATAACAATATTATTATAATTACATAAAGTCAAATTATGGCTCATTATGCATCTCACATTTCAAAATATGATCAGATCCGCTCAGGGGCTCTAACAGGTCAATAGTTATTTATAATATCGCCGCCGGAGCTGACAAATATTTATTAGGATGGTAGATATTAATTTTTGAGGGAGGTTTGCTTCCAGTGAATATCCTATCATAGGTTAAATATGGTTCGTAAACTCAATTCAGTGGCTCAAAATAAATTTATTTTAAAATTTTTTTTAAATCTATTATCCAAAAATTAAATACCCATTCAAAAGACTCAAAACTTACTTAATATTACAAATAATTCAATTGGAAATATTTCGAGGAAATTTCACATGTTTTTGAAACGCTTTTCCTTTACTTAGTATATTTCTAAAACTTTATAAATAATATTTCTAATATTTTATTATGTTTATTATAAATGATTAAATAATATATTTATACTGCTATAAAGTTGCGTCAAAAAAGTAACTCGTCGAGTCACTAACAACGTTACCTTTTTTTGAAGAAAAGGAACGCCATTCGTTACCTTCTTCTAGAGGTAATGAGTAACGGTAGCTAGTTTTTTTTTGAGTAACGGTAAAGCAAAACGTTACTCGTTACTTTAGATAAAAAAAAATAGCACAATCAGCTGTTGATGAATTAATTTTTAAATTTTTTAATTGAAGTATTACAACCATTTTTCATTTGCAGAAAGCAATTTCATTTATTAATATTACCAAAAAATAGGAGCCAACTAAAAATACGATGTCCAGGATATAAAAATTAAAAAAGTATATGAAACCATGGCAAAGAAATTAGTGGATTTATTGTGCATAACAACAAAAATTGTCTGTACCACTGTGGATTCTTGGTCAGCTTTTCATCGGCATATAAAAAATATATAATATATATTTTATAGATTGATAATATTGTCTTTTTTAAAAAAAGTTCTTATTTAGGGATGATGGTAAATTTGTTTACACCCAGACACTCTTGAGATACAGCCTACTTAACGTGTCAAAAAGCTAATTTAAAACAGACACATTTGAAATCCAGGAAAAAATAATCTTTGAAATTTTACCACATATAAGATACAAAATAAAGTGACCAAAAGCATTACCCTAGAGTGTATGAATAAGGAGAGGAATTGGATGATGAACACTTTAAATCTCGTTGCAAGTGTTGACATTGAAAAGGCAGGTAACGATGTCCCATTTTAAAACCATTTTGAAAATTTACATTTTTTAAGTCGTAAGTAAGCGATTGTGGAATTAACATGGACAATCTTCAAACTGTGCAGATATTTTTAAGAAAAAAAAAGTGAATATATCTTATTAAACCAACTGGTTATAACAAGATGGAAATCTATTTTTTATAACTTGGTGAAATTAATAGATAGTCTAATTAAGAAGAATTGTAAAATTTAACGAATCTTGTGATAATCTGTATTACCTAGACTTTCTAACGACTAGTCGTTCATGGATGAATATTATATGTTTATATGTGATCTTAAAGGTTATGGAACTGATTGCAACGGCTCTTTCAATTTTAGAGAGCGAAGAAAAATTACATTAAAACGGCTTTAAATAATTTCAAGTTTTGTAAGCCGCTTATTAATTCGATCCTAGAAAGCATAGATAAAAGGTGTATACAAATATTGCTTAAATTTTATATTTGTGATTTATCTTTACTTTTCAATAGATTCAAACACATCTATAAAGTTGAATATATATATATATTATCAGCAATGATTCACCAGCTTATTTAAATTGGATTGGCTGTGGATAAAAATAGAGGTTAACAAAGGAAGAATGCTATAACTTATTTCTCCAGTTTGAGAAAATATATTGATAAAAAAAAAGAGCAGACTTAATTCTTCCTTTATCCAAACACACATACCAGAATATTTTCCGATAAAGGCAGGAAATGAATTAGATCCTTATGAGGATGTTCCATTAAGTGTTTTTTTCATCCAAAATTAAGATAATTCTTAAATTTTTTTAATAAGTTCCTCTTAAAATTTTTATTTATTAAATATAATAATACAACTCTCCCATACTCTGCGCCAATCGAACGTGCGTTTAGCATGGCGAAAGCTGTGTTGAGCACTAAGCGCTCTTGTTTGTTCTGGTCAAAAAATTTGTAAATCATAAAATAAAAAAAATAAAAATTGATACAAATATTTTTTGTTATTATATTATTATAATTAAATTATATATATATATATGAAAATTATTTCCATAAAAAGAATCATATCTTATTACATAAACTTTTTATATATAGTTTTGTTAATATTATATAATATTTAATTTTTTTTAAACTAACGATTAACCCCGTTACTTTTTTGAATAGTCAGTAATTCGCGTCATTTTTTAAAAAGTAACGAGTAACGGTAACGCGTTCCTTTTTTTCAGGCGTAACGAAAAACGGTAGGGCTTTATTTTTGTAGTAACATTTACAGCACTATATATTATTTATCATAGGTTTTATAAATATTAAATGATTATTTATTTTTTAAAAAATATTTATATGAATTCGAACAGAAACTTTAGGCTCGGCCCTAAACCAGAAATCGCCTTTATTTAGCTGTAAAAAAATCAAAAATAAATAAAATATATCTTAAAAAAACAAATTAAAAAAACGGGTCGGGCTTGAAAATATTTTTTTTTTTTAAACCGGGACCGGGCCGGAAAAAATATTTGAAAAAAAAATCCGGGTCAGATCGGGCCGGGCCGGGTCGGGCCGTATAAATGGTACCTCTGCAGGCCCCTGAATTCGAATAAAAATAACTAACATTTAAAAAAAAATTTTTTTATAAAAGGTGGATATTTTTAATTTTATGTATAAATAAAAACTGAAAAGGCAAATATTAACTTCCGTAATTTGTTTTTTATTTAAAAAAAAAAAAATTTTAATATATAACTATTTTAAAACTATTAGTCAGGCAAGATCAAATTTCGAAGAATATTATTTTTAAATTTTTTTTATTATAATTTGTATGCTGTTTAAAATAATTTAAAAAAAAAATAATTTAGCGTCGTTTGTATAGTCTACACATTTGAACAAAAACGGTATCAAAAATGCAATTTCAATCCTCCATAGTAGTAGACAGCTCGTTTTAAGAGTAAGTCTGAAGATTCTGCTCGTAGAAAGGAACAAAGGTTTGGACATCTATTAGTGAAATCTCGAGATTTAGACAATATTTTTCTGGCTAAATTATTAAGTTAAACCGTAACAACGCTACTCCATTTGGGTTGCTAAAAAAAACTATAATATAAAATTAAGATTTAATTTTTTTTATTTTTATATATTATACATAAAATTAGTTCATTTACACAAGACGTAACTTTTTAGCATTAGGTAAAAGTTTTGAAAGCTTTTGAGAAATATTTGATAATTTCCATTATGGCTTATTTTGTGTTTTCATATTTTCAAAGTGAAATGAGAATCGTTATAAAAAATCATAAGAAATAACAATTTTTTCAAAAAAAAACCAATAAACCCGACCAACGCTAGATAAAAGTGGACCGAAGGCCCGCAAAATGAAGAGTAGCGAAGCATAGCCCCTCATAAAAACTGGGGGGGGGGGGGCTAGAAAAAATTTGCCCACTTAATGCCGCATTAAACATATTGCGGATTAATAAAAACTGTTACCCGGGCTTTGGCCCGAACCTACAGGTCTTTACAGTGTTAAAAATTTATTTCTAAATTTATTTCTTTCTTTCTTTCTTTCTTTCTTTCTTCCTTTCTTTTCTTTACTTTAACAATTTAACGTTTTAAAATACAAAAAACAAATACAGCAAAAATTAAATACAGCTTCCTTTTATTTACATTCTTTTATTAATAGTCGACTTAAATAAAGAGTTTTTTTTTGATAGGATGTTTTTTGTATAACAAAATTAGGAAAATAGACAAGATTCGTCATCTCCCAGCTCAACACATTTCGTAATTTTATTATTTCTATTTAAAAAAACTTTCATTTAAAAAATAATAAAATTAAATTTAAAATATATAAAAATTTAATAAAATAACTTTTGTATTTCCTTTTTTTTAAATTATAAAAATTATTAAAAAAATTTATAAATTTATAAAATATAAAATTTAAAGAAATGATCAAATTGGTTTCTGTATTACTTCTGGCTGTGCTTTCGTATGCAGGTAAATTTTTCGTGTATTATATTATATATAAATATAAAAAAAATTCTATAAGCTTGTAAGTGTTGTTAAACGGTTTCAAAATTTTAAAACCAAAAATAAAATATTACTCTTATTAGGGTTGAAAAATTTGTTCATTTAGATGGGGCAGAAAAATGGTTTAGACATCAGTATTTTGCGAAATTCTTAGAGGCTTTACGTAATATTATTTTGATTTAACATCGCATTTAAAATTAGTTGGTAAATCGAGTCGTTAATAATAAAACTGCGTGTCCTATTAAAATATTTTATATGATATATTTTTTTAAAATAATATTATTAAATGGATAAAACGCTAAAATATTAAATCGGTTTTATTAAAAAAGGTATATAAAATTACTAAATAAAAAAATATATATTGTAAGTATCGAAGGCTTCTTTTAGGTACGTATTTATTATTAAGAGAGCCTTCAATACTTATAATGTATATATATTATTATTATAAAATTTCTTTTATAAAAAAAAAACTATGGCAGAACATAATAATTTTTTTTTGATCTCAAACAATTCCCAGAATTTCTCATATAATATCTTTTTAAAAAAAATTAAAACTCTAGATATTTTTTAAAAAAAAAGAAAAAGAAAATAAATTGAAATAAGGGGGGTCATAGTTATTTTGAATCCCTAACTCAATTTAGTCTCTAAAAGTGAATAATGAAAAATTGTGCACATCTTAATAATAATTTCATTACAAAAGTTTTAACGAACTTTCGTATTTCTTTGTTGGGTGATTTTTGAATTTTAAAAAAATACCTGATTCAGGCAAGACAACTCAGCAGAAATGTCTGGACATCGCACCTAAACATCTCTTCAACTTCGAAATACGATGGGTTCCAATGGCCAAAGTAATCAAGATATATCACTCGTGGACCAATGAAACGGAAAAATACAGATCAGTAAAGAATATATCGGTATACGATTATAGAATGTTACTTTTATCAAAATTAGAATCTTCGGCCAATAGGCCTGCGTGCGTCGGATTGGCCTATGGCCTAAAAATATATAATTTTAAAAAAAAGTAAAGTTATGGGGTTAGATTTGAAAAATCAAATTATATACGCCTTATTTTTAGACCACGGGCCGGACCGGACCTAGATTTATTGACGCATGTTTTTATTTACAATAATAATATCGGAAATGTAGCATTACGATTATTAGTCTCTTTTCAATGATTTGTAGGTATCCAAAAATCAAATTTCGGCGTCTTACAATTTTATCAGAGTAGGTTATTACAAGGTGGCTATCGAAAAATGCGTAACGATACAACGTAAAAATTTTACTTTAATATACATTTATAAGTCTAACAAATTTTATCGTTTCTTTTCTTCTTTCTTCTCTGCTTTCTTCGTTCTCTCTCGAGAGACGGAGAATTACGAAACGGTCTTCTTCGAATTCCATGAACCTACATTATTTATCGATTATCATCTTCTTAATTTATATTTCGATGCGTATACGCTTAGCTTCCGCCCCGAATTTCGTGTTTCAACAAAAAAGCGAAAAAATAATCCGATTTTACTGGCGAAAATGGAAATGTGCGCCGGCCATTAATGTCACGTTTAAGGATACGACGTCCGGAGCGCTCATAAATAGAAGGATCACCCAAAAAGTTTAATTAATAAAATTGTAACGGTATTAAAGGACCCTCCCCACCCCACTCTTACACGCAGCGTGGTTGTAAGTGCTTAGTTCGAACCTAGTGTTGTTATAAACGGCTATCTCAATATTTCATCTCAGAAAAATACTACGCAAACCTGAAGATTCTCCAATAGCATGAACAAAGGTCTAGAACATATATTAACCTAATCTGGAGCCTATAGGCAATATTTTTTAGGCTAAAATATCGAGTTAGCCGTTTAAAAAACTCGGCTCAAAACGAGCTGTTAACAACACTTATTGACGGTACCTTGCAAAAATTCAATCTTGTTATAAGCCCATTAAAATAATAAATTTTTATTATTAATAGTTTTTCTTATGTTTTGAGCAACAACGTGTTTCATTTTAATAGAGATTCAGTTCAATAAAAATTTGCCGGGGTTTGGCTTATTTACATTATAACATCGTTTAGTAGATTGACTCTAATTCGTTATTCTACCTCGAATATAATACTTAGTATAATAACATATCTAGTTTTGATTTTTTAAGGCAATTTTTTCTAAAGAAATCCCAATATCTAAACTTAGATGAGAAACTTGCAAAATCTTAGGATACCATTGGTGTTCAACTGAACTCTCCATTATATTCTATTCAACTTTTTATTCTTCTTTTTTTTTGCGATTATACCAGAACAAGACATTTTCCCAGAATCTTGATAGAGGGAATATTTATGAAGTTGAATTTCGATATGATAATTCAAGCTGTACTGCCACTTCTTCCGAATTTCCTAATACGAAGAAGAGGATTATAAATCTCAAAGGTTGAAATATATTAAAATTGAAAACAATCATTGATACATTTACTAATAAATAAACCATCAAGAAATAAATATTTTTATTTAATTATGACGAACTTAAAAATAATTTAAAAAAAACATTATTTGTCATTAACATATACAAAAAAAAATAAGAAACATTAAAAATAGAATTTATAATACATCAAATTAATGTAAAACCAATATTACATGTATTTAATATTAGTAGTATTTTTTAAAAAAAATAATAAAACACTAAAATATTAAAGCAACTTTATAAAAATATGTAAAAATATATAAAATTACTAAATAAAAATATATATTAATAGTAATCGAATGAAAATGTACCTAAAAAGCTTGTATAATTGTGTTTAAAAATTCCAAAATATCTAGAAAGCCAGACAAAAAATAATTATCATTTCTCTTATTATATTTTTAGATACGCATAATATCAAGAGCTTAAATATCACCCACAAAAAAGATTACATCTACGAAATTATAACCCCCAATATCCCGCATACTATAAAAGAAATATATAGAATCAAAAAACTAGATAATAAAAGCAAAAGCTGGATGCCTAAATACGTATGTCGATTGTTATGTTAATGTTTTAACTTTCGCAATATCATTTCAAATATATTGGTAGAAAAAATTTGTAATCATAGATTTAATAACTTTTTTTTAAAAATATCCTATATTTATCATCATATATAAATAGCCCAGATATATGTCACCCAAAACTTTGTTGGATTTTAAAGAGCCAGGAACGTATTTGGTCAAAACTACTTTCATTGCCAAGCCTAATAAAATCATTTTACCCCGGGTCATTGAGCAACGCATTGGTATAAAAAAAATAACGAACGATTTTATATTACTTGTTTAATATCGAAAAAAAAAATACCAACCAACCCGCCTATTTTTAGTGTTATTAACGGCGCGTTTTGAGCGAATCTTTAAAAAATGCTAACTCAGTATTTCATCCAGGATAGTATTACGAAAGCCCTGAAGTTTTTGTTTGTAGAAGGAACAAAGGTTTGGACATCTATTAGCGAAATCTCGAGTCTTAGGGCAACCAATTTTTTTCTGGCTAAAATGATCGAGTTAGCCGTTTTTAAAAATCTGCTCGAACCGACCGGCCATACAACACTACCTATTTTTATAACGACAAGAAGTTTAAACAATTAAAAATAATTTCATTTAGTTATTCCGATAAACCAATGAAACGACATTATCATCAACGACATGCAACTACTTTTGATTTTGGGGTTACTATTTTTTTTGGCGAAACGTAATGATTTGTTTTTGTAATGATGAATTTTTTTTAGCTGCGTTCTAAAAAAATTTTTTTTTTTAACAACCAATCAAGAGCCATACAATAATTTTATAAATTTAAATATTTATGGGGGTATTTTGTGGTAAACATGGCGTCGGTCTAGAAATTGGAGTGTTCCATGTGCACAAATGTTTAAAAATGAGAAAATCAACATTATAAAATTTAAAATAAAAATATACGGAAAAAGTTATTGATTGAATTTTGACACTAATTTTGGGCGAAAAATTAATATTTTTTAATCTAGTTTTTTTTATTTTTATATAAATTTATTATCCACTTCCAACTTAAAAATTTCGAAGAAAAATCAAGTTGAGGACTCCAATTCTAGACCGAAGATTGTTATTATCTGTCAATTTGTAATAGACATTTTTATGAATGTGTTTGTTAACAAACATGTAATTTTTTTTTCTTTTCGAAGAAAAAAGAATGATCATTATTTTTGTTATGAACACCACTTATATTTTCCTATGTTTTGTGCATGTATTTTCAGATTTTGTTAAAATTAATATGGATATGGTTATATAAATAAATATGATAATTTTAACAGGGATATATATATAATAAATATGGATTAATTTGAAAATAATATTATATTATTTTTAATTAGATTTCTAAAAAAAAATCATATAAATTGATTATTTTTTAAAATAAAAAATTTAAAATTAGTCTTGTACGATTTAAAATCCATATTTTTTTTACCTATTACAAAAAATTAAAAGTTTTATAAAATTACAAAAAAAAAATTATCCAGAAATCTCCCATTTATAATTAGTACACGTTTAAGGCCTCTTATTAGTATCTAATATCTATAATCGCCGTAATCAAGAAATGTACCTTTTCGAATAACCTTATTGTTAAATTTTATTTTTGGTATCAACTTTCCTATCATCTTAATGTTAAATAAATCGATGGAGACTATATACCTCTAATGTTAAATTATTTTCGTTTTTAAAAAATAACACTTTTTTTAAAAATTTTTTTTATATATCATTGGGTTATAGTAACAGGTTAGTTAGTTATAAATTTTTAAAAAATATAAATTTCAGATGATATTAGATCCAATTAATAGGTCTTCTATATCTATTCAACATGATTCTGAGTATTTTTCTAAAATTTGAATGAGACCCCCCACCCCCTTCCCCCATAGAGAATTATAGTCTAAAATATTAATGTTTGGGGTTTATGGTTCATTTCTTGAAGTAACTTATTTCTTATATTTCTGCCTTGCATTTCCAATGCTGTCTGTCCATTCGTTCCAGTGGTCACTGCATCTTACAGCATTTAATTTCGCATTCTTGATCTAAAACTTTTTTTAAAAAAAGTGACTTGTCAGGGTCGGTCTGTCTTGTTCCAATCCAAAATGGAAATATTATTTTGTCTCGCCACGTTCGATCCTAAATAAAAAATATATAAATTATTTAACTGGTCCTCCGAACTTGTTTGAAATGATAAGTAAATATGTTTTTAAAAAATTGATTATTTTTATTTAATTCCATTCATTTCCCCTTGCTAAATATGTAAAAATCAAAGCGACCTCACCAAAATTATATGTTTTTGAAATATATATTTATACATAAAAATGGCTTTAGAGATTATCGGAGAACTGTAAAAAATTTATTTTTCGGCCCGGATTTTTTTAAAATATATTTTTTTTACGGCTAATAAGGGGCGATTTCAAATATTTGGTACCCGACCTGAAATTTGATAAAAATTAAAATAGGGTCCGGTTCGGGTAGCCGGGCAGGGCTTAGGATAGGGCCTGCAGGTGTATGGAGATTATATATTTTTTCCCCTGCTTAAATCAAGATCACAAGCAAAAAAAACAAAAGTATCACTAAAATTCAACTAGGCGCAATAGGCTCTAGGTCTCTTAGGAAATAGTTTTAATCGGATCCACCACCGAGATTTAACCGAATCTACATTTGCAAACATCCAGTTTGTAGGTGTCTTCGCGGAACTCATTTTATCTTCTTCTTCTTTTATATTAAGACCAGCATCTGGTTAGATTTGATAAGAACTATAACACAGGCAAAAAAAAATTTTTTTTAATCGATATCATATAAGCTACATTTTTTTTAAAAAAAAATAAAATAAAAAATTACTTTGTCTATAATTTCGAGAGAATGATGCATTTATCTTTTTTATTTAACAAAAGATAAGACAAAATAAAATACAATTCCCAAGATCAAAAATATTCTGGGAAGTGGTGGTTGTAAATTAAAAGCCAAAATCCTGGGCCATCCAGAATACCAGTTTCCCCTTCCATCACAATGCATATGTAATCCTGCTTAATTGATTGCACAGTTGTCTAGATACAGATACATCGTCTAAAATAATATCTAGATACAGATATTTTAATCAAAAATCTATCTAGATACAGATAGATACTTAGATCCTTTAACTCTGATTGATTGTAACAATAATTCTTCCCTTAAAAACTCTAATATCTTATTACCGTTAAGTATTCTTAACATGGGGATTTATTTTTTAGCCTTCCTGCTTAATTAATTTACATTAATTACTAGCCCTTAAATATTCAAAAGTTATGAACTTCCCACCGTTGTTTACAGGCCGTATCGTTGCTATTGCTGGGTTTGTTATATGTTATTATAAATATAAATTAAAACGAATTAATAGATTTTTATGCATTGAAATTCTTCTCTTTATTTTTTCTTGGTTGTATTATATAAGTTTCAACACCAAAAAAAAATATAATTAAATAAATTAAAAATTATGTAATAATAATAATATAGGATTTAAATTTAAATTTTGAAATATAAATAAATACAAATAAAATATAAATATTGAATGATTTCTGTTAGATGTTATTAAACCTTCTTTCTAGAAGTCATACTTAGAGATAAAATTTAAATGAAAAAAAAAGCAGTTGATAAAAGATACTTTTTTAAGTGAATCTAGATTCAGATACATCGTCTAAAATAATATCTAGATACAGTTATTTTAATCAAAAATCTATCTAGATACAGATACAGATACCGCATTTTTATATCTAGATACAGGCAACTCTGAAAAAAAGTCGTTTTTTATGATGTAAATGTGATTGTGTTAAAGCAATTTTTGGGATTTTTAAATGGGGAAAAAAAGGGAATATTTTTGCCTTTAAATTGAAAAATATCAATAATTTTATAATTAAACAATCGGCACAAAATGGATTTATATAAATGTAAATTATAATGACCAAATTTTTTTTTATATTATAATTTTTATAACAAAATCAAACAAAAATTTTTATAAAATATTTTTAGTTATTTATTCAGAAATTATTTCATAAAAATTAACAGTTTCTTTCTTTTCATATTTCTTCCATTTAAATAAATGTATAAATATAATATTTTCCCATTTTTAAAGTAAATAGTTCTTTCGGCTTCTAAACTTTAGCGTTCCTTTTCAAAATCGATTTTTTTATTTGTAACCGTATCCGTACCCGGCGATATTGCTATTACCCTGAGAAATGTTCGGGTTCCCCCCGCCTACTACGCGATCGCGGGCTCGGTAATATTCTCGGCCCGGTCCGCCGCTACCCTGGGCCGAAGGTGGGGACCTACCTCTATCGTAATAATCGGTATTTCCGCCTCGGCCCGAATTTTAACCTCTTTGCCTCATCTCCGGTGGCGGTCGCGCCGCGTTAGTGTTATCGTAATAAACGGGCACCAAGTAACGATCTATAGGCCCAATGAAGCTTGCTATAATCGGTCCCCCTGCTACACTCTGTTCGTGTCTTAGGTGCATGTATCTAAGTTATAAGGGGGTTCAGCATGTAAAATATATATATATTATTTTACTATATTTTACATTTATAGATTAAAGCTTATAAATTTAATCTCAAAGTTAACTATTGTCCCTAACAAATTACCGGGTTGAGGAAAGAGCGCAAAATATATTAATTAGTTGGAAAAATATTTTAAACCCGGCCGGAAAAAAAGGGATAACGGGGCTGTCAGGATCTAGATGAATTATAAAGGAGTTATTTTTCAGATAATGACAAATAAGATACCCCCCTCATTTACAAAGAATGCATTATTACAGCATTATGTGGCATGTTGAGAATTGTCTAAACCTTTTAAGCAAAAATTTTTATTTGGAAAATAAAATAATGTCTAAGATTGCCAGAAGTATATAGAGTTGCTCGATGATCAGGGTCTATAATAAAAGTATTAAGTTTTACAGCAATATATTTTATCCTGTTTCAACTCAAAATTTAATAGATATAACCCCCACAAAAATTTATCCTACCTCCTTATCCCTCTTCAAGGAAAATTGGACGAAAACTGTTCCTAACCCCCCCCCCCCCCGCTCCTCCTTCCACTCATGTAGACGCTGGTTATAGACCGAATATTTTACCTATTATTTATCGAACGAGGCTTTTATTGTTCTTTTAAAATGGCGGATAAACTTAGAAAAATTCAAAGGTTGCAATCTAAACCTTTGCACAAACTATCGATATAGTTAAGTTTATTTCGTAAAAAATTTGAGTAACAATTAAACGAAAATTATTGGTTAAATTTGGGCATAAAGTATAATTTTCTTGTTAATTTACCTGTGCTGCCTGCATCCGGAGTTTCATGGTATCAATCAAAAAATATTGAATCATTTCTTGTGGATTACTATTAAATGTAGCTTAAATGTGGAAATATTTTTTTTTTTATATCACTTTAAATTTACTTTAAAATTTTTCCATATTTTAACAATTATTACGACTATTTTCAGGTATTTTGAAGGAATTGTTGGGTGAATGTTATATTATTCCTATTTTCCGCGTGAAATTTTTCTTGCGCTAAATTCAGTTTTAAAATACGCCGTAGGGTTACTTACTACCTAACTGTAAGATAATATGAACCATATTCTCACGACGGTATGTGAAAATGTTGAAAATAAAAAATTGAACCCGAATTTTTTTTTAGAAAAATTTACCGACCCAGCCCGTCCCAAATTTATTTAAATATAGAAATTAATCTTTATAATTACTCAAATGAATAAAATCAAATATCTTTATTTTACATAAAAAATTCAATACAAAATTGATAAATTTAGAAATATTCAAAAAAATCTACAACGGATCCGACCCGGCCCGAACCCGATTATTTTAAATAGAGTTGAGCCCGGCCCGAAGCCCGTTTGGGCCGGGTCGGACTTAGGCCGGGTACGGGCCTATGTTTGCAGATCTCTAAAACAAATACAAAAAATAATACAATTTTCAATAATAATTTTATTTCTTGAAAATATAAATTATTTGTTAAGGCAGTCAAAGTCTCTTAGATCCTCGTACATGGATTCCCTATATAATTCAACTTATATCAAATTAAACGAAATATTTGTAATAAAACTATGTATTTATTAAAATATTGAAGTAAGAAGGATAGACAACAAAAACACTCCATTTTTGATGGACGAAATTTAAAACCAGCGCCTTATTTAAAATGATACTTATTAGAAAACTTTCTCAGCATACTTAGGAGGAATACTTAAACTAAACTCTGCAATTCTTTATTTATTAAGATCAATTTGAATATTCTATTTGAGAAATTCAGTGAATAAAAACCACACATAAGATATTAATGTAACCGTTTGATTCACAAGAGAAATGATGGAATGATGACATTTCACGCATCCAGATCCAAGTAAATAATTATCGGGGAAATGATTTTTGGATTTTATAATTCGTTCGTTTGCCAAGATATGGATTATAGACTGAAAATCGGAGTCATTTGGTGTGACAATCCTTTTGAACATTCAAAGATGGAAGCCTTTGTCTTGTCTCATTCTTTTTTGGCATAAAGTATTCTATATAGGTTTATACTTCTTTAAAAATATTTGTTAGGACTAAAAATGTGTTTGGTAAAGTTAAATTCACAAATTCTGGTTTAAAAGATTTTTCCCTACCTGATCCTATGGACAAAGTATTTCAATAAGGGTACTTCAATGCTTCAATATGAAAGTGATGATTTATGAAGTTTTGTACAACCAAAGCTTTATGGTTTCTGAAACTCGGGAATAAGGATAGAAATTATAAAAATGAGAATCTTGGGCTTGATGTCAGATGTGGTAATACAGGGATATATTTTTTTAAGAAAAAAAAACGTATAAAAAGTGATTGAAAGTAGCTCTAATCATTAATAAAACAACTGGTAGTGACTGATAATTTGGTCATATGATAAGAAAACATAAGATTGATAAATAGGGTGAATGAAAATGGCAAAAAGAGGAAGGCCAAAGCGATAATGGGAATATTTAATAGAAAAGGGTAATAAGGTATTTTAATGATAGAACGGCTAAATTATAAATCGGGATCCAGAAAAATATTACGCAAGCCTGAAAATTTTGCTCACAGAAGGAGCAAAGGTCTATATATTTAGTATCAAAATTTCAAGGCTTTGTCGACATTTTTCTGGAGAAAATATTGAGTTAGCCGTTTAACAACATTAGTCGGGATCCTCACCGTATAGCTAACGAACCGTTATAACGACAAACTTGAAATCAACCGTTATAAACTTTAACAGCCAGAGTTTAATATAATTTTCAGCTCTAGACAAAACGGTTACGATCGCTGGTTAAAGGGAAGTTTAAACAAGATCATAAAAGGCCCGACCTCCACAATCCACCAAGATATGTGCGCTTAAAAGCGCGAAAAAGTGGTACATTTTTGACAACAATTATTTTCAAATATCTCGAGAAATTTTTATGTTTGAGCAACAATTTAAATTTTAATTACATAGCTAAATAATAGTTCTTTAATATGACATAATGATGGAATTAAGGGAAATAGCCATAGAAAAAAAAGATTTTTTTTTTCGGTAGATAGATATCACACTGCTTTATAATTGTACAAAATTCTAGACTGGGCTGAACACGTGTCTA
The DNA here is from genome assembly GCF_954871325.1 of Gordionus sp. m RMFG-2023. NCBI lineage: Eukaryota > Metazoa > Nematomorpha > Gordioida > Chordodea > Parachordodidae > Gordionus > Gordionus sp. m RMFG-2023. Next base: position 52,000,913 of record NC_088777.1, read on the forward strand.
AGATCCGGTTTTAAATGTTAACCAGATTTCTATCATATTTATTTATATGTCATATTAAAGAACTATTATTAGGCTATATAAATTTAACTTCTTGCTCTAACATTCTTGAGATATTTGAAAATAAATGAAGCACGTTTTGTCAAAAATGTATCATTTTTTCGCGCTTTAAACGCCCATATCTTAAGCGGACAAGAGGTGTCCGGAGAAATTTCATTTTTTTCTTCTTCTTAGTTATAGTAATATACTACCAATATAAAAAATTTAAAAAAAAAATTCTGAGGGGGTCGGGTTGAAGCCTTGGTTGATTCAATATGCAACTCACCACATATATATATATATATCCTTAAAAATTTCATGTATCTTTACAGCGTTAAAAATCCCAACTTCGATTACTCCTACTTATGATGGAATTAGGTCTTTGTTCAGAGAATGCTGTAAACAAGCTTTTGGTTGGAAATGGGAGATATAAGGCTCTCAAGAAAATAATCCTTTTTTATTTGTAATTTGTAAGATTGTATGTTAGGGGCAATGTATTTCAGCATGTTTAGAAAAAACCTATGAATTGTAGGCATTTTTGCCTTTTACCCTTTAGAGTCATTAATAATTTATATAGAAAAACTAATAATAATTATATTAAGTTCAAAAGTTTATGGCGAAATTGTCTTGAAATTTATAGGGTAGGTAATCCAAAACATGATAGAATATATTTTCGTTAATATGAAATTTTTTAAGTTTAAAAAAAAAACTTGCTCAAATAATGATTCAAAATTGAAAAAACATAGCCATATTTTGTTAAACGACTTTATCCCATATGTACCATATCTTTTTAAAATATGAAAATTCTGAATACAACATAAACCTGTGAATCTACTTCATTTTACATCTTTTAGCACACAAGTAAAATCATATAATATAATATTAGAGAATTGGATAAGAGAAGAGAAACATGAATAGAAAAAAAAAATTTTTCATAAATTTTAAATATTTACAAATTTATTTTTTAATTGGTAAAATAAATAAACGAAATTGATAATTTTTATGCATTGAATTTTTTTCTTGTTTTTGTATATAAAGTTTCATAAATTAAAGAAAATACAATTAAAATAAATTTTAAAAAAATATTATGTAATAAATGTAATAATAATTAATAAAAAATATAGGATATTTAAATTTTAATTTTGAAAAATAAATAAATACAATATAAATATTGAAATTCCGTTGGATTTGTTATTAATATTAATCTTCTTTCGGGGAATTCATACATCGAGATGATTCAAATAAAAAAAAAGTCGCTTTTTATGATGAAAATGTGATTGTGAAGGGGAACTTTAAAATTGAAATTAAAAATCTTATTTTAAATATATTATATCGTTTGAAAAACTATGCATACAAATCATCGAAAAAATATATTTTTTATATAATATTAATATATATAAAGCCAATCAAAATAAATGGAATTGCAGCAATTATAAGGTTAGATTTTGATTTTTTTTTTCCAATTCCCGAAATATTTCTTTAAAAAAAACACAATTATAAAACCATGTTTGAAAAAAAGCATTTTAAATTTTAGGGTTTTTTAATGGGGAAAAAAAGGAGAGATATTTTGTCTTTTTGAAAGAAAATATTGATAAAACATAATGAATAATCGGACAAAATTGATTATAAAATGTGAATTATAATGGCCAATTTTTTCTTCTTCTTTTTTTTACACAAAAAAAAAAAATCAAAATTAATAAGTAAATTTTCCATCTTTTCAATATTCTTCGATTTATTAAAAATAAACAAATAAATATATATTCCTATTTTTTTTAGGGAAAATTGTTCTCTTTTTTTTCAAGCTCTTAACTTGGCGTTCCTTTTCAAAATCGATTTTTTTATTTGTAATAACCGTATCCGTACCCGGCAGTATTGCTATTACCCTGAGAAATGTTCGGGTTTCCTCCGCCTACTACGCGATCGCCGGCTCGGTAATATTCTCCGCCCGGTCCACCGCCACCTTGGGCCGAAGGTGGGGACCTATAATAACCGTTATCGTAATAAACCGTGTTTCCCCCTCGGCCCGAATCGTAGCCCCCTTGCCTCATCCCAGGAGGCGGTGGCGCCGCGTTAGTGTTATCGTAATAAACGGGCACCAAGTAACGATCTTTAGGCCCAACGGAGCCCGCTATAATCGATCCCCCTGCTACCACTTTGTTCGTGTTGTAGTTGTGCATGTATCTAAGTTATAAACGCGTTTGGCGTGTAAAATATATATATATATTATTTTTACTATCTTTTACATATATATATTGTATTTTATCTCAATTAAGTGATTAATGTTTATAAATTAAATCTCAAAGTTAACTATTGTCCCTAACAAATTTACCGGGTTAGAAATAGCGCAAAATATAATAAAGTATAATGTAATTTTATTAATTTTTTTTTTAAATTTAAATTTGCTAAGAAACTACTTGACCCCGGTCTCTTTTTGACCTGATTCTAACCTGGACCATTTGTGTTAAATTATTTTATTTTTAAAAGTTTAAAAATATCTAAACCCCCTGCATCCGAAATCAGAATAACAATCTCTTAAGTGTGGAGGTTTCGATGCAAGCTAAAACCCATTTAAAAAATAAATAAATAAAGGAAATAGTGAATGGTAATCAACTTAGAATTGTAAAAATCTGTAAATGTTGCATTTTATAAAAAAATGCTCATTTTTAGTGGGTTGGGAGATTGCAATTACTATAGATATAGATATATGTTTTTTTTAAACTTATACATAAATATAAACCTTCGATTTGTCTTTTGATCTCGGTGAAGAAAGCAAGAAGTCAGGAAGAAAATAAGGGCGGAGAGAAGGGCCAAACCTACCCCTATCCAACACAGCATGTAAGACCACCAAAATCTCATTTTCGTGTTACTACGTATAACCTTTTCATCATTCGTTAGATAGTGGGATACATTATTTTAGTTATTAGCTATTATTAATAACTAAATACTTTATAAAAAATAAATATTTACGTATTAATTAATTTTAAAATGTAGCAATGAGAGGCTAATACACTTCAGCACAATTAGACAATATATATATATATAATTAAGGCGAATTTATAATTATTGAATTTTAAATTTTTCTTTACCCTATATATGTAGGGGTGGTAGAGAGTTTGTTAAACCGTTCGTTTTGAACCGACTTTCAAAAACGGCTAACTCAATATTTTAGCTAGAAAAATATTTGCTGAGATCTCGAGATTTCGCTAATATCTGTCTAGACCTTTGTTCCTTTCTATGAGCAAAATTTTCAAGCTTGCGTAATATTTTTATGGATAATAACATTAAGTTAGCCGTTTTTTTTAAAATAGGCTCCTAAACGAGCCATTCATTAACAACACCATATAAAGGGTTCGGCGAATTTAGGACTACGCGTCATAGACCCCGGGGGGTATTTATTTATTTCATTCAAATCATCTATAGAGAAAAAAAAACTCTGATTTAACCGGAATCGTATCACAGCACGTGTGAACCAAAACCCTGTAAAATTTTTGTTGTTGCGTTTATTATGAGAAGAGGAGGAAAAAAGGAACAATATCTAAAATTTACTATCAAAAGTTCACAAAAAAAAAGGATGTCTTTTTCGAGCCCATTTTTTAATATGGCTAACCCTCAAAATTTTAGGCAGAAGAGCTCGAGATAATAGATGTCAGAACCTTTGTTCCTTCTACAAACAAAATCTTCAGACTTGCGTAATATTCTTTCGGGTGAAGTATCGAGTTAGCCGTTTTTCAAAATCGGCTCAAAAACTAGCCGTTTAACAACACCTTACTCTAATTATACACGGGGTAAGTATGGTTCATTACATGCGGCCATAATCAGGCTTGTAAAAATTTAAAATTATTTACGAAAATTCCAGATTCGCCCGAACCCTCTTATGGCATGATCATATCATTTATATTTGTTAGCGTCAATGTGTTTTTTTTTCAGGTTAGATCATTTATTTTGAGCGCGTTTTTTTTTTTTGAATTTAAAGATCTGATTTTACCGGAAAAATGTATTCTGCGTCATGTTTGGAATACCTACCCGCCAAATTTCGGATAATTTTTAGTCATAAACTTTTGATATTTAATATTAATCTTTCATCGATTTTTTCGTATAAATTATAAAATGACTCAAAAGTTACCGGTATGTGCGATTCGTAATATTAGGGCATTCCAAACGTGCCGGAAAACATTTCCACAAAAATCAAAAAATTTTAAATTTAAAAAAGGTGCTCGAAAAAAACATAACCCATTGACGCTAACATATGTATATAGATTATAAATCTTTAAAAAGTAAATAAATGCAGAAGTTAGTTATAAGTTACTTCTGGAACATTAAAAGTGGTCAAACTCTCTGGTACATCTCTTAACACGTTACTCTCTATATGTTTGATTCCATGAAAGATTGCTGTTGCGGCAGCGGCAAAGAGAGCTTTTTATGATAATATGATTATAATAATTTGCTTGGGATAATTCTAAAAGCGCGATTTATATAGAGAGTGACTCAAATTATATATATATTTTTTTAATCAATTTAAACAGTCCCGTGGAATATGATATTTGCAGATGATATTGTGATACTTGACGAAGGATGAAATGAAAGAAAGGTTAGTGAGTTGGATAAATATCCTAGAAACGCATGGATTAAAAGTAAATAGAGAAAAGACGGAGTATATGGTGATAGGAGGAGATGAAACAGAGACTATTGATATAAATGAATGGCAGATATCGGCAATTGAAAGCTGCAAATATTTGGGCTCCACTATACAAACAAACGGCACAATAGAAAAAGAGATAAAGAGTAAGATTAATCAAGGGTGGTTAAAGTGGAGATCTTTATCTGGAGTGCTATTTGACAAAAGAATCCCACACAAATTAAAGGGAATTTACAGTTCCATAGTACAACCAACTATTCTATATAGTTCGGAAACATGGCCAACCAAAGAATCAGACGAGAGAAGTCTACAAACTATGGAGATGAGAATGATGAGGATGATTTCTGGGGTAACAAGAAAGGATAAAATGCGCAGTACAAGAATACTAAGTAGTTTAAAGGTAGTGCCCATTAAAACTAAGTTAATGGTAAACAGACTTAGGTGGTATGGGCACACAATGAGAAGGCCTATGAACTACATAGGAAATAAAGTTGAGAGTTTGGAAGTGATGGGCAAACGTAAAGGAGGAAGGCCAAAACTTCAATGGGGCCATAAAGTTAGAGCCAATATAAAGAAGTATAAAATAGATAAAAGAGATTGTATGAATAACATAAATTGGAGAGAGATGTTGAAGGAGCTTACCACCAGAAAAGGTGAAAGCTAAAGAGAGAAAAAAAAACAAATCACAGGAATCAAAATATAAGAAAAGATGTTAAGGAATGTCTAAAGCAAAGCATAAGTATAACACTTCAGCATTCTAATTATTCTAAAATTAGTTATTCTTTTTGCGAGTTGAAACAAAGCGGACCCCCCTTTTTAACTGCAATTTTTATTCGCCTTTTATTAGATAGATTATATAATACAAATCGAATTTTGATTTTATATTATAAAGAAAGGAAGGAAGGAAGGAAGGAAGGAAGGAAGGAAGGAAGGAAGGAAGGAAGGAAGGAAGGAAGGAAGGAAGGAAGGAAGGAAGGAAGGAAGGAAGGAAGGAAGAAAGAATCTTTCCCAGGCCTAAAATTTACAATCTTGTCTTGCAAAAAAAATCCGCAAAATTTCTTCTCGTTAAACTTATAATGGCCAATTTTCAGTTAAAACGTTTGGTGTATTAAGATTCGCACTATTAAAAATATATATTTAAGACAAAATTAATTTAAATGTCCTATCGTTATAAAAATGTAAACGTGGTGATGAGGTAGTTAGTCACGCCCCATGGCTCACATATCTACCTTATTAAAATTTTGGGTGTTAAAATTAATCAGAGTTTAAAAATTTTATTCAAAATTAAAAATTTATAGGCAAAAATTATGTAAAATTTTATAGGGTAAAAAATATACCTTATAATATTAATCAAGTCTTATAAAATATTTTAAAAAAAATGTTCAAATTTAAAAATAAAAATTCTTCCATTAATCCCATTCTGAATAACACTGAATCTCCCCTTCTTACCTCGCAAAAATATTTGCGGAAAAAATCTCTGAACGAATAGGTGATAAAAATTAAATTTTTTTAAAATTATTTTACTCGCAAAAAGAATCAATAATCCAGTAGCCAATATTTGCAACGCGTTACGTTTCCAACAGCCAACTATTCCCACTATGAACGCCAATAAAAAGAATAAGAACGCTATAATGAAAAAGGCTATTTGTGTCCGCATCAAATCTATTTATATTAAAGAATAATTTATAATTAAAAAACAATTTTTGAGAAAATTCAAATTTTAAGGAAATAATTTTTTTTTTTTAAGATAGCAAAAAAAAGCATTAAAAATTTTATATTAAATTCAATGACATATATAATACCTAGACTGACGATTCACTCATTAAAAGTGTACATCAAAGCAAATCAGCTGAAGACTCCATCTTGGATTTACACTAATCATTACTAAAATTTTAAATGAGAGCTCGATTTATTCCTATATCTGATGCAAACTTTATTTAAAGAATTACCGGATCATCGAGATAATAAGGAAGCAAGCTGTCAATCTAATAGTAGTTAACATGAGAATAATTACTATATGTATTAGCAAAATGGCGGGTCCAGCTGATTTGCTTTTAACGGCGCTTAAAAATGCATTTTAATGAATGAATCGTCAGTCTAGGTACTTATATGTCATGGATTAAATTATAATATAAAAAAACTTGGTAGAAATGTGTGAATCCTTTTATTAAATTATGCGACAGAAGCTATAATTTTTAGGGGAAAAAAACAAGAGTCCCTTTAATTATTCTAGCGATCGCGTGTAAAACAGTTTTCTATTATTAATTCGTGTTTTTTTTAGTTCATCAATTGTTTTTTATTATCTAAACTTGGTGGGGTTAATTTTGGCTCTAATATTATTTAAAGATGAGTTGTGAAATATTTATTTCTTATTGGTGAAATTAGTGTTTGTTTTAATATAGCTTATTTTGAGTATTAATTCTTTGTTTTTAAAAAATAGACTTTTCTAAAACGATTTGAAGAAAACCTATTTTTTGGGTTAACATACCTCTGGGAATATTTTTGATCCTTTGCCACAAATTCAACAATTTCACTAGTGAGAGATAATTCAAATAAACATATACATATAAAATATTAGATATTATATGAAAGCTTTGTGAGTGTGTGGAGGGAGGGTATACATATAAATTTTAGAAATATTAACAAAATTATGAACCTAAATCAGGCTTGAAAGGAGTTAAAAGTAGCTTATGAAATTTATCTTTTTTTTTAAATCTTCCTTTAGGGATAAGTTTTTTAAAAATTAACAAAAACATCAAGTTATTATTATTATTATTATGATCACTAGAGATAAATCAATAAAATTATTATTTTAACCTAGACTGTTGATTCATTTATTACATAAGGAGTGTACCATTGAGGTCAGTTGTACTCAATGTAATCGTGTAATCGGTTGTATTAAAAGACCATTGAAAGGCAATTTCGTATGGTAAGCCTTTAAATGGTGAACTTCAAAAGTAGGTAAGGGGAAAACCAGGGCTAGAAAAACCCCTCTTTAAAAAGAAAATCTTCCATAACTTCCGTATCTTTTCTTTATAATTCCGTTTACATTGCCGTTTATAACTAGTCCCGGTTTCTCCCTACACATATGATCAAGGATACAGCGTACAAGTTTCTAACCAGAGCCAGCTACCGGAAAAATAAGCAGCGCAATCACCGCCAAAAAAATATTAAACGCTTCCCACACTGCCGTGCGTCATAACGAAAGTAGGCGAGATCAGGGCTAGAAAAACCACTCTTTAAAAAAGAAAATCTTCCATAACTTCCACACCTTTTTATTATAATTCCGTTTATATGGCGTTTTAACTAGTCCCGATATCACCCTACACATTTTGGGGACGAATCATCAGTTCAGAATTAGTATTCCTGTTACTGACTATCAATTTTATCTTTTAAAAAAATTGTAAGAAGCCATCTTTAAGGATCTTTCTTTCTTTAAAAATGTAATATGTGGTCTCTCGAAATGTTCAATTTTTAGGCGTAATTTGTAGGCCCGCAAAAACCTCACCCAATCCAAAAAAACTGGATCCATATGTTAAAACGGGTCGGGTTATTGTGATCAATCGGGGAAAAAAAAAATTTTTTCGGGATGGGCTGGGTAGAGGGGTGTGTGTGTAAATAATTTTTGCTTTGAATTAAAATCGGTAGCGATATTAATTAAATCATGGTTTGATTTATACTTACTTAATATATAAACATGACCAAAAAAATAATAATGATAAATAATTTTATATTTTGATTTTCAGGTTGGGCATGAGTGAGACTAAAGAAAATGCTTTTTATTCCTTATAGGTCGTAGTTGGAATTAAAGAATTTTTCCCGCACTTGCAGGTTCTCTAGTTTAACACATATCATATTATTAGTTAAAATTATTATAAGTTTAATTAATTGTGCCCTTTTATCTGCCATAAATTACACAGATTTATATATCAGAGTTCAATTTTTGTCATTTTTAATGATATAATTTTTTTTTTTTTTTAAAAAATGCGGAAGTAGAGCATTTCGACTCTTTATAATATGACATATTATAATATAAATTAATTTTATAACAATCATAATGATTAAAAAATAATAATAATTACGAATTCTTCTTTTTTGGGCTTCGGAAAAGGAGTTGAAAATTCGATAAGAAATTTTCTCGCAATAGCTATCCACGTATTTTCGGACCAGAGAAACGTCTATAATAAAACGTTATATTTTTATTAAATATATTTAATTATTGGTCGTTAGAAAAACAGAAGTAGGGAGTTCCCTCACTCCAAAAACAAAACCGATAAACTGGTATTAACCGTTAATAATATTTACCAAATCCAAACCCGAAAACCCGGTTTTAAAAAGGTTCTAATGAAACCGATATTATCCGTTTTCAGAAACCATCCGAAACCTGAACTTGATATCTTTACGGTTTCGAATATTTTTTCGATAATTTATGAGCGAACAGTAGCATCACTAGGAAGGGGTGGTGCACTGGGGGCTTAAACCTCCTGAAAAATTTGAAAAACCCCCCAAATAATTTTTTAATAAAGAGGTCATTTAGCAAAATTGCAAAAAAAAAAATAAATAAATTGAGCCCTCGAGATTGTTAAGGATAGTTATACGCCTCTGTAAGCGAATATCATATATATTAATCATCTGAAGCATTTTAACAGACCTTGGTTTATGAATTTTTTTCATTTTAAATGTCTAGTGTCTCTTTCAAAATCACTTTGAAGTATTAATTTTTTTTTTAATCTCCCATTGGGACATTATGAAGACACCATATAATATGTTAAATATTATATCATTGCTCTTGTAAACCCTTTTAAACCACCCCTCCGACTCTGGTTTACGATAAATATAAAAACTGAATTCACACGTTTCCTCGTATTATCCCTCTAAGATGAAAAAATATAAATTCCAGAGTGGACTGGCACGACTATTTAGATCTAGTACGATTTTTTTTTAAACATTATCTGACCCTAACAGTTACATGCTATTTTACATCGATAAATTATTAGATATATTGTAAAAAAGATAAATAATCAAACCCTTCCCCAACTTTCAAAAAACCTATGACACTTCTTAAAGGAATAGTTTTAGAAGTAGCTCTGTAGAGAAATACTGTTAGAAGCAACTTTAACATTCAGCCATAAGTTTTTTTTTATATAGTCAGTCTCCTCTAACTCCCCAAAAATCTTTAAAATTTAGCATTTAGGAATTGGTCTTTTAAATTATAGCCCAATATTTAGACTCGATTTCTCTTTTCCTTATTTAAATGGCCATTTTTTTCCCCTCTCTCTCTCTCTCTCTCTCTCTTTCTAAAATATCCGAATAAAGTTTTAAGTATATTTATCTCTTAACTAGGGTCGTTAAATGGCTAACTCAATATTTTAGCCAGAAAAATATTGCCTAATATCGAGATTTCGATAATATATCCAGACCTTGGTTCCTTCTATTAGCAAAATCTTCAAGGCTTGCGTAAATACTTTTCTGGATGAAATATTGAGTTAGTCAACGTTCATCAGTTAAAAAAAAATGTTTCTATTTGATTCCGTTTCTCCAAATAATATACGCTTCCCAATCCCCGCAAACACAATGATGTCCGCACTTTTTTTTTGACTTGATAAAATTTGACTCTAACCAAAATCCCACACCCATATTACATCTCTCTCTTTCAAATATTCCGCATAATTTACTTTTTATAAAAATCTTTCGCAAAAATCACGGTTAAAAGAACATACGATTTATATATAAATAAGCTAGAAAATTAGTATATCAAAAAATTTAGACAATTTTAACAAATAAACATTTAAAATATCTTATCCATATGTCGCGAAAGTAGTTGTCTTTTAAAAATATTCCTATAAATTCATAAATGTAAAGATGATTCTTGTCATTTTTTTTTTTTGACTTTTACACTAAACTTTACTTATCTATCTATTTACTAAATTAACTAACTTGCCACACACAACTCATTAAACAAATTTAAATTATATTTAAGTTTCATTAAGAAAGGTTATACATCAATATAATTATAAATTTAAAATATATATATATATAAAATAACATTTTTTTTTTATTAATAATAATAATAAACTTTAATGAAAGGAAAGAAAAAATAATAAGAAATTAACATAGAAAAGAACGAAAGATTTGATTTTGACCTTCGTAAGTTATTATTTCATTTATATATTTTTTAAAAAGATATTATATTTTAAAATTTTAACAAAAAAATTATAAGAAAAAAAAGTTTGCGTGGCCTTCTAGATAATATTTTTAAAACAAAACCTTTTTATGTGCGGTGAAGGGGGGGGGGGGAGGGGGGTGGGGAGCCAGAGGAAGGAACGATTGGAGGGGGTTTGGGAATGATGTGATCGACCTTGATATTGGCATTGCCCTTTAGAACCAATGACGAGGTCCCCCCATTGATAAACTATTAAAAAAAAATATATAAAATGGATACTGGGCCATTACACATAAAATTTCAAAATAGTTAATCAGCTGATCGCCCCTTTACGCTATGTAAATGTGTTTAATATTTAATCAGCTGATTCCTTTAGCGAAGTAAATGTGTCGAATAGTTAATCAGCTGATTGTCCCTTTAAGCCATGCAAATGTGTTGGCGCCATCTCTCACCAATGATTTAACCCTAAAGTTTCTCCCCATAGCCAAAACCAGGGTCTTTACGATGGCGGTTATGAGGCATTCATAAGCATCCTCGACGCGTATTCAAGATTTTCTTAAGGGAGATGAAATCGCCGTTATTTTATTCGTGAAAAACAATGAAAATAGACACGTGTGAACTTTATTTCTTCTAAAAAAAACTATACTTATTTCCTTACTTAGTTAAGTGCCACACACACAGTGAAAACAGTTTTATGGGGGGGGCAGGTGTTAATCTCAGGGCTTATTGGACCACATGATTTCATTTTTATTTTTTTAAATTAAAGATACTACGTGGGATGGTTTAAAATTTTGTCTTTCTCATTTAAATAACGATCATAGGAGGGGTGAGCAAATATACGCGACAAAATTTTAAGGTCAAATTTAACAATAATTTTCTTTTAAATTTTAAAAGTATCTTTTTTATTTTATATTGACCACGAAAAAATATTTTAAGCTTTAGGATGTATCTTAAGTAAAAGGGATTTAACTAGACTTTGCCACACACTAAACCCTATTTAATTTTGAGGCTTATAATTTAAGGAATAAAGGGATTGGTGTCAATGTTAAAAAAAAAACCCCACAAAATAACGAATTATTTATCAAATGATTTAAAAAATTTTAAAATTTACTTATTTTGTAAATACAATAAAAGGTGTATTTTTAATATCTATACCATAAAATAAATATAAGACGACATTAGTTATTTGAATAATTTTATATGTTTTAGGTTTAACATTTTCAATTTTATTATCGATAAATTTACACAACATAATTATAAACGATAAATAATTCTTTAAAAATATTTTAAAAAAAAAATTCATTCTATGAAAACAGAGGTGGTGGGTGGGACTAGTGTTGTTAAACGGCTAACTCAATATTTTATCCAGAGAAAATTTTATGCAAGCCTAAAGATTTCTCTCATAGATGGCACATAGGATTGAACATCTATTGGCGAGATTTGGACGCTTAAGCATTATTTTCCTGGCTATAATGTTAGAGGAGAGAAGAGAAGAGAAGAGAAGAGAAGAGAAGAGAAAGAGAGAGAAGAGAAGAGGAGAGAAGAGAGAAGAGAAGAGGGCATTATTTTCCTGTCTATAATGTTGAGGTTAGCCGTTTTCAAAAATCGGCTTAAATCGTTAACAACACTAGTATATGGGGACTACAAGTTTTCCAAAATACATGAATAATTATATTTTTAAAAATTGGTAATTCGTATATTTATAGTTTTAAAAAATAAAATTGGGTTCTGATTGTAACGAACTGAAAGAAAGAAAGAAAGAAAGGAAAGAAAGAAAGAAAGAAAGAAAGAAAGAAAGAAAGAAAGAAAGAAAGAAAGAAAGAAAGAAAGAAAGAAAAGAAAAAAGAATTATTTTTTTAAGACAAAAATATACAAATTAACCATTTTTTTTAAAATATAATTTAATCGTGTATTTTTAGGATTTGTAGTAATGTTGTTAAACGGCAGCGGCACGGCTAACTCACTATTTCATCCAGAATAATGTAAGTCAAGTCCTGAAGATTTTGTTTGTAGAAGGAACTAAGGTTCGGACATCTATTAGCCAAATCTCAAGGCTTAGGCTATATTGTAAGTCAAGTCCTGAAGATTTTGTTTGTAGAAGGAACCAAGGTTCGGACATCTATTAGCCAAATCTCAAGGCTTAGGCTATATTGTAAGTCAAGTCCTGAAGATTTTGTTTGTAGAAGGAACCAAGGTTCGGACATCTATTAGCCAAATCTCAAGGCTTAGGCTATATTGTAAGTCAAGTCCTGAAGATTTTGTTTGTAGAAGGAACCAAGGTTCGGACATCTATTAGCCAAATCTCAAGGCTTAGGCTATATTTTTCGGCTAAAATATTGAGTTTAGCCGTTTTTAAGAATCGGCTCAAAATTTTTTAGTTCCACTTTTACTTGAATAATTTATAATGTTTTAAAAATATCCTTTTTGAAGAAACTAAATTTATTTTTTATTTTACAAAAAAAAACACCATTCACAGTGTGTGTTAAATAAATATAATTATATTTTTAACCTAGGTTAATCAAACCTAACCACGCGATCCCAAAAAAAAATACAAGATTTTCAATATTAATCGTAATTATTGCTTTTATTAATAATGATGGATAAGTGTATTTTGTGAAAGAAGTAGCACAAATTCAATAATTATCGAGAAACCTCCTCTCCGTGATAATAATATCATACATTTTTATTATATTATATCATCATCAAATTTATGTCATAAATTGAGATTCAATAAATACCCAAAAATCGATAAATCTTTTAACCCCGGTTCCCACTTGTCATTTTCCATTCCGTTTTTTTTAAAACAAATAGATTTAAATTTGGGTTATTTTTGTGTTACAATCAAAAAAAAATTAAAGTAAGAATTGATTAGCTAATAGTTTTTTTTAAAAAAAATATTAATAATTAATATTATGTGATGTTTATTATCGATAGTTTACTAATAATTATATTAAATTAAAATACATTTTTTTGTGGGAAATAAAAAAAATTTGATAAATAAATACAAAAGAAATAAAAAGTCCTGATTTAAACGAATTTATGCCAAGGATAACGATGTACCAATATTTTTTTAAAAAATATATATATTTCAATTTATGCCTTTATTGGTTTATTTTTTTTAGCGATTATGTATGAAAATTGTCTTTTTTTTTATCCTTCCCGAGGAAGCTTCAAATAGTTTATAATAAAATATTTTTAAAAATGAATTTTTTCATGAATATCACAATGATCCGCCCCCTCTCTCCTACCTCAAGGATCTGATGTCATTCATTAACTTTATGATCGGTTAGTAATAATTAGTATGGGGGGGGGGGGCTATAACTAGTTTCAGGGTTCTGCAAATAATTTTAAAAATAGAAATGCTTATTAACTTAAGAATCTAAAAAAAAATTGTCAGAGTCCTAATTCCTCAGATTCAAAAAAACTGGTATCTTCTCAGCAGAGCCCTCTAAAACCTCCCACTCTACCCCGCTAAGCTAATAACGCTTTGGGCTCTTCTGGTGACCAAAATATAAAAAAATTTAATATTATTAAGTCTAAAAGACCTGATTTTTAAAAATGGGAGTAAAGAAAGAAAGAAAGAAAGAAAGAAAGAAAGAAAGAAAGAAAGAAAGAGAAAGAAGAAGAAGAAAGAAAGAAGAAGAAAGAAAGAATACAGGGGAGATTAACAAAGAGTACTTATTTTATTAAAAATTAATTGATCAGTCAAGAGTGACGGGCTGACCCGATATTTTTCCCATTTGTTTAAATGATGGATAAATAGAAATTTTCCCCCTTTTTTTCTTTTGCCTTTTAATATAAGAAATTTTTTTAAGGAGATTACTAAATATGTAATAAAATAATGAATTTTATTAATTCGCACGGAATATATGAATTAGCATAATTTGATTTCGATTTTAAACAAATAAGTAAGTAAGTACAATGAACTATTCGGGCCGATATCCGGGTTACTATCAGAGCCGATACTATCCGGTCTATCCTTCGAGACCGTTTAAAATACAATATATTGAGAACAATATAAAATAATGGAATCTACTTGGAATAGGTAATTTCTTACATGCATCAACAGCGGGCGATTACTTAGGCTTTACCAGCTGACGACGCATTCATGAATAATGGATTCGAAAGCGACGTCTGATGCAAATCAGCTGGAACCCGCCATTTTGGTAAACCCCGTATAGTAAATTATTCCCATGTTTAAAAACTACTCTTAAATTTCCTTTATGATCAGGCAATTTCTTTGATAGGGTTCGCGCCAGAACATAGGAATAAATTTGGCCTATCGTTTTAAAAAAAATTTTTTTTTTAAATAATTATAAGGGCAACCAAAATGGCGTCGCCAGCTGTTTTTCATTTGACGTGACACTTTTAAATGAATTGCATTGTGGAATTTTTTTTAAAAAAAAATACAATTTTGATCTTTGTTTGATATAAAAAAAAATCCATTAAAATAAATGATCCTTTTTCATTTACCATTCCTTCTTCTTCTTCTTCCCTTCAATCTTTTTTTTTTAAAAAATTTTATCACACCTCAAGAAACATAAAAATAAAATCATCTTTTTATGTATAAATATATAGGTCTTCCTTAATACTTTTTGTGTATAAAAAGCAACAACAAAAAAAAAATTAAAATTCCTTTTTTATGTTAATTCCATTGGCTTTCTAACAATCTAACTTTTTTTTTTACTAGTTTCTTTCGTAAAATTCTTTTTAAATGAATAAAATGAAAAATAAGGTTTTAAAATATATATATAAAAAATAAAGAAAAATATTTTTTTTATTATATTTTGAAATCTTCAACCTGTATCATTGTCATAAGTGGCATTAAATAATAAATACCTTTATTATATATATAATGATTTTTGTTATTAAATAATATTTATAGGAGGTATTGGGGGGGGGGGGGCTTATACATTTAAAAACTGATAAATGAAAGCGGAAAGCGAAATCCGCGTCTCAAACTTAAACGTTCCAGCGATTTTTACTCTCCTAATTATCGAGATCATTTAAGTCGTTTCAAAAAATAAATAAATATGATACCCAGGAATTTAAAAATAGTCTCTATTTGAAGATAGAATGTGGGGGTGGGGAATATGGGGGGGGGGGGGTAAAGATTGTGAAACTTTCAAAGAAAAGTTCAAAAAGGTAAAGGAGGCTCACAAATTCATTTTACCGTAATTTTTTTGAATTAATTAAATTGTAAGTTTAATATTTATTTTTATAATAAGAATATTTTATTTTTATTTTTTTTTAAAGCCGATATAAAAGAAAGAAAGAAAGAAAAAAATTGAATAAAAATAAAAATTAATTTATTAATATTTTTTTTTTGTTTTGTTTCGTTTACATTACAACCACAACACCTTTTATAAAAGAGTGGGAAGAAAAATTGTTTATTTTTCCCATTAAAAATTACGTGGAAAGTGGGTTTTGTGGTTTGTAATAGTGTTGTTGAAAGATACTTTTTTCAAATATCTGGATACAGATATTTTAATCAAAAATGTATCTAGATACAGATACCACATTTTTATATCTAGATACAACATCCTAGATACCTGCTATCATGATCACGTTGGCTCGATTTGAGCCTATTTTTAAAAACAGCTCCAACTCAATAGCTTCATCTAGAAAAAATGTATATTTCAAAGATTTTGCTCGTAGAAGGAACAAAGATTCAGACATATATTATCGAGATCTCAGGCAATATTTTCTGGCTAAAATATTGAGTTAGCCATTTTTGAAAAATGGGCTCAACAACACTAGTTCAACCCTATAGACCATCTGTGAAGCAAAATCTTTTTAGGCTTCCAATAATATTTTTGCTGGATTAAATATCGAGTTTAGCAGGTTAACAACACTAGTTCAACCCTATGAACCATCTGTGAAGCAAAATCTTTTTTAGGCTTGCAATAATATTTTTGCTGGATTAAATATTGAGTTTAGCCATTTAACAAACTACTAGTTTGTGGTTTCGTTTAAAAATAAAAAAATTAAAGTTATAGATATAGATATATGAAAAATATTAATTTAAATTGAATAAGAATCGATTTTATATATCATGAAGAATACATAATAATTTTTTAAAAAAAAAATATACAAATCATTTATAAAAAAAATTTTTGAGTAGGGGTGTATTTTTTTTTTAAAAATAAATCAAATTTTATTTATATTTTTTTTTTGTATAATTTGAAAGATAGATAGATATACTCTTAATATTGTAAGAAAGATTGCACCTTTACAGGGTATATAAAGGGTAAAATTGTACGAAATTACTTATTCACATATCAATTTGATATAGCAAATAATTTATCGCTAAATGTAGCGGTTGTTAAACAGCTCTTATTCATATCAATATGATATAGCAAATAATTTATCGCTAAATGTAGCGGTTGTTAAACAGCTGGTTTTCGAGTCGACCTTTAAAAACGGCTAACTCAACATTTCATCTGTAAAAAATATTACGCAAGCCTGAAGATTTTGTTCATAGAAGGAACAGAGGTCTAGATATATACAAGCGAAATTTCGAGGTTTAGGCAATATTTATTTTAAAAAAAATCGGGCGCTTATTCAAAGTGGGGGCGCTTATTCAAAGTGGAGAAATTTCGAGACTTCCGGTTTAAAAGGGGATTTGAATCCGGGCTGAACCTTAAAATTTGATTTCTTGTGTGGGGGGCCTCGAGAAAAATAGACTTACGATGCCATTCATTAAAAGGTGTTACATCAACGAAAAACAGCTGTGGACGCCATTTTGATTACCCGATTAATAAAAAATTTTAAACGAGAGGCCAATCTATTCCTATGTCCGGCGCAAACTTTATTTACCTGATCATCGAGATAACAAGGAAGCAAGTTATCAATTTAATAGTAGTTTTTAAATTGAGAATAATTTAGTATATTGGTTCC
Organism: Gordionus sp. m RMFG-2023; assembly: GCF_954871325.1. NCBI lineage: Eukaryota > Metazoa > Nematomorpha > Gordioida > Chordodea > Parachordodidae > Gordionus > Gordionus sp. m RMFG-2023. The sequence continues at coordinate 52,018,648 of NC_088777.1, forward strand.
AAAAAATGGCGGGTCCAGCTGATTTGTAATTCATCGACGCTTTCAAGTTGCATCGTCAGTCTAGGTGTCATTATAGGTCATTGCCTCTCGTCGACATCTGTTTATAATCCCCTCCCCGGCCCCATGGGAATAGATTCATATGAGACAGTTACAAGATGGATGAACCACTTATATATATATATGGGATAACTGATAATATAGATAGAAAGTTCTGGAATATGATTATTTATTTTTTTTATTAAATATAAACAATAGTTTAAATAAAAATAAGAATTTTTTTTTATAGCGGTTAGGGGTTATCTCATTTTAAAATATTCCATACAAAAAGGTTCCCTAATTTAAACAGGTTCATTTCCGTTTTGCGGTTCGGTCCGACACCCTTGACTTTGACATTGTTCCTAATTGAAAAGAAAGTATATAATATTTCCTTTCTGAATTGAAAAAAACTTGTTTTTTTGAAGATTATTTTTCTTATAGTTGCATTATTAGTAAAAAAAAAAAATCCCGTCGGTAATTTATGGGGTTAGAAATCCCATTTCGAAAATTTTTTTCTTACTGTCAGAAACTTAAATTATTTTTTTCTTCTTAGGTTCCGTGAAATTTCGACTGTGAGTTAGGATCATCCAACGGGAGTGTCGCGCTATTTAAAATCTCCGAGCCTTTTTAAGTCAACATAAATATTCATTGCCCATATAATTAAATTACTTCACACATTAGCCATCGAGAATGCCCCAGCGGAGGGGAGGAGGCTATGCCTAATAGCGTCTTTCTTTCTTTCTTTCTTTCAATTTTTCTTTCTTTTCTTTTCTTTCTTTCACATAATTTTAAATATGTTTTTGCATTATTATCTTTTTAAACAGATATTAAAAGAAACTAGATAATTATCATTTAATATATCTCCTAAATTTTCAAAATATGTGTCGAATTAAGTGCGAAAATATTAAATTTCAATAATGAGGAAGAAGGAATAAACATCTAAATCGGTGCCTTGCCGACCCCGGGTTTGAACCCAGGGTCTGAATCCCGGGTCCCGTTTCATTCGATTTTTCTTTAAACTCTTACCACCACCGCCACTTTCTAACCACCCCCCCCCCTCCACATTTTAAGATTTAAACTCCATCAAATGGTTGAGATGTGTTTATATTTTTATTTCGACACTTTTATAAATATATATAAAAATTAGATGTATGTATATACATAAAAAAACTTATTAATTATTATATTATATAATAATTTATATTTTAAAAAAATATATATATGCAAAATTATAATTGTTGAACTTTTATTTTTTGTAAAATTAAAATTTTATAACTCCTATAAGTTTATAACGAAAAGGAAAGAATATTAAAAAAAACTAAAAAAACTTTTGCAATCAAAATAAAGTTTTTTAAAAAAATACATACAATTTAACATGGTTTATATCGTCTAGTAAAGAGAGAGAAAGATAATCAAAAAAAACATATTTTTCAAAAATATTTGGAATTCTATCAAGTTATATATTAAAAAAATTTTAAAAATCGAAATTGCGTTCAAAAATTTCTAAAAATGAACCTGAATTTTTCTAAACAAGACTAAGTAGTTTCATATAACGATATATTATATAAAATCTAAAAATTTCAATTTTGTTTTCGTAAATAAAAAGTTCTTACTTCTATAGAAGATATCATTATTTACGAAATTTTAAAAAAAATATAAGTAAATCGAGACGTGCTCGAATTTCTAATTAGAGTTTTATTAAATTTTCTGGGGTCAATTTGAGCCCTATCGCCAGTTTAATGACTGCTCAATTAGATCAAAAATTTCTAAAGGTCCTCTCAATCAAGTTTTTAAAACAATTTCTGAAAAAAAAAACATTGTTCCTTTTTGGGAACTTATTTTAGTCGAACGGAACGTTAAACAAAATTCAATTATAAATTTCGTATAAATTTTATGCATTCATGTTTAATATATAAAAATATTTTATAACAAGTCATTTCTTTATTATTTCAAAATGGCCGTTTTAAAAAGAATTCGAATATCGAAATTAGAGATCCGAAATCCGAAATCCGGGCCCAGCTAAAAGCTCCATAAAGTCTTGGGCAATCACATCCCTTCAACTCATTATTTGGGGCATCCTCTTCTTCGTTTACCTCCAACTTTCTAGTCTCGATATTTCTCCGCAATATCTTCCCGCCTCGTCTCTCTCCCTCCTTTCTGCCGCTCGACCCTACTCCGATTAAACGCTCAACAGCTAGCTTTACCGTTAAATAAATGATTTATAAAATTTACAGTTTCCTCGAGTTGCAAAACTGTCAAATCATTTATATTGAAATTTATTCGATCGAAAGCTATGCAACCCTTTTTTCGTTGAATCTACACCCCCCCCCCCCCCCATTTCACACACACACAGAAGCTGCTCTGAGAATAAGATAGTAATCATTGAAAATAAAGTATATGCCAGTTTGGATAGGCTAATATTTTTTTTATGTTATTTAATAGAATCATTAAACTTATTTATATGTATTAATAATTACTAAGTTTTGTTTCCACTATAAATTTTTATAAGGATGCCTTTATTTCGTAAAAAACATATAGAACTAAACTAATTCGTTATAAATAAGGTAATGAGGTTGGAGTTTAGTTAGTTTAATTTTTTAATAATAAAATATTAATTATTATATGAATAAATATTTATATAATGGGCGCCAGGTATATAATAAATTTAAATATATATTCTTTCTTTCTTTCTTTCTTTCTTTCTTTCTTTCTTTCTTTCTTTCTTTCTTTCTTTCTTTCTTTCTTTCTTTATATATGGAATCGTGAATTAATTTGCAAGATTTTAATCAAGAAATTTTTATTGTTTAATAAGCACACCTAATAATATTATACAAGTAGACATTTTTTTTTAAAAAAAGTTTGAATTCTTGCTTATAGTGTTGTTAAAAAGTCGAGTTCATCCGACTCCGACTCAGAGTCTCGAGTCGTTAGTCGACTAACTCAAGTCGTGAACTCAAATCGACTCGAATTATGAACTCAAGTTGATACAAGTCGTGAACTCAAGTTCACAAAATATTCGTCCTCTTTGAACTCGTCAACTTGACTTATATATAATTATTTATATTAAGTGTATATTTTTATTTTAAAAAAAAAGATTTAAAAATAAAACGAAAACAAAAAAAAGAATAGAAACACGAAAAAGGAAATGGAAAAATGTTATAAAAAGAATATAACGGCAGACTTTTTTGTTGTTAGAAAAATTAATATACAAATTTATATTATTCGAATTTTTAAATTTATCAATTGATTAAGATGGGGGCCGAACTGTGCTGGCACGCAGCGCTTCGAACCGAACCGCTAAACCGGAAGAAACCGTTGCAAATTTTCTTAACCGTTAACCGAACCGTTATAAAGAAAATATAAAAAGGAGCGAACCGAACTATGTTAAAACCGGTTTTCATAACCGATAATTTTATATTTGTTAAACCTTATAAATATGAAATTTTAATTTCCCTTAGGGGGGACAATTTATAAAATTCGCGATATCTTTTGCAAATTAGCCAAAATTTTCATATATCAATCTATACCAAGTTTATTATTTTTTTTAACTTTTATATACACAATTTAATAAGAGATTAGACAAATTACCAGTTAATTAGATAAGAAATAATCTTGCACGGTTAAATTAAATAAGGAATTATAATCATATAAAATTTTATAAAGGATTTTTTTTTTCTCTATAAGATTCTTGTGTGTGGATTCGGAATCTCTCAATTTTAAATCATTTAATAAGGGAATTTTTAGATTTTGAAAATCTCATTTTACAGGAAATGGATTTAGGCATGTATAGTAAATTTCAGACAATTCTGCAACGAACTTTAGAAAACTACTCTTAATTTAAAATTAATTTTTATATGGAATTTTCATTATAAATTTTTTTTAAAAAAATACCAAATGTCTATGGCTGAAATTGGCTTAAATTTATAGGGTTAAATACTTTACACGTGATAGAATACATTTTCGGTTAAATCGGGTTTTAAAGTTAACGACTAACGGAATGAACCGAAAACCCGTTATAAATTCTAAACCAAACCGATACGAATGAACCGAACCGGTATACTTAACCGGTTCGAAGTCATCCTGGCATGGCACATCAGCATTTTTTTATGGTATTTTTGCAATATAAATTTTAGATTCGTCATTAGCAGAGTTTTTAAAGGATCTAGATATAAAAATGTAATATCTGTATCTGAATCTAGATAGATTTTTTGATTAAAATATCTGTATCTAGATACTGTTTTAGACGATGTATCTATATCTAGATCCATTTAAATAGTATCTTTTAACAACTCTGGTCATTAGTATTAATGATGGATTATTCGAAAGGTATGATATTTTAAACTAAAAGTTTGTGGATTCCTAACAAAAAAAATAAAGTCCGCACGTTCACAACAACAACAACGTCAAAAATTTGATTATGTAGCATGGCAATGTGTGTATGTTAGATAATTTCTAATTTGAGTAAATTGATATGATGTCTAAAATTGCCTATTTTTTTTTTACAAAATAAACCTAGCTTAAATGTATAAATTATTTCGTCTTAATTTCTAAACCAGGGGTAAACCCGAACCGTTAGACCGGTATTAACCGTCATTACTTAACCGAACCTAAATCGGAGTTGAACAGTTGATCAAGCTTTAAAAAAGAAGAAGGTATTGTGAACTGTTTTTTAACTTTTTTATAACCTCAACGTGTTTAAAGACAATTATAATTCGATTGATTAAGTAGTACAAGTCGTTTATATTTTTCCTTATATAGCTTATTTGATTATACCCTTACCCACCAATAGAAATGTTCCCAAGTATCAAATTTTAATTATTTTTTTATTTCCCCCCCATATAGATAATAGTTACAATTTGAACAGAAGCGATTCTTGAAAATATTTATAATTGTAACGGCACTTTGATCAAAAATAAAATTTTGTATCTGTATATTAGTGGTGTTCGATACAAAACAATAAAAAATAAAGTTAGCCATTTTATGTATGCGATTTTAAAAATTCGAAAGGTGTTCTTCTCTACTCTAATATATACTTAATTTATTTTAATAAATAGTTTTCAATTGATAAAAAAAAATTTATTAATATGTTTGAAAGAGTACGAATCTAACTTAAAAAATTTTTTTTACAAACCGAACTTGAACCAGTACGTTTAAACGGATCGAACGGGTACTGATATTCGATAAGGTAAGGACCCCTGTCTTAACTCAAATACGCTCAACAAATAACTATGCAAACATCGGTTCTTAGGATTACCTGATCAAATTAAGTATTATAAAAGTATCGGAAAGTTAAAATTTTAAAACAAAGCCGATTGTCAGGATCTGGATATTTATAATTCAAAGTTCTGAACCTAAACCTAAAAAAAATGGGATTCCTGGATATACATATTTTTCCAAAGTAACAGTTCTAGTTCCGGTTTTGAGGTTTATTAGACCCTGTTCCATAGGTACCCGTTTATAAAAATAGTTGAATATGAAGAAGAAGAAAAAAATTAAAAATTATAATAAGTTCAAACTTTTTTAAATCTGTTAGTCAAATGGTGTCAATTTCTCAAATTTAAATAAATGTTTTATTATAGTAGTTTTTTTGTATAAAAACTATGAATTTAACCAGAAATGTGTTCTAACATGTTTAGAAAACTTATTATGCAATTGCTATCTATTGATCCAAAAGTTAGGGGCCTAAATTGTCTGGAAATCCCAAGGCAAGATACTAAAACCTTCCATAATACATTTCCGTTTAAAATCGGCGTTTTTAAAAAAACATTTATCGTCACAATTTTTTGAAGAAAAAAAATTTTTTTTTAAAGATTTTGTCAGTTCTCCTTCTCCGGTGCAACGGATATCTACTTCCGGTTCTAAATGCCTATATAAAACTATCAAATTATTGATTCGTAACTAATATCTAAAATGAGTGCTTAATTTTAATAGGTTTATAATATATATAATAAATAATATTATACTATTTTTTATTATATAAAAAATTAACTCGTTACCAGATGCTAGGCGAACATCATGTAAGTAAACTCATTAAAATTACGGTAAAAAATATGTCTAAATTATTACTCATAAACTGGTAACAATTTCTATTTTTTTAAAAAAACCAATCGAATTTAACTATTAGTATAAAAAAAATGAATGAAACATAATCATCGGAAATAGACCACAAACCAACTCTTTTTTAAAATATTGTATAAGCTTTTCTTTCGCATAATAGGATAGGGTTGAAAATTTGCAATTAGAATAATGTGTAATAATTTTTGTTTTTAAGCATCCCTTTTTTCTAGATGTTAATAAAAGAACCGTGTTACTTAAAATTCCAAAACTTAGAGAATTAGCGACAATTTGTTACTGAAAAAAAGGGATATAAATAAGTTTTTTACTTTAAGAAATGCCGCCAATTCTTAATAAATAAATCTTGAATCTGACAGTTCATTGAATTTATAAAAAAAAAAATTAACAATTGGGTTTAGGAGGGAGGGAAGGTATTTATAAATTTATTAATATAAAGATCCAAAAAAAAAGAATAATATATAAAAAGATATCAGTATTTTTTGACCCAGGGTTTAAAGATTGTTTGAATTATGATTCCTAAAATTGGCACCGACTTTTAAATTATCAATCTTAGTTTTTTTTTTTTAAAATACCATCAATACCAAAGTATAATATCGTGAATTATAAAGCATATTTATAGTGTTTTTTTTTACCAAAAGGTCTTTTGTCGGGATAACACCAATGGAATAACCCTCTCGTCCGGTCTACTAACAATTTGGTGCGGTTAACCGAGTCGAGACCGCGGATTCCCGGATGTTGCCTCCTCAGGTCACTGATTATGTTGTTGTGGTGGACATCGTATTTGAGCCAGAAATCCGTGGCGAATCCGACAACTATACAGGTCACCGCCGTGAGCAGGAGCAAGGAGCCTAGCGATAGCAGAATCGCCGATTTGATGGACATGTTTGTATTTTAATATTCGACTCGTTTTTTTTTTTAAATATTCCCGATAAAAAGTTGCAGGGATTCCTTATCCTTTTATCAGTGGCGAATTTTTCTCGTTTCTCCTTTCTTTCTTTTATATATTTTTATTTTTTAAGTTTTTTTATTTTTCGAAAATTAAAATAATTTTTCGACAATTTTTTCTTTAAAATTTATTTTTATTTTTACTTACTTATCCGAAAATAAAATTATAAAAAAGTAAAAATAAAATTATGAGAAAATAATAAATAAATAAAAAAATTGATTAATATTCAAGGATAATAAATATATATAATTTATATATTTTTTTTGTATATAGGAATGAGGAATGAAAATGAATAATTAATTATATAATATTATATAGATAGATATTTTTTTTTACATATAAATTAAGCTTGAGCGATTTGTTTTATATATATTTTGTTTTTAAAATTGAGACGATTAGACCGCGCGTATTAGTTAAAAAAGGAATTCCGTAAAAATTCTTTATTCCGGAAAATTTTCCTAAAATAAAGAAAGAATGATTATGATTGAGAATAAAGTCGAATCCAAGCTAAGAAGAATGCTTTAAAATAAAAAAATCTTTGGTGCGTATATTGGGAATTATCATCATTTTAAAGAATAATCTTCATTTTTTTTTCGAATTACATCATTATACCAATTATATAAGTTGGACAAAGTTATTTTTTTTAAATTTATAATTTTTATTTAATTTTAATATTTATGTTTGTTTTATATTAAAAATATAATCATAAAATTTTAAAATTAAAGGTAAATAAAATAAAGTAATTTTTTTTTTATAATGGGGTCAGTAAATAGATAAATAAAAATAATAACTTATTTTTTATTTTATTTTGCACAGTATGTTATATATTTATATTTATTATAATAAAATAAAATAACATTATTTTATGATATTATATATTATTAATATATAGATTATATAAATTTCTCATGACATTTTTTTTTATGCACAAAATTTTTATCAATAAGAAATGAGACTTGTTGTCCAATTTTGATAATAAAATACAAATGATAAATTTTTAGAAAATTTTTTTTTTCATTATTTTTATATATATATATATTATATATTTTTTTTTTAAATATAAATTCATTTTATTATATTAGGAATATCATAGATATATATAAAACTATATCACAATTTTAAAATAATACTTTGAACGTTAAAAGTAAAACATATATACGTAATTTAAAAATATATATTAAAAATATCATGTAAACTATTTGTAAATTAAAATCTGTATAATAAAAAAAAATATATATATATTGTATAGTAAATTAATTGTATGTTGTGTGGGAGTAGGTCAAGAAAGAGAGCCGTGGATGGCAATCCAGTTAGATCTGCATATATCAATAGATATGCGCTGTCTGAGATAGAAGCCTTCCTGTGGGACACCAATGATGGCGCCGATTTTTTTAACAAGAGATTTGAAGAAAGTTAGGGCATGATTTCCAAAAAACCCGTTGTGTCGGATATGATTGGTATGAGATTGCAATTGGTTAGGGAAGTGTATTTATTAATTTTTAGAGTTTCAGCTCGCACGAATGAGTTGTTATTAAAGGAGGGAGCAAATCGGTCGATGCGTAATATTATTCTAGATGAAATACTGAGTTAACCGTTTAACAACACTAGTCGGCATAATAATGAAAATCAAAAGTGATAATATTTAAGGTTAAGGGTTACAAGTTTAAATATTTATGATATATGCAAAAAATTTTTAAGGAATTTGTTCCTTAGATTCACCATTTTTTAAAGAAAATTGCGTCCCTTTGGGGATCATTTTGTAAATGTTTGTGATTTATTAACCCTTTGTATGTATAATGTTTTCGTAATGTAAAATAAATTAATGTTTTGTTTATCAATTTTGTTTTTTAATTATTATCAGATAATTTCATTTTATACCTTGTTGTTTACCCGTATTGCCCCCCCCATATTTTAATCGGGTATTTAAGTAATAATAAATAGTAAATAAATAAATAAATAATAATTTATGAATGAATAAATAATTCTTATAATATTATAAAATATAAGTGAATATTATTATAAGTAAAGAGATAATAAGAAATAAACTTTTTCATTATTTATTTTCGGGACAAAGGCTTTGCCTACCGCCATTATTCGTTATAACTTTGTGATGTTCAAAAAATAATAATTTAATCGGGTTCGGGTCGGGCCGGGTTGAGTCAAAAATTTAGTTTCGGGTCGGGCCGGGTTGAGTCAAAAAATTTAGTTTCGGGTCGGGCCGGGTTGAGTCAAAAAATTTAGTTTCGGGTCGGGCTCGGATAAAAAAATTTTTTTTAATAATTCGGGAGCTCAAAATCACCTTGCAGACCTCTAGCGTAGAGTTGCCTAGTTTAAAAAAGTCCGATTTGGTTAGACTTTTTCAAAACGGTACATTTTAAGAATTTGGCTATATTATGTAAGCATCGATATTTTGGCAACAAAAGGATCTCCAAGCATTTCTGCATAACGTTATTTTGATTATAATCTTAATCTGGCCCTTGGCCCTTTAACAGCACTAGTTCTAGCCATCTAATTTATATTTCCTCCATCGAATAATCTTCCTTACTTTCTTTCCCTTTATCCTTCTTAATTTCTCTTTTTTTTTTTACGCTATCTCCATTATTTATCCTACCGTTCTTTCCTAAATTCTAATTTTTTAAATATCTTTAAAATTAATTTAGAAAAATGGTATTTTTTTTAAAGTTAATATTTACTCAAATTAGAAATAAATTATTTTTTAAAAAAGTACACATTATTTTAGATAATTGTGAGCCAAAAATAAAGAGGGATATTATTTGGAAGCTATTTTTCGCAGCTTCATATATGGAATTATATAAAAATAAATAAATCTTTTTTTTTAAAAGATGTTTACAAACGTAATTAAAAATAAGATGAATTTAATATAATTCCTATTGAACATTGTAAGTAAAAGATCAAAAAAAAAGTTAGATTAAAAATTAAATTGATATTGATTGATAAACAAGTTATTAAGCCAAAAAAATAAATTAATTATAAAATTATCTTTTTTTTCTGATAATAATAATCAAAAAGGTAAAAATAAAAAAATTAATAATATATGTTTAATTATATCAGATTATATTTTTTTTGTCATCGTTTTTAAGAGTTGGCAAATCTTTTATGTTTGTATTCAAGATTGATATCCTAAATTTTGTATTTTATTTATATAAAAAAAATAAATTTGGGTGCCATTTTCACGCTTTTTGGGATTTCTTTCAAAGCTCGAGGCTTGAAACTCTTAGAAACTGTGGTTAAGATTCTAATAACTCCTACGGTCCTTCTAGGAAGATATTACCGAAGACCACATTTTATATATATATAAAAAATTTTTTTGCTAAACTCTGGTATTTTTAATCGGATTTTATTAAGATCTTTGTTGGTATATAACTCGCACCCCCCCCCCCCCCAGTGAGACAAACTTGGCCTCCATTTATATGAATTTAATAGCAGTGTAGAAAGGGGTAGGATTCCTATTTGATCTATATGGCCTGGTATATATCATCTGTAGATTTTAATATTCCATTATATTCATATATATATATAATAATTCCATTCTTGTTCATCAAAGAAACAAATAATATTTTGGATTGTTTTTTTTAATTTTATATAATGCGCAAATTTATGACCCATGAATATTTTTTTAAGAAAATTCGGGTCGAGCCGGGTCGGGCCGGGTCGGGCAAAACATTATAAAAAAATCCGGGCCGGCCCGGGCTCGAAAAATTACGATGCAGATTACTAATCTCAACTGTAAAATGAATCCGGTTTCCGTAAAGGATACGGAAAAAAAGTGAAAGAGTTAACATAAAGTTTTTTTTTACATGGATATATTTATAATTACTTCATTTTTTTTCCGTGATTATCGCTTAACTATATATCAATCTACGTGCTTCCCCTAAATCAATGACATTTATCCCCCACCCCTAAATCTATCTGGCCTCTCACTTATATCATACTCCCTATCTAAATTTGCAAAAAAAAAAAAAATAGTAAATCAAAATTTTAGCAACATAAAAACTAAATTGGCAAAAAAAAAAAACAGAAGAAAGACTGTAATAATTTGTTAAATTAGGTTTGTTTTTTTTTTTTGTTATAGCATAAGATTTTTGGTTAATTGATCTAAATAAATATACAATAAAATCACTTTAATATGATTATGTTATTTTTTATATATTTTTGGCAATATATTTTTTTTTTTTGATTTATAATTATAATTAGCTAAAGGATTACGTAAATGCATTCTAGTGACTTCTTCCAAGTCTATGATCAAAAAAAATTTCAATTTCGATAAAGATCTTAGGGTCATATCCTCCCTCTCTCCCCCGCAGTAGAAATAATTCTGGGGTCTGTAGATGAATTACGAATATACTCTTTATATCTTTTTTATAATTTTCCAGAAGAATATTAGTAATAAAAATAAAATAAAAATTAACTTAAATAATATCATTAAAATATTTAAGAAGGTTTGAATGAAATAAATACAATATTGATATCATTTTTTTTTAGATTGGTAAGCATCATCTTGAAATGCTCAGTTCTAATCGCAAAATTCTGGCAACTTTCATTATATCATCATAGTGACAGACATCACAAATCTCGGCATTCTCACAGTGTAATTTTGCTGACATACCTAAATCTTTACATATTTCATCGCTCCCCAATACAACTCCAGCTAAAAATTCTCCCTGAGTTGAGCTATCTAATTCTAAATATAAAAACTTAGTAATTATCTAGGAGTCCAGTTCTAGGGGGATAATAATAATAATAATATTCTGATATTTAATAAATAAATTTAGCACTGACTTACATGTTTTTTTTTAATAAAATTATAATTTATTGATTTACTATTTGTTAATTTAAATATTTATTAAGAATATATTTATAAATTTTCAGTTTCTTTAAAAAAAAATTGATACATAAATTTATACATCTCATCTTCTTTAATTAATTAACTAATTGAACATTTTTTAAAAAAAAAATATATAAACTATGCAATTGAGGTCATGTTATATCTACTATGTATTAATTATTTACTATATAAATAATGTTATTATTATCTTTATTTTTTTTTGCTTACATAATAATAAACCATTTTTTTGCGTGTTTTAAATCATTATGTTTTTTTTAGTTTTTTTTTTCAAGAAGATAGTTTTGTTTTTTATGATAAGTTTTTTATTTAAATCTAAACTTAATTTTAATTTTATTATTATATTATTATATATTATAATGTAAAAATAATTTATTTATAAAAATATTAGTCATTTATTATTATAATAATTATACGAAAACTTCAAACTAAATATTTTATAAATTAAAAAGTGTTAGTTTACAGTATTATAACATCAAATTTTGATCTAATAAAATATTAATATAACGATTTAATATAAACCCTTATTCCAGTTAGATATTTCTAATAATCTATTTTTTATTACTCATTTAAAATGATTTGCATATTCTAACCTATAATGTAATTGATAGATTACAACATGTTATCTTAATACTTAAAGGCAAAAACTTTTATCAAAATTATCAACCTATTTTTTTAAAAAAAAAGAAATTTTTTTTTTTGTAATCATGATCTCGATTTAATTCTGTTATGGCATATTTCTTCCGATCCTTTTATATTCAATAAGGAACATATGAGTAAATTTTTTAAAGAAACCCCCAGATACATTAGTCTAGTATGGGCGGGAGCTAATATTTAAAAGCGAACTCTGAAGATAACGTTATCAAATAGCTCGTTTTGAGCCGATTTTAAAACGGCTAACAATATTTTATCCGAAAAAAATATTATGAAAAACCTTAAGATTTTGCTAATAGATGGCACAAAAGTTTGAGCACCTATTAACGAAATTTCGAGACTTGGACAAATATTTTTCTGGCTATTATAGTCGTTTAACAACACTACCTGTAAAGTACAAATGCAAGTTATAATTATTTTGAGACAAACGCCTTAAATCAGTAAATAACCAATAAAAAAAGGGGGTCAAACTGTATATTTAAGATGAATGATGGAATATGAAGATCATATTCCTACCTATCTCTTACTTAAAAAAATTAAAAATAAACGTACAAATGCTACATGACCTCAGACAATATTGCCCACTTAACACTGACCTTTTCCCTTAAAAATCTTTCTTCAAAAAAATAATAAAATATTTTCTAAAATATACGCTTATAATTTAAAATAAAATTAATATTTATCATTTGATTGACTTTCTAATAATATGTAAGTAGATGTGATCTGCTGTGATTTATAATAGAAAGAAAATTTTAAGGTGCGAATTTAATAAAGGCGTGTTACCTTATAATTAAATCTTTAAAAAAAATTACAATTCGTAATTAATAAATTTAAGGTTATTTGATAAAAATAAATATATAAATTTTAAATAAGAATTTTACGACAAATATACGAAATTTTTGTTTATAAAACCAATAATAAGGTAATAGGGTAATAAAATATTTCATATGTATATAAAAAAACATTTATTTTGGCAGACACAATAATAAATTATAAATAATAATTTTGGAATTCTATTTTAAAAATGAGGTGTTAATTATCACCCCATTCCTGTTATTAATTTATTATATATTTTTTCTTAAATTTTTTACAAATTTCTAAATAATAAATAACTTACTATACTTTGGGTAAATCTCTTATTTTTCAGAAAAGTTGCTGAGCGCCTGGCCAGGAAACTTAGCACAAATTTGTGCACTGTTACGGACAAAAACCTATATTGTCCAGCCCGTATCATTTTTTTTTGAAATTTGTGACCAGCCGCTTTGAGGCGATTCGTGGGAATGTCAAAATATTTGAGCACACAGACAAATATAATTAAAAATATAAACTTCTTTCTTTCTTTCTTTCTTTCTTTCTTTCTTTCTTTCTTTATTTATTTTAATTATTACACATAGTAATTTTATTTTATTTGAGTTTTTTTACGGCAATTTGTTATTTTTTCAACTTTAAAAGATATAATTTTATCGGAAAAAATGTATTTCCAAGCAAGGTTAAAAATTCCTATATTAGGAATTGTAGATAAATTTACCTTTAACTCTCTAGTCATTTATAAATTTATGTGAAAAATCTATGCTAAAAAAAAAACTTAATATATATTATATCGAGTCCAAAAGTTCACGACCCAAAAAATTGTCTGAAATTCATAGGGGGTAGGTAAATCCAAACATAATGGAATATATTTCCGGGTAAAATCAGATTTTTAAATTTAAAAAAAAAACGCCATCAAATAACGATCGTTACAAAGCGAATAATAAAAAAACAAGTAATGCTATTAGCGTTTTTTTAAAAAAAATGGTTGCTAACGCCGAACGGTAATTTTTTACCAATTTTCGAGAGGACATTTGAAACGCTATCGTGTATATTTTTTACTAACATATACAGTTACTGCTAAAAGAGTTCTACCATTCATAGAATTTTTTTAAAATTCTCTGAATAATATGGCTTTTTCATTATCAAAATTGATTTATCTGTACAATGTAAATATTTTTTTAAAAAAAAAAAAGTTATTCCTTAAATATTTGTCCTCTCGTGAAAACTTCTTTAATTTGTTTCCAATTTTATTTCCAATCATATTTTTTTTTTAAGAATCAATAATTCTTCAGAAAATATTTATCTTTTAAAAAAATAACAAATTTTTCCTAATCTCTAATATTCGGCTAATTAAATCGAATACCGATACAAATAAAAAGTTTTAACAATTTTATAAGTATATTATATGTAAGCCTCAACGTATTTTTTTCTGGCAATGTGTCATTTTTCAACCATAATTCTTATTTTGAGAACGTTTTTTTTTAAATCTAAAAATTTGATTTTACCG